>NC_060138.1:1106383009-1106701525 GCF_021461385.2 Schistocerca piceifrons
TAGCCTAAGGACACCACACACATCCATGCCCGAGGCAGGATTAGAACCTGCGACCGTAGCGGTCACGCGGTTCCAGACTGTAGCGCCTAGAACCGCACGGCCAGTCCGAATGCCGGTCAACTACTGTTTGTGTGTGAGAAATCGGTTAGAAACTTTCCTCATGTCAGCACGTTGTAGGTGTCGCCACCGGCGCCAACCTTGTGTGAATGCTCTGAAAAGCTAATCATTTGCATATCACAGCATCTTCTTCCTGTCGGTTACATTCCGCGTCTGTAGCACGTGATCATCATGGTGTAGCAATTTTAATGGCCAGTAGTGTATTTCCATTCCGTAGTACCGTCGGACTGACACCTTGTACGTGCTGCAGTGTAATATGCCAGGGTGGTGCTCTTTCATTATTGAGCCATTGTGTCTCTATGTGAGCTAACCGCAAGCTGTCCGGCACGGTATGTTCTGGCTAGCCGACTGCGCAGCTCGCTTACCTCCGAGCCTGAGTTCCGCGCTGGCCTGGGCGCTGTCTCCGTTGCCCCTGGCGACGCACTGGTAGACGCCGCGGTGGGCTCGCGACGCTGCAGTGACATGGAGCACCAGCGGGGACAACAGCCTCGCGCGACCAGCAGGCAGGGGCTCCGCGTTGTGCAGCCACTCCACGCTGGCCACTGGTGAGCCAGACACTGTGCAGTTGAACGTAGCCGCCTCTCCCGAGTTCACCACCTGCAACAAAACCAGCAGCATAAACAATACGAGATTGGGTGGATTCCGGTCTGAGCAGACGTATGATCCGGCTGACTTAGGATAAGGCACATAGGGGCTAAGGGATCTAAGGCTAATAGGCTTAGAGGCTACCAGACTTTGGGTTACTGATCCTGGGGGTTAGTTCACTAAATGGTCTTGACGGGTAGTGGTCTCGAAGAATAGCAGCCTTGAGGAGTAGTGGTCTCAGTCACATGCAGACTTGTGGAGCCGCCACACCTCCCCCCCCCCCCCTCCACAAGGGGAGAGGGGGGGACTAGCAGAACTGGATGCTAGTAAAACTGGCGCTATAGTGGCCTTGAGGACTAGCGTGGCCTTGAAGTGTAGTGACATTGAGGAATAGTGGTCTTGAGTAATGGTATTGGTCACTAAAAGACTTGGTGGTAGACAGGGGGAGGGCAAGCAAAATTGAAGGCTAGCTGAATAGGGGGACTATCTGAATTGGGGGCTAGGAGAAATGGGAGGCTAGCAGAAATGAGGGGCTAACAGAAATGGTGGGCTAGCCGGATTGGAGTGGCTGGTACACTTGGGGATTGGTGGATACAGGGGTTGGTAGACTTGTCAGCAGAATTGGGGAAACTGACAGAATTTGAGGATAATTTTGTTCGCAAATACACTCCTGGAAATTGAAATAAGAACACCGTGAATTCATTGTCGCAGGAAGGGGAAACTTTATTGACACATTCCTGGGGTCAGATACATCACATGATCACACTGACAGAACCACAGGCACATAGACACAGGCAACAGAGCATGCACAATGTCGGCACTAGTGCAGTGTATATCCACCTTTCGCAGCAGTGCAGGCTCCTATTCTCCCATGGAGACGATCGTAGAGATGCTGGATGTAGTCCTGTGGAACGGCTTGCCATGCCATTTCCACCTGGCGCCTCAGTTGGACCAGCGTTCGTGCTGGACGTGCAGACCGCGTGAGACGACGCTTCATCCAGTCCCAAACATGCTCAATGGGGGACAGATCTGGAGATCTTGCTGGCCAGGGTAGTTGACTTACACCTTCTAGAGCACGTTGGGTGGCACGGGATACACGCGGACGTGCATTGTCCTGTTGGAACAGCAAGTTCCCTTGCCGGTCTAGGAATGGTAGAACGATGGGTTCGATGACGGTTTGGATGTACCGTGCACTATTCAGTGTCCCTTCGACGATCACCAGTGGTGTACGGCCAGTGTAGGAGATCGCTCCCCACACCATGATGCCGGGTGTTGGCCCTGTGTGCCTCGGTCGTATGCAGTCCTGATTGTGGCGCTCACCTGCACGGCGCCAAACACGCATACGACCATCATCGGCACCAAGGCAGAAGCGACTCTCATCGCTGAAGACGACACGTCTCCATTCGTCCCTCCATTCACGCCTGTCGCGACACCACTGGAGGCGGGCTGCACGATGTTGGGGCGTGAGCGGAAGACGGCCTAACGGTGTGCGGCACCGTAGCCCAGCTTCATGGAGACGGTTGCGAATGGTCCTCGCCGATACCCCAGGAGCAACAGTGTCCCTAACTTGCTGGGAAGTGGCGGTGCGGTCCCCTACGGCACTGCGTAGGATCCTACGGTCTTGGCGTGCATCCGTGCGTCGTTGCGGTCCGGTCCCAGGTCGACGGGCACGTGCACCTTCCGCCGACCACTGGCGACAACATCGATGTACTGTGGAGACCTCACGCCCCACGTGTTGAGCAATTCGGCGGTACGTCCACCCGGCCTCCCGCATGCCCACTATACGCCCTCGCTCAAAGTCCATCAACTGCACATACGGTTCACGTCCACGCTGTCGCGGCATGCTACCAGTGTTAAAGACTGCGATGGAGCTCCGTATGGCACGGCAAACTGGCTGACACTGACGGCGGCGGTGCACAAATGCTGCGCAGCTAGCGCCATTCGACGGCCAACACCGCGGTTCCTGGTGTGTCCGCTGTGCCGTGCGTGTGATCATTGGTTGTACAGCCCTCTCGCAGTATCCGGAGCAAGTATGGTGGGTCTGACACACCGGTGTCAATGTGTTCTGTTTTCCATTTCCAGGAGTGTAGTTACACAGCCTTAATATATTTATCAAGCCTGCTGTTTTCTTTTTTTTTTTTCAAATCATTATCAAATAACATCTAAGAAATGCCGCAACACATGTGACAGGATGTGCTGAAAAGTAATGTCTCCGAATTTTGTATTCTGTTCTCAATATTGTTGAGGTGGTGTCAACCGTTGAGTTGTGTGTGTGGAGGTGTCAGCAAACGGACACGAGTCGGGCATCAGCTGCTGGAGAGTATACAGTTTTTCTGTCTCCGCACAGTGCTGGCATAAATTGTTTCCTGATGACCCACATTCAAATCTGTGGTGAACTGCGTCGATCGGCCTGTATGGGTCTGCGTGACGTCCGTTTGTCAAACACATGTGGCCGTTCTCTGCGGTGGATTACGCGAATGGAACATCGTCTCTCCGATACTGAAGATCCATCCTTGACATCATTGACCTCAGAAACACTAATGTTTGGGTAATTTACGATACAGTATGACTAATGTGTTCCTCACAGTTGATCAACTCACGTTCAACTCGTGACGTGCTGTTATGATCACCTGTCTGCACCCGCGCCTTACGGCGCATATAGCAGTGACATTGGGGGTCATATACGGCAGATCCTCAAATGGGATAACTCTTCTTGTGGTTTATGACGGTCGCGTCTCAACTGGTGGATGTGGGGTCGCCACAGCGTGAGGCATGCCTCACATGACTCTCGAGACAAACACTAGGTTAAACCTTTGAGTACCAGTGCTTTGTATCTGAAACCACCATTTTTAAATTTCGTTGCCTTTAGCATGAAACCACCAGTGCTGGTGCATGAAATGAAATTATGCTTGTTTTTAGTGGCCATTTTGGGGAGATAATTGACAGTGAAAGCCGGCCGCGGTGGCTGTGCGGTTCTAGGCGCTCCAGTCCGGAGCCGCGCTGCTTCTACGGTCGCAGGTTCGAATCCTGCTTCGGGCATGGATGTGTGTGATGTCCTTAGGTTAGATAGGTTTAAGTAGTTCTAAGTTCTCGGGGACTGATGACCACAGAAGTTGAGTCCTATAGTGCTCAGAGCCATTTGAACCATTTTTTGACAGTGAAAATAAATATGTCTAAAGTTACTGTAACCTAAATTTGAATGCATACTAAAGTTTTATGAGTAGTTTCGAAATGAAACCACTGAGGTAGTATGTAGTTTTGGTGAAAAATTTATTAAATTTTAGGCCTATTATTGCTTGTTAGATAGAACTATAATTTGCATTAGACATTATGTATTAATCGATGTTTCGAGATTTGGGATAGCACCTAGGAAAATGCGAATTTGCTTTCAAATATATCACGTAAAATAATGGGTATCTGAAAATTGTATGTTCCAGTGGCTCCAAAGTGAAACCAGCTGCTTAAAACAATTGATTCTTAACATGACGTCAATTTATTATTGTATTTATTGCTTACTATGATAATAAAGGTTAAAAAACTAAACCCCTCCCGCACAGGCCATGAAGGCTCAAAAGTACCGACCGGCCGCCGTGTCATCCTCAGCCCGCAGGGGTCACTGGATGCGGAAATGTTGGGGCATGTGATCAGCACACCACTCTCCCGGCCGTATGTCAATTTCCGCTACTGGAGCCGCTACTTCTCGATCAAGTAGCTCCTCAGTTTGCCTTACAGGGGCTGAGTGTACCCGGCGTGCCAACAGCGCTCGGCAGACCGGATGGTCACCCATCCAAGTGCTAGCCCAGCCCAACAGCGCTTAACTTCGGTGATCTGACGGGAACCGGTGTTACCACTGCAGCAACGCCCTTTGGCAATGAAGGTTAAGTTTGTGAAAATTTTTAAAATTTTATTCCAAATTGAAACCAACTCCTTAAAATAACCAATTGTTTACTTTTTGTCAAAATCTTCTTGTAGTCGTTGCTTAATGTAATTAATAGTTTAAAATTTGTAATACGGAGGATAAGTGGTACAGAACTGAGCTGCTGCGCGGAAGAGGCGAGTTTCATGTCGTAGACCACTTTTATTGATACTGGAGTTTTGTTTGCTTGGGGGGGGGGGGGGAAGGGGAGGGGAGGGGAGAGCAATAATTAGTCTTCTGTTGGTTAGATGTGGACCGCTGTATTGTGCCAACCACTTCATCTCAGAGTAGCACTTGATCCATACGTCCTCAACTATTTGTTGGATGTTATTCAGCCTCTGTCTTCCTCTACAGTTTTTACCCGCTACAACTTCCTCAAGTACTAAGGAACCATTGTCTGATGCCTTAAGATGTTCTACCATCCTGTCCCTTCTTTTGTCAATGTTCCCAACATGTTCCCCTCCTTGCCGATCTATCAGTCTACCAGTCAACCTAATTTCAAAAGCATTTTATAGTACCACATACGAAACGCTTTGATTGTTTTCTTTTCCGGTTTTCCAGCTGTACACGATGTACTTCCACACAACCATGAGCCCCAAATGTACATTCTGAGAAATATCGTTCTCAAATTAGGATCTATGTTTGATACTAGCACATTTCTTTCGACTAGGAATGCCCAGTTTAGCTGTGCTAGTCTATTCCTTTATGTCCTCGTCACTTCGTCCGCCAGATAGCAGAATTTCTTCAGTTTGTCTGTTTCGTGGTTCCCACTTTTGATGTTATGTTCATTGCTGATCCTTTTTCTGCTACTAGTCATTACTTTCGTTTTCCTCTGGTTTGATCTCAATCCATAGTGTGTCGGTAATAGACTCTTCATTCCATTCAACACGTCCTATCATTCTTTTTCACTTTCACTGATGATAACAATGTCATCAGCGAAGCTTATCCTTGATATGCTTTCAGCCTCAATTTTAATTTCACTCTTGAACCTTTTATTATTTCCGTCATTTGCTTGTTCGATGTATAGATTGAAATGTAGGAACGAGAAGCTACATCACGGTTTTAATCCTTTTTTATAAGAGCACGGCGTCCTTGGTCTTCCAGTCTTATTATTGCCTCTCGATTCTTGTTCTTAGTGTGTATTATATGTCTTTCTATATAGCGCACACCAGTGTTTATGAGAATGCCTAACACCTTGTACAATTTTTCATTGCCGAACTGCTTTTTTAGGTCGACAGATCCTATGCGACAGATCCTGTGAACGTGTCTTTATTTCTCTTAAGGCTTAATTACCTTTCCTAAAGCTAAACTATTCAACATGTAACAGATCCTAAACTTTCTTTGTTCTTCTGTTGTATATTATTCTTGTCAGCAACTTCGATGCATGAGCTGCTAAATTGATTGAAGGTGTGTTCTCGCAGTTATCGGCCCTTGCTATATTCCAGATAGTCTGATGCTATGTCTACAATCTCAAAGATTTTACAAATAAACTTGAACACTCATTTGGTTGCCACATTTCCTAACGATTTTAGACATTTCAAAGGAATGTTACCTGTGACGTCTGCCTTATTTGATCCCACATCTTCCAAAGCTCTGTGAAATTATGGCTCTAATACTGTATCCCCTAAGTCATAGGTGTCCAACACACTGCCTGCGGCCCAAAGCAAGTACCAATTCGACCCATCTCTCACACACTCGAGAAAAAAGAATGCATAATATTCCGTTTTTGTGACGATCTGAAGGTAATGAAACCTCATATATAAAATATCAAATTAATTCCGGCTTGCATTTTTAGATGAGAGAATCACAAATCAATAAATTTTAAATTAGTTGATTAAGTTTGTGTCTCCGACCGTTCTCTCGCCCTCTTTTTTTGTTGCTCAGCGGTTTTTGTTAGTGTTAAGAATTTTATGTGCCGCACCAAAATACCCATCTTCTTCCAGTGTGGTCTACGTAAGCTAAGAAGTTGGACACCCTTCCATTTGTCTTACATATCGACTGCTATTTCTTTTTCTGTCAGGTCATCAGACAGTCATTCCCCCTAGCAATACAAGCAGAATGTTTCACATATATAAATGGCTGAAGTCGCATTCCTCAAGAAGGGTGGTCAATGCAAATGGCCTGCATGTCATACAGTAGATCAGCATGTTTCAACTGTGTTACACATACTACTGGATACTAAGAGACAAGAATAACTGTTTTTTATATTTTTTTGTGCAGAGTGTCCATAACAGGCCTCTATCATTTAAAAAAAATCATAGCTTTGTACACAATTAGAGACTGAGAATCTTAATTTGTTGTAAAACGTTTCACAGTTCTCAGAGGATTTCATCTTTTTCTTTTGTTGCAGATTTGACTTTGAGTGCGTGAAAACGGAGACAAATCAGGAGAAGGCGCGATGTGTCATTTGGTATCCAGAATCTAAATCTGTGATTACGCTACCGGCGTATTATCAGCGCCAGTATGGAGTGCTCTACCGGCAAAAATAAGACTAATGAGGTGGTTCAAGAACTTTAAAAATTAAGGCAGTGTCAGATACCTTTCTTGAAGTGGACGTCCCTCTGTGTCTCAAGCACTGTTGAAATAGTGCAAGTTGCATTTTTGCGGAGACCCCAGGAGTTGTTTTGCCGCGCATCACGCAAGCTGCCGGAATCAAGGTCAACTGTCCATAAAGTGTTATACGCAACTAGGTCTTTTTGCATGCGAAGTGCTAATGGTCCAAGCACGACAGCCAGATGACCGTCTTTTGCTGTATGTGTTCGCATGTTCTATGCTGTCATAAATGTTGACAGTGACTACCTGAAAAAGTGCCTGTTTTCGGATGAAGCAAGGTTCCAAATTTTAGCGAGTGGGGTTGTGCAGAGGTTAGCACAATGGACACGCATTCGGGAGGACGACGCGACCGGCCATCCTAATCTAGGTTTTCCGTGATTTCCTCGAATCTCTTAAGGCAAATGTCGCGATGGCGCCTTCGAAAGGGTATAACCGCTTTCATTCTGCATCCTTCACTATTCCAAGCTTGTGCTCCGTCTCCAGTGATGTCATTGTCGACGGGACGTTAAAGATTAATCTGCTCCTCCTAAAGATTGTACATTTCTGGACATGTGAATCGCCGAAACATTAGGATTAGGGGGTCCGAAAACACACACACCACATGAACACATCCCTGGTAGCCCGAAGCTTAATGTTTGGTATGGCCTAATACACAATAAGGTGACAAGCCCATTTTTCTTTGCAGAGAAAATCGTAACGGTAAATGCTTAGACCGCATATACTCGAAGAGTTCCCGCTACCAGAGATCGATGAGCTGCAGCCATCAATTATGTTCCAACATAATGGTGCACTCCCACATTGGAATATGAAAGTGTGGGATGTGGTGAATGGTACATTTCCTGAGAGGTGGAAGCGTCGCAATAGTACCATCGAATCTCTTAAGGCAAATGACGTGATGGCGCCTTCGAAAGGGTATAACCGCTTTCATTCTGCATCCTTCACTATTCCAAGCTTGTGCTCCGTCTCCAATTCCCAATTCCCAATTTCCCGCTGTCCCGCCGTTAGATTTCTTTTTGCTTGGTAACGTTAAGGATCACGTGTACGTATACAAGTCAATGATACTGCTGAACTTCGGGCACGATCAATGAATCAATCAGAACTGCTGGTGCTGCAACGTTGAGCTGTACATGTGTAGAACTCGTATTCGCCTTAATGTTCTACGAGCGACTAGTGGAACACACACTGAAATTCTGGCATAACAGAAAAAAAACATTGAGAGCTGCTGAATGTTTGACAACATGTCACCTGTAATAAGCTTAGCGCCTGCTGCTTCGTTCGTGTAGACTGTATGGTCTGCACAGATTTTTCAACTTTTTACTTTTCTTTAATCGAATTTTTATATTGTTCACAAATTGCAACGCCTTCTAAACTTTTAACGCTAAGGCCACAGAAGCATGGTCTTTTCCGAAGATACTTATGACCAAAAAGCGATTCCGCTAGATGGAGTCTAAGGCGTTTGTTAGTCATGGCCTTTTTCGTTTTTGTGGCGATATTTCCACAGCAACTTTCATCCCCTGACGTATATTCTTCATATCTAGCCAAGAAGTGAGATACAATTTTTTAAACGTTTAACTTTAAGAATATTTTAATACAACGAAATATTTTCTTAAAAATATTCATCCCCTTACGGCTTGAATGTCCAAAAACAGTGAAACACGTATTTTTTTAAATTTCTGACAAATTTTCGTAGATATAGATTTGAAAATGCTTTCATAATGAAATAATTTCATAAATCTTTTCGTCCCCTATTTCCTAGGTGGCTGGACTTCCTAAAAGACTGAACCACGTATATTTTCATTTGTAACTGAGAAGTTAAGTGCCAAATTTCATAGATGTAGCTTTAAAAATGTTATAGTACGTCTTTAACAGTGATTTATTTTCAAAGCAATTTTAACGCACTTCTTTACCCCCTTACTATTTGCTTTCGAAAAATGCTGAAACACGTTTTTTTTTCACTTCTTATTGAGAAACCAAATATCAATTTTCGTACTTCTACCTTCAAAATTGCCTTAATAAGGACATATTTTCAAAAAGCCCTTCATCCCGTATTCCATCGTCTTAGGAGTGAAATACCGAACAATGCATTCTTAAAAGATGCCTACAGTATAAGCTCCACACCCTCTCCGAATTACAAGTTTCTGTCCTAGGCGATTTGGGCTGCACGACGATGAGTCAGTGAATCGTATTTCACCCTCACAGTGGTTGAATTTCCACAAATAGTGAAACATGTATCTTTTTATTTCCAATGGAGAAGCCACATACCAATTTTCATAGACTTAGCTTTAAAGATACTTTTACAATTAAATATCATCATAAAATATTTCATCTATTTTACTCCCTCAGGGGTTAAATTTCCAAAAACAGTGAAATGCTTATTTTTTTAAAATTTCTAACAGAGACGCCAGATACAAATTTTCATAGATTTAACTTTGAAAATGTATTTATAATAAAATGTTTCATAAAACATTCATTCCCTATTTCACTTCATTAGTGGTTGAATTTCCAAGAGCCGACATATCAAATACTAGCTTTCATAGTTGAAGCTTTAAAAATACTTCAATAAGACTTTAATAATTATTTATTTTTTAAAAAAGAACTTTGATACACTACCTCACCCCATAAGAGTTACGAGTACATTCCCAAACACTCTGAAACACGAATTTCTTTATCTCCGACCGAGAAACCAAATACCAATTTTCTTAGGCCTAGCTTCAAAATTGCCTTAATAGCGTCATATTTTGAAAAAAAAAATGTTTCATCCCCTATTTCGCTGCCTTACGGATGGAATTTCGAAAAATCCCTTTTTGAGCGACGTCTACTGTATAAGATCTAAACTACTGCAAAGTTCAAGTTTCTATCCTTAGTGGTTTGGAATGGGCGATGATGAATCAGTGAGTCAGTCAGTTGGGACAACGTCTTTTATGTTGGTTTTTTTTTTTTTTTTTTTTTTTTTTTTATAGCGGCACTTGATGGACGCCTCGTACATCAGTGTGGATTTGCTTCATTAGCTATGACCTGGACGCAGTAAATAACTGGTAACGTTGTTACCTGTTGGTGTTAACGGCTCAATAGGGGAGTATGATGAGGTCCTCACCAGCAGGTGTGGTGTGACGTGTACGGCGAGCGGTGCGGTGACCTGCAGCGAGGCGTGCACCCTCTGCTCACCGAAGGCGTTGTTTACTCGACACTCCCACCTTCCCGCGTCCTCCTGCCGCGCCCCCAGGATGTGCAGCGCCTCCTGCGAGGCCCACACGCGCCCGGAAGAAGCCACCGGCGTCCCGGACTCGTGCCACCACCTGCAACATCGAGGCGCCGATGTGATGCTACAACTTCCGCTACATCTACACTGTCTAGTCACATTAATGTGACCACCATCTATGTTCGAAGTCAACGTGCAATAATAAGTCACAGACGACCGTTGGCAGCACTGCAGTGGAAGGTATATAAAGCGTGCCGGGGCTCGCGGGGGACGGGTGTGGGGAACAATGCAGTCGTTGTCGTAACAGGGAAACGGAGAGATTTATCTGACGTCCAAAGTGGCATTTTCAAATGTTTGTGAAATACTAAGGGACCAAACTGCTGAGGTCATCGGTCCCTAGACTTACACACTACTTAAACTACCTTATACTAAGAACAACACACACACCCATGCCCGAGGGAGGACTCGAACCTCCGGCGTGAGGGGCCGCGCAATTCGTGACATGGCGCCTCAAACCGCGCGGCTACTCCTCGTGGCCCAAATGGCATGAAAATTGGCTTTCGGTCCCAGGTTGGAAACTGCTAAGTTTGTGAACTATTGGCATGCTATCGTGGAAGGCAAAATGGAGCTATCCAAAACAGGCGCTGAGGCAACTGTGGGGTGCCACGAGACATAGATGACAGGAGTGAACGATGGCTGTGGAGATGTGAAAAGGCTAACAGACGTGCATTTGTTGAGTAACTGAATGCCCAAACTAACCAAGTAGCTACCAACGGCGTCTCATCAACGACTGTTCAGTGAACGTTGCTGTGTATGGGTCTTCGTGGTAGGTGCCTCATTCATGCAACCATGCTGACTGCTGCTCATCGGTGGTGAAGGCTGGAAATTGCACACCACTACGGCAACTGGACGTCCACTGGGTGGTGAAAGATGGCTTATCCATCAGACGAATGGCTTTTGTCGTGTGCGGCTTGAAAGTCTGAAAGCACACACCCTGCAATGGCATTCTCTGCATGATCTCATGATTCTGCAAGGGACAATGGCTCAACACAAGTACTCATCTATCCTTGGGGACCATGTCAAACCTACATGCAGGTTGTTTTTTCCTCGGGACGGTGGCATCTACCAGCAGGACAATGCAACGTGTCGCACAGCGTGCAGCGTGTGGACGTCCTTCGAGAAGCACCAGCATGAGTTTACCGTAATCCCTTCCCCGACCACCTAACTCTCCGTATTTAAACCCAATCGAGATTCTGTGGGCCATGGATCCGCAGCCGAGAAATCTAGCAAGCTGGCCACGACAGTATAGTCGGCATGGCTCCAAATCCCTGTCATTATCTTCTAGAACGTCATTGACTCTCCTACTGCACGTCTCCCAGAGGTCCGCACTAGAAAAGACGGTTGTTCAGGCTTTTGATAGGTGGCCACATTAGACACTGTACAGGGTGTGATTCAAAAGTTTCAAGACTTAACTCAGCACTAGAAATTTATTGAACATTTAAGTACAGCGGACTAAAATTCTTCAAAATATGATCCTTCAGCATCAACACAGCGCTGCCAGTGCGTTTTACACTGTTCGTAGCCCTTCTGGAAGGCCTCGGGCGTCAAGCTGTCAAGGGCTCTCGTCGAAACTTGCTGGATGGCGTCGATGGAGTCCAATCGCTTCCCTTTTAGGCCTGCCTTGATTTGAGGGAAGAGTAAAAAGTCACTTGGACCCAAGTCGGGGCTGTAGGGTGGCTGCGGCAGCGTTGTCACGTTGAACTTGACCAAATCTTCGGTGGCGGCGCGCGACGTGTGAGCGGGCACTTTGTCGTGGTGGACAATCCAATCGCCCTTGATCGCAGTGCAGACACGGTGATCTAGATCCCTCAAGATGGTCTCTCTCTCCACATTTTGATTCGTTCGGCCTGATGGCCTCCCAGAGCTGTCGTTGTCTTCAACATTCCGGAAGCCATCTTTGAAACGTTTGTGCCTCATGAAAACCATTGCACAGGACATGGCTTCTTTCTTAAAGGCCTCTTGAATCATACCGAGAGTCTCCGTGGCGGTTTTGTTCAGTCGCACGCAAAATTTAATCGTATAACGGTGCCCCAATTGGTGCTCCATTTTCGCCTCTCCCACTTTTCAATCGAGGTCAGTGACACGCACTCACGCTGCAAGCTATGCGCGCTCTCCAGGGTTCCGAAGGCAACTGCCGCAGTGTCAGTTCATTCCCTGAGAGCCTCCACTACTTCCCCCACCCGGCGGAACCGGTCTGCGTGCGCTCACCCACTCAGAAATGAATCAGTCTTGAAACTTCTGAATCACACCCTGTATATTTACATTTACATTCATACTACAAGCCACCTCGAGATGCGCACAACTGTAACTTGTCCATTTCCTGTTCCAGTCGTGAATGGCCCGCGCCAAGAACTGTTCGCCAAGAACTGTTGTCGGTATGCGTGTGAGCTCGAATCTCATTAATTTGACCGACATTGTCTTTTGGCGGGATATACTTAGGAGGAAGTAATAAGCTGATTGACTGTACTAAGACAGCACGCTCACGTACTTTAAACAGAAAACCTTACCGTCATGCACAGTGTCTGTTTACAACATCTGCCACTGCAGATGGGTGAACATCTCCGTTACTCTTCCGCGCGCTACCTGTGACAAAAGGCACAACTCTTCTTTGACTCTTCTCCATTTCTTCTATTTTTTGTGCAGGTCACAGACTAATGAGCAATATTCAAGTATAGGCCGAAGATGGGTGTTGTAAGCTACCTCCTTCTCACTCTTTTCTCTGGTTTCTACTTATTTATTGATATAGTTGTTCGACTTTAAATCGTATCTTACGCATTTTCTCAGATGTTTAATGGATGTGACTGTTTGCTGTGATTGTTGGGCAATTGTATAATCACACACTGACGGGTTATTCCGCCTATTTATGCGAAATACATCACAATTGCTTACGTTTAAGGTCAGTGTCATTCCTTGCCCGAGTGTCGATACTCTGCCGGTCTTGTTACATTTCGCTACGGTTTTCTTGCCTTAGAAATCGTCTATTTTCAACAGCATCAACCGCGATCAATCTTATTCAACTTGCGAAGCTATCCACTAGGTCAATTATTCTATACTGAATAATAACTGTCATTTAACACACCTCTGCCATACGCCGAAATTTACTTCTACACTTGAAGATTTCTGTCCATTAAGATTGACTGGCTATGTTCTATTTTTACGAACTCTTCAATCCATGTCACAAAGCTGCTGGGGTATTTCGCATGCACGTATTGAGCCCTACTGTGGCTCGCGTTAGTGCTATTTGTAGGTTTTTGCCTTCTGTTGGAGGCCAGACTGTATACTTTAGTTGGCATGGTGGCGGGTGTTTATCTTCTTCTCGTCTTGACTGGCGCCACTCGTTTCACAAGCGTTGCCTCTCCGCTAGTGGCAGCAGCGGCGGTTATCGATAGGTAGTAACTGTTATCCAATTTTTGGGGTGACGTCGTTGTTTTTCCGTGTCGTGTGAGTCCGGCAGTTCGGTTGGGGACTCAGGAGCGACCAGGTCTGTGCAGTGCGAGAACACGCCAGGACTGCTGGCGGCACGCATGGACTGCCAGATGGAAGGGCTGTGATCACGAGGGTGCACGTCCTCGACTTAAACCAGATCCTGCAGGCTTTAAGATGAGTGCATCTCAATTCAAGTAGAGAAACCTCCACCAGTGTGCGTCTCGCTATTCTCCAGTGACTTGGGTTCGTCTTGCTGCTCGTAGTGTCGCCGAGGCGAAGAGCAGCGGGTGGGGTGCTTTGGGAAAGTGGATCTGATTAGCCTTCCTCGACTTCTTATTACTATTTACTGCGTTCAGCTTATTACAATTTGTTAAGTTCAACCAGCGGTATTTTTCCTGCCTGGTGGCCGCTGACACTCGAGTTACCTGCCCTGTGGGTTAGTGTATGTAACGGCAGTGTACGTTTCCTCGCTTTGCCGCTGCCGTCCGGTAAGGCGTATAGTTTTGACAGCTTTCTTGATTGTAGGTTGGTTGGCGTTTCTTCTACTCTGATGGTAATGATTCCTTTATCGCTCCGGGCGCTCTAAGCACAGTATTCTGGGGGCGTAGTGCAGTTCGCTGGTTCCGGCTTTGGCGTGTTGTTCCATTCTTGCATTCGGTTTATTGGACGTCAGGTAGCTTCAGCAAGATTGTCATTAGTTATTCGTTAGACTGCCACTAGTCTGAGTTACCATCTTGTGAAGTGAATGCAACTCTTGTCTGCCTATCCCATCGCTCGCGAAAGTGTTTGTTGCCAGACCTTCTCAGAGGTCGATTCCTGGAGCACCGTCTGGATCAGTTGCTTGGTTTTTTAAGTAACCTTTGCTTGTATTTGCTGTTTTACGGCAGGTTTCTAAATTTTTTATATAATTGCCATTCCTGGGGTGTAAGGCCTTGAGCAATGGTTGTGGTCATTTGCTTTGAAAAAATAATTCGATATTTGTATTTTAGCAGTAAGCCTTAGAACGTTATTTACTCCCGTTCGTGGCGTCTGATACCTACTGCGGCGTTTGGGTTTCAATACTGTAAGTTGTAATTGCAGCGAGTTCTTAAACATTCTTAATTTATTGCCATTCTTGGCGTTTAAGGCCTGCAGCCGTGATCACAGTGGCTTGTTTTATTTAAACATTATCTGTATCTGTATTTTATGGTGATTTGCTAAATTGTAACGCACCGAAAACACTATTAGTTATACAGTTGTTTATTCCTTCATTAATAACATATGGTATTTTTTGATTTATTGTTGAGTCTGGGCCCGCATCTCGTGGTCGTGCGGTAGCGTTCTCGCTTCCCACGCCCGGGTTCCCGGGTTCGATTCCCGGCGGGGTCAGGGATTTTCTCTGCCTCGTGATGGCTGGGTGTTGTGTGCTGTCCTTAGGTTAGTTAGGTTTAAGTAGTTCTAAGTTCTAGGGGACTTATGACCACAGCAGTTGAGTCCCATAGTGCTCAGAGCCATTTGAACCATTTGTTGAGTCTGGAATTATTGTTTTAAAAATAAATGTGTGTAACTGTAAAAGGTAACCAACAGTAACTGATTACGGCCCCGTCCACAATCGTAGCCGAATCCTGCCTTCCCTTGACTACCACCAGGTCACACCTATTTTGTATATTACATGACAGTGCGAAACCACAGTGAGGTCAAGTTTGCACTTTAATCTCATAGTGATTCAGTCTATCTCCGCATTTATTTATTTGTAACGTTTACTGTATAAGATTATGTAGCCGAAATAATCACCTCTGCCAGTAGGAGCGTATTGTGATGGATCATCAATTTGTGTTGCATGTATTTAATTAATATCTCTGCAACAGACAGATTTTATTTGCAGACAGATTATCATGTTAAACAGCCACCGACCCAGAAATTTCCGCGAACATTGAAAGAGCGGCCCACTGTCAGGAGGTTACGGAATAGCCAACACTCCAGGTTCAAGTTACTCCGAGCGCCAGGCGGGCAAGGAAACTTTAGCCGCTAAAAGGGGTGTGGTCAGTGTTACGGGAGTAGGGATAACTTGACAGGTAGAGGGAAAGAAGAGTGGCGAGCAAAGTGGGCTCCAGAGGTAGCCGGCTGCAAGGTAAACGTGACACGAAATTATCGAAAAGATGTACAGGACAAAGCCAACTGTGGCGAAAGGCTCACAGCCAGTACGTCTTCTTGATGAAAGACGTCTGTAAGCAGTCGCTGACCCAGAGTTCGATTTTCTGGCAATGGGAGAAAGAAGGAAGGAAGGGTTATCGTTTAACCTCACCGTTCCCTCGGTCCACCTAAGTTCATTTTTTTTTTCCTTCGTAAATAGGAATATTTTTCGGCTTTTAGACCTGGTCTGCGAGTGTGGACCTACCAGTTCTTAATTTTAAAACCAGTGCGCAGCACCTCGCCAGATACGAGTCGTGTGTTAGTTTAAAGCTACTCGTACGCAGAAAATTGCTACTTCTAAAAATCGAGAAAGTATGTAAATAATTATTTTGCCTAAATACACTCCTGGAAATGGAAAAAAGAACACATTGACACCGGTGTGTCAGACCCACCATACTTGCTCCGGACACTGCGAGAGGGTTGTACAAGCAATGATCACACGCACGGCACAGCGGACACACCAGGAACAGCGGTGTTGGCCGTCGAATGGCGCTAGCTGCGCAGTATTTGTGCACCGCCGCCGTCAGTGTCAGCCAGTTTGCCGTGGCATACGGAGCTCCATCGCAGTCTTTAACACTGGTAGCATGCCGCGACAGCGTGGACGTGAACCGTATGTGCAGTTGACGGACTTTGAGCGAGGGCGTATAGTGGGCATGCGGGAGGCCGGGTGGACGTACCGCCGAATTGCTCAACACGTGGGGCGTGAGGTCTCCACAGTACATCGATGTTGTCGCCAGTGGTCGGCGGAAGGTGCACGTGCCCGTCGACCTAGGACCGGACCGCAGCGACGCACGGATGCACGCCAAGACCGTAGGATCCTACGCAGTGCCGTAGGGGACCGCACCGCCACTTCCCAGCAAATTAGGGACACTGTTGCTCCTGGGGTATCGGCGAGGACCATTCGCAACCGTCTCCATGAAGCTGGGCTACGGTCCCGCACACCGTTAGGCCGTCTTCCGCTCACGCCCCAACATCGTGCAGCCCGCCTCCAGTGGTGTCGCGACAGGCGTGAATGGAGGGACGAATGGAGACGTGTCGTCTTCAGCGATGAGAGTCGCTTCTGCCTTGGTGCCAATGATGGTCGTATGCGTGTTTGGCGCCGTGCAGGTGAGCGCCACAATCAGGACTGCATACGACCGAGGCACACAGGGCCAACACCCGGCATCATGGTGTGGGGAGCGATCTCCTACACTGGTCGTACACCACTGGTGATCGTCGAGGGGACACTGAATAGTGCACGGTACATCCAAACCGTCATCGAACCCATCGTTCTACCATTCCTAGACCGGCAAGGGAACTTGCTGTTCCAACAGGACAATGCACGTCCGCATGTATCCCGTGCCACCCAACGTGCTCTAGAAGGTGTAAGTCAACTACCCTGGCCAGCAAGATCTCCGGATCTGTCCCCCATTGAGCATGTTTGGGACTGGATGAAGCGTCGTCTCACGCGGTCTGCACGTCCAGCACGAACGCTGGTCCAACTGAGGCGCCAGGTGGAAATGGCATGGCAAGCCGTTCCACAGGACTACATCCAGCATCTCTACGATCGTCTCCATGGGAGAATAGCAGCCTGCATTGCTGCGAAAGGTGGATATACACTGTACTAGTGCCGACATTGTGCATGCTCTGTTGCCTGTGTCTATGTGCCTGTGGTTCTGTCAGTGTGATCATGTGATGTATCTGACCCCAGGAATGTGTCAATAAAGTTTCCCCTTCCTGGGACAATGAATTCACGGTGTTCTTATTTCAATTTCCAGGAGTGTATTAGTCTTAGAATCTGTGTCTTTTTCTTAACGTTCGCTGGGAATTAGTTCAGATTTTCGTATATTTTGTTTATTAAAATGAAATAACACATTTTCTGAAGGTTACGTGGTCTTCAGGTCATAATCCACATTGAGAACTTTTAACATTGCAGCGCGTCAGCAGTCGTGAACAATTTGATGATTACAAAAAATCCGCCTCGATTGCAAATAGAAACCGGATGTTGACCTAGGTTTCGGCGCGGATAAACACGCATTCTTCGGAACACACGAAAACTACAAACTGCCTAAAGAGGCATGGTCCAACATGGGCGTTCTGTACTAATGTTGGACCATGCCTCTTTAGGCAGTTTGTAGTTTTAGTGTGTTCCGAAGAAGGCGTGGTTATCAGAGCCGAAACCCAGGTCAACATCCGATTTCTATTTGCAATCGAGATGAATTCTTTATAATAAGTAAATAATCCACATTTGCTAACTTCAGTTTTGTCTTTGATAATGGAATACTGAAATAACTGTTATTTCTATACTCTACAGTAATGCATAAAATATTAACTGGTGAGCAATTAGTAGCTCTTTTTAATGACAGCACCGCTGTATTTTCTGTTTGGGAAGAAGACGAAGTCTTGTTTCTGACAGAATATTATCCTGCTAAGCTTCGTGAAACTCGATGTTAAACATTAAGAACGTAAAATTGATTATTCATAGCCGTGGTTGCCCTACCTACAGGGTTGTCTACAAGTTTTATTTCGTTTCTTCCTCTCATTCTCGGCGCTTCACGTGTTTTGTCAGACAGTGTATAAATACATCTACTAGAACATTGTTTGCGGTTTGTGTATGTGTGTGTGTGGAGGGGGGGGGTTGAGGGAGGGCAAGTTTTATTACCTCCATGACTCCAATATTCCCCTTGGATATGCACCTGGCTGTATGATCTGCAATCTTTCACCAAATAATCCGTCTGAATTCGCGAAGAACAGTGATGTTCATACGTACAACACTAGAGGGAAAAATGACCTTTCCTATCCGTTATTGAAGCTGTGGGTTGCTCAAAAAGGAGTGCATTTTTCAGCAAAAAAAATCTTTGATCATTTGCCCAACAACATAGTGTCTGGCAGGTAGCAGATCAAGTTTTAAATGTAGCTTAAAATCATTTCTATTGGACAACTCCTTCTACTCCATGGACGAGTTTCTGTTTCAGAAATGGTAAAAAAAGAAAAATGTACCTCTAAATGTAGTTGCATGTGTAGAACTAAAAATTTCAGTAATATTAATATTAGCACTATTCATGTGTGTGTATATATATATCTTGTAATCTGAGTTGTTCCACATCATATCGATAAAATAATCGGGTAAATGATCTGCGGAACATGACATAAATAAAACTAACTAAACAACGGAGATATAACATCTCAACCTCTTTCGACTTATTTTTACCGACCACTGCTTACGTATCTCCGTCTTTCTTTCTCACTCCAACTCGTTCTCACACTAGCAGAACCACTATGGCGAAGTTACGGTCGTCTTTGAGAAGCTGGAGGATGTCTAACTTACACAAAGGACGTTGCAACTTGCGCCAATTTTGTGAATGAAGATCTTTGTTTTCGCGAGTCCCTGGAGATGGTGTCAAACCTACTTCCAGCTAGTTGGCCCTCAGTTCCGGTTCCGCTGGCGTGGGTGGGTGGACGAAGCGAACGCAGAATTCAACTGCAGGCGGTTGGCTTGCTGCATCCTTATATGTATGTCTTGTTTCATTAGTTTGTGTAGTCACGACGGACTATACAATGACTTTGAAATACACGTTTAGAGCAAATATCTCATTTTCTTTATTACGCATATGGGGGGCCAGTGCATAACTGCATGTTCGATTGTGAGCCCTCATCCTTTGAGCACCAATATCAGTTGGGCTACTTTACATTTTAGCTGTTAGCTGCGTTCACGCTTGTTAGTGAAACCGGAATAAATGCAGATGAAATGTCAGAGCTCTCGACTCTCGATAATCTGAGTCCACTGCCTTTTTCCCGACATCTTGGGATTCTATTTTCTTTATCATATAGCATTGTATACGTGTAAGCTTTAAACAATGTTCACTGGAATAAACTCTGAAGGTGGCAGGGGTAAAATACAGGGAGCGAAAAGCTATTTACAATTTGTACAGAAACCAGATGGCAGTTATAAGAGTCGAGGGACATGAAAGGGAAGCAGTGGTTGAGAAGGGAGTGAGACAGGGTTGTAGCCTATCCCCGATGTTATTCAATCTGTATATTGAGCAAGCAGTAAAGGAAACAAAAGAAAAATTCGGAGTAGGAATGAAAATGCATGGAGGGGAACTTTGAGGTTTGCCGATGACATTGTAATTCTGTCAGAGAGAGCAAAGAACCTGGAAGAGCAGTTGAACGGAATGGACAGTATCTTGAAAGGACGATACAAGACGAACATCAACAAAAGCAAAACGAGAATAATGGAATGTAGGCGAATTAAATCGGGTGATGCTGCGGGAATTAGATTAGGAAATGAGGCACTTAAAGTAGTAAACGAGTATTGCTATTTGGGGAGCAAACTAACTGATGAAGGTCGAAGTAGAGAGGATATAAAATATAGACTGGCAATGGCAAGGAAAGCATTTCTGAAGAAGAGAAATTTGTTAACATCGAGTATAGATTTAAGTGTCAGGAAGTCGTTTCTGAAAGTATTTATATGGAGTGTAGCCATGTATGGAAGTGAAACATGGACGATAAATAGTGAAAGGTGGCTACACTGAGCCACTGCGCCAGAGATTGCGCCAAAGAGTATTATTAAGCCGCCTACACAGTGCCTGTCGAGGACTCGTAGTAGTCAGTGCTGAGATGTCGTAGTGAAGAGTGCTTGTTAAGAACTCGTAGCAGGGAGTGCTTGCTGAGATGCGATACTGAAAGGTTCTTGTTGAGATGTGGTAGTAGCGAGTCGGTGTGGAGAGATTGTAATGTATTAGAGTGCTTTTCATCAACATAAATTAAGGTAACAAACTACTTTTCTTTTTTTTCTCATTATTTCAGTGTCCTAAATAATGTGTCATTACAGGTTCAGTCAACAAAGCATCTGGCGTGTTTTCTTGTATTAGAGTGCAATTCTGGTTTTCTTGCGCAATTATAGTATTTCTAATTTTCTTTTATCACGTCAGTAAAATTGGTATTTAAAAATTCTTGTCTTGTTGAAGAAGAACCGTGCCAGATGTGCGTTGAGTCATACTTCCACATACAGAACAGTTATACTTGTGCTTTGGTTTCGTAGGTTTCATAGTTGCTGGGGACTTAATTAATTAATTGTGTTAACGAAAATTTTCATTTCATTGTTTGTTGTTGTTCTTTGCAGTCAGATAGCGTAATAATACTAGTCAGGGCCAACCGTTTACGAAACAGCGTAATCGGACTTACAGCTACTAAAAATATTCTCATTTTAAATAATTAAGCCCCCATGCACGTGGCGACCGCTGGTTCGGATCGTCCCTGGGAATTCTTCTGATTGTAAAAATAGTAGACAGTAGTATTGTTGTAGTAATTTGTAGTTTAGTAATTGTAGTCTATTTTGCATGTGTAGATTTGGTAATTGTCATTCTTCTAATGGTATTTTTTCTCTGAATTTGATTTGTTGTCTTGTATACGCGTTTGACAATTTAGTGCAATTATTTCAATTGTTCGATTAATCGTGTTTGAGGGAAACATTTCATGTAAATGGTATTGTTGGAGATAAAGAGTCATTGTGTGTAATTTTCGTACAGTGACGAATTTTTTATGTTTTGTAAATGATTACGCGGTCGATGAAAAAGGCAAAAATGATGAATAGTGAGAATGACGAAATTGTTGACATGGCGAACTCGCCAACACAGGACAACAGTATGATGAATAATGGAGTTGAAAACAATTTAATAAGTCGGGAAGACAGTCAGGAACCATTTCAAAATTTTTCTGAATCAGAAAATTCACAGAATACGAGATTAGCGATAGAAGATTCTGAAATAGTATCGAACACAGATAGCTTTACAGCTATGACGAAGGAAGCTGGTTTTGCGGGAAATGTTAGGGGCGAAAAGAATTTTGAAACAGTTAACATGGAGCAGTTGATGAGTGCAATATTAAATTTGGGATCTCGGTTAGACTCACAAAAGGTAACAATGGAAAAAAGGTTAGACTCACTGGGATCACAGTTAGGATCTGAATTAAAAACAGAGATAGGAACAATTAAAACAGAGATGGGAACTTTGGAAACACGGATAGATTCACGGATAGGGACATGTTTCAAAAATATGAAAGATGAATTAAAGAAAGAAATCAGAGAAGAAGTACAACCAATTTTGAATGCTCACAATAATAGATTAGTTGCAGTAGAGATTAGACAAAGGGAACAGGATAGAGAACAGGAAGAAAGAGATCGCGTGATAGTACAGAAATTTTCAGAGTTAAATTTACAACGTGCAAAAGATAAGGAAGAAATATTTGAGAGAATCGAGGAATCCGTACCAAATGACAGATTAAATAACCTAACACAACAGTATGAACAGTTAACTACTAAATGTGTTAATACTGAAACCCGAGTCGCGACACTTACGGAAGACGTAAATAAACAGAAAGAACAAATAGGTGATTTATCGGAAAGAGTTGAGGAGATTTCAGATAAATTGACAAGTCTTAGTTTAAATGGGGACAGAGATTCAGATGATACAGCACCATTGCCATTTGCAGAAACCGAAGAGTACCAGAACATAAATAAGCATGTTGAAAATCAGGGAAAATTTAATGAACGCGTTAAAAGGGAAGTTGAGGCATTACGAAAGCAAGTCAAACAGATCGAAGGCGAAATTGTAGGAAAAGACAGTAAAAGAAATTTGGAATCACAGATAGCAGAGGGGTTTGAAGAAAATAATTTGTTTCATTTACGGGATGCGACAAGAGAGCGCCAGGCGCGCGAACTTGACAATAATTGTCATTGGGACTGGGACAGACGCGGTAGGTCTTTGTCGCCACGAGGCGAAAACTTTGACTATAAACACTTTTTGACTGTTCGGAAATTTAAGATCTTCCGCAACTCTAAGAATGACATACATCCATGTGCATGGTTAGATCAATTTATGTACGCACTTCCACCAAATTGGCCACTAAGTCACAAACTGGAATTTATGTGTGGATATTTAGAAAACGAACCGGCGACGCGGATGCGCGCACTCATTAGAGATTGTAATAATCTGAATGATTTTTATCATGCATTTCTGTCGGCATATTGGTCCGAAAACACGCAAGACAGAGTCAAACACAGTCTTATTATGCAGCGTAATTTCAAACAGTCTGAGTTCCGCACGCCAGCAGAATATTTTGAAGACATGATTCGAAAGAATCAGTTCCTGTCCAACCCTTATAGCCCGACTGAATTAATTCGCATTTGTTTAACTAAGCTGCCACAATCCATAAGACAAATTGCTTTAGCCGGAAGATGTAAAGACGACATTGAGACTTTTAAGACTTTGTTGCAAGAACTCGAGTATGACAACGACGATGGGACTTCCTGTAATTTTTTCAGTAACAGTATTTACAATAGATTTTCAGAGAAAAGGGATAGTGATCGGAACGGGCGTTATATGGGTAATGTTGAGAATGACAGACGTAACAGACAGGACAATAGATACCAGCCCTATGACAATAACAGACGTTCTAACAGAAATTACACAGACAATTACAATAGCGGTAATTCGTACCGGAATGATCAATCATACGGAAACAGTAATCGGTATCATCAGGACAGAAATTATTCATACAGTAATAGAAATTCTTACTACAGAAATAACCAGGGTAGTAGATACAACAACAATTTCAGAAGTGATAGTCGAAATTACACAAGAAGTAGTTATGCAGACAGACAGGAAAACAGAAATTTTAATAACAGACACAGCCAAGAATTTGCATCTAACAGACAGGAAGGACCTAATTGGCATCCTCCACGTGACAGAACTTCAGAGAGACAAGTGCAAATCGTAGAAATTGATCCGCGAAATGACGCGAATACTTAAAGACGTGACGCAAACAATCGACAATGACTTGCAGCTTCGGCTTCTGGCAGCAATATAGACGGTTCAGAAAGTAATGACACTACGACTTTACACTATGTACGCCTGGAAGACATGAGAGACATTTTGCTAGACGAAAAGGAAAATAATGTAGACGCATTTTTACACCCTGTTATTGAAGTATGTGTGGGTAAGAATAAGTTCACTGCAGTTTTAGATTCTGGGAGCCCATTGAATGTCATTAGTGAATCAGTTTTTCGTATATGTGAAAGAACTATTGCCTGTCCTGTGTTACCTATTTCTAAAACCACAATTCAAGGTGCTATTTCTGGAAAAAGTGTGGAAGTCAAACAACAGACCAACTTAAATTTCATTTGTCAAGGATACGAATTTTCTGCTAATTTTATTATTGTTCCATTACTCAGTACACAAATTATATTAGGTATGAAGTTTCTTAACGCACATAAGGCAATTTTGAACTTTAAAGAAGGAAGTGTGAATTTGACTGTTGCCGGAATGCCGAAATGTTTGGAATTTTTCGAGTGTTTAACAAGATCTGAGTCAGACACAAAATGTTTAAGGTTTCTTACTTCTGATGTTTTCGTTGAGCATTATGACGACAATGTGTTCATTCATGACAATGACAATAGATACAGGGACGCGATGGATGATATAATTAATAGCGAAGAATTAATTAATGAAAAGGTTAAGAAAACTGAAGTGCCAGATGACGTTGCAAGAGAAGAGCTGCACCACATTTTGACTTCACATGCTACAGTATTTAGTCATCATACAGGAACTATACAAGACCTACAATATTTATTTAAAGTAAAAGAACACACACCATTTCGGGGGAAAACGTACGCTATTCCTTTGGCTTACAGAGACAAGGTTAAGAATGAACTTCAGTACATGTTAGATCAGGGCATTATTGAGCCTGCAGTCAGTCCTTATGCCAGTCCATTACACGTTGTTCTTAAAAAGGATGGGTCAATTCGTTTCGTTCTGGATTCCAGACAGATAAATAATATCATCATTCCTGAAACTGACCGCCCACAAAATTTAGATGAACTTCTTCAACATTTCCATGGAATTAAAGTTTTATCCACGATTGATATGCGCGCAAGTTTTTGGCAAATAGAACTCCACCCTGATTGTAGAAAATACACGGCCTTTTTAGCCTTTGGTAACTGTTACCAATTTCGGCAATTACCGTTTGGACTTACTGTACCTTCAGCATCATTCATTCCTAGTTTAAACGAAATTTTACCTGTTTATCTTCGTGACAATATTACTTCATATGTTGACGATATTCTTATTGCTAAACATTCTTGGAGTGAGCACAACAAAATTTTGGATTCATTATTACGTATTTTTGCAAGAGTTGGCATTATAGTGAACTTAGAAAAATCTGAATTTGGTCGTTCTCAGGTGAAATTTCTCGGTCACATTATTTCTACAGAAGGTATTCTTCCTGATCCAGAAAAATTAGACGCTATTCGTAATTATGCTGTTCCTACCACAAAACGTGAGGTTCGTAGTTTCCAAAATTTTTGTGGAATGACATACTTGTGAGAAACCAACAGCTACATGTAAACACGCAGAGAGTACAAGGATAACGCACTGTGTTTTGGCGGCGGCACATACTCAAAGCAACAGTCAAGTCTGCGCGCCGCACAAGGCAGTCGTTGACCGCAAACAATTGCTTCCTACGTCACGCGCCTACAGCTGATCGAGCGCTCAGGGCGAATGCACTGACAGCCGTAAACAAATACACAGTTTAATTTCTCCGATTAAATTCAGTATAAAGCTATAGTGACTTGATGAATTATGTTATTAACATTCAATATTTTTCAGGATACGCTTCTATAAAATATTTAAGAACTTCAGGTAAATTCTGTGCGTGTCCGACGTTAAGACGACTTGCTATCGAGAAAATTTCAGGAAGAATGTAATTTCGAAGAAGAAACTAATAAACTAAAAAAAGGTAACTATTAACTGAGTTTATTTTTCAGGTAACATATTTCCACCTAGGTACGTACTTTAGACGTAATTTGCTGCTCGCGATTACGTGATTCATACTTTGTGCTAATTTCATGTTCTATGAATTTACTTGTGAAGCGACGTGCTTGCGTACATTTGCTGATTTTTGTCAATGTTTCATTAATGAACAGGGTTGTTATTTGTATATATTATGCATCGCTTGGCTGCACTGCTTTTTCACTGATGTCATATTTTTTTTATTATGTGCCTACTGTGCTTATTTATTTAAATTATAATTGTAACCTGATTAATTGTGCTGACTGTGGTTATGTATGTAAGTTATACTTTGTGATTTATCTGCTTGCGCCTTCATGTTTACTTATTAAGATGACATATGAACATTTATTTGCTTATGCTGATATGATGCTAATGACCTGTTTATTACGTAAGATATGTGTTTACTGCTATGCGTATGGATTGCATATTTATACATTTCTGTTTGTCGTCACAACTACTCTTTAATTTGGTATATAGCAATGCTGATGTACAGTGTACGAACATAGAGTTTAGGTTACACTATGGTATAGGTTACAGATTGTTCGCTTGGCAGAGCCTCGTTGTAAGAATTGTGCTGCATCCACTTGTTGACAGTCTGTTCACTACTGGTACATTTACTCGCTATTGCATGTTTTGCTTACGCTCAGTGCCTTATATTTTTAAGATAGGAAAATGAACTGCTATAATTCGACGAACAACATTAGTGCAAGAAACTTCATAGAAGTCACATGAGCTGGAGGTTTTATGAAAGCTGTATAAATTTATGGTAATAGGAAGGAAGCTAACGACATGACATACCAAAACTAGGTTTAGACCATTGACAGTTATTACACTGCATTTTTCGTGAGCAATTGAAATAGGAAGTGACACTTGACACATGAAATACTCCACATGTTTGCTTCTGCTTGCCATAATTCTTGAAGTGGTGTACACACTGTGAAATATTATGATCATTCACACTCCGTAATCGTACTTAATTGCTGAGAGTTATTCGAACTAAGTCTGTTAGAGGTCATGTATGCATTTCTTTTGTTTATAATTCATAATGAGTAGAAGATTTGGGTCAGACGGATTACACAGAGGTTGTGTGTTGACAGTGTGTCTTCGGATTGTATAGGATGATGAAGTTTGCATTAGGATTTTATCTGTACTTGTTCGAGGAGACTGACTAGAGGAAACAGTTGTTATGGAAGTGAAATGATATTGGTGCTAAGGTTTATATGTATCGACGTATTGAAGAGGTATTATTGAGGTATAGAGATTATATGAAGTTGATGATTATTGGAGTTTTTGTGGACAAGAGGTAAGGTAAATGATATTGATGATAAGATTTATATGTATCGACGTAAGAGGTATTATTGAAGTATTGAGATTATGTGATGCTGATCATTATTGGAGTTTTGGTGGATAAGAGGTAAAGTAAGTGAGGTGCATATTTTTGTTGTTGGTCTATATGGAACAAGGAGGATGAAGATAGCAGACTAGAACACTAAAGTAGAAGGAAGATTGTCTACACACACTTTGTGAAATCAATAAGCAGTACATACTTTTTTTGGAGAGAGGAAGTAATTGCATATCTTGGCTCACTGACAGTTGTTCAGCAACCGTACATTTTGATCTGGCTTGGCAAACATTGGTCTTGACATGATGACTATGACGTTGACTTAACTATTATTGACTGTTATACATTGCTGCCACTACTACTTGATACACAAGATGAACATCAAATTTTGACAGAATTGCATTTACACAGTTAACACTATTCAATGACACAGTAGTACTTAATGTGGATGAAAGATGAGTGAGTGTGTTTTGTGTGTTTTCCTTTCCTAATCCTACCCACCTATCTCCTAAATATTATTTTATTTGTTTGTAGTGGCTTGCACTGACACCCATAAATATTATAGGTTTACTGATATTTGTGTATTTGCAATAGTTAATATGACAATTATCTGACATCATTTGTGTGTTTGTTATGATTTGTATGTTTAGTATAAAAGCATTTGTATGTGCATTCAAACTATTGTTCATGCCTGAACTGTCTGATTAGTGATAGTGAATATTATGGACTGTTACCTGCACTTTTTCAACATAATGGGTGCCACTTAGAAATGATTAATTTCTGCTGATGAACTGTGTGATTACGATAGTGAATATTATGGACTGTTACTTGCACTTTTTCTACGTGATTGGTGCCACTAGGACATGTTTAATTTCTGCTAATAAACTCTGATGAACAGTGTGATCAGTGATAGTGAATATTATGGACTGCTCTCTGGACCTGCTAATCATTGCTAGGTGCAACTGATGGACTGCTTTTATTGAAATGATGTCACTTGTTGGTGTCTGCACCTGCTCAACATTGCTGGGTGCCACAGATGGAACTGTTTCTACTGAGATAATGTCACTTGTTGGTGTCTGCACCTATTCAACATTGCTGGGTGCCACTAATGGAACTGCTTCTGCTGAGAAATGTGACTTGTTACTGTATGTACCTGCTCAACTTTACTGGGTGCCACTGATGAACTGCTTCTACTGAAATAATGTTACTTGATGCTGTGTGTACCTGCTCAACATTACTGGGTGCCACTAATGAACTGCTTCTACTGACATAATGTCACTTGTTGGTGTCTGCACCTGCTCAACTTTACTGGGTGCCACTGATGAACTGCTTCTACTGAAATAATGTCACTTGTTGGTGTCTGCACCTGCTCGACTTTACTGGGTGCCACTGATGAACTGCTTCTACTGAAATAATGTCACTTGTTGCTGTGTGTACCTGCTCAACATTACTGGGTGCCACTGATGAACTGCTTCTACTGACATAATGTCACTTGTTGGTGTCTGCACCTGCTCGACTTTACTGGGTGCCACTGATGAACTGCTTCTACTGAAATAATGTCACTTGTTGCTGTGTGTACCTGCTCAACTTTACTGGGTGCCACTGATGAACTGCTTCTACTGAAATAATGTCACTTGTTGCTGTGTGTACCTGCTCAACACTACTGGGTGCCACTGATGAACTGCTTCTACTGAAATAATGTCACTTGTTGCTGTGTGTACCTGCTCAACACTACTGGGTGCCACTGATGGACTGCTTTTACTAAAATGATGTCACTTGTTGGTGTTTGCACCTGTTGACCATCGCTGGGTGCTACTACTGGAACTAATCATTGAAAGCATTTTATGTGAACATTTGTACAACCTGATTTTTTGTGTATTGTGTAAACTATTATGTAAAGCCACATGTATGAAAGAATTTGTATTGCCTACTGTATTTTATATATTAGGTTATTGAAAGGTCAGTGCAAAGCCAAAATTTTAACTAATTATGTGATATTTAGGTATTAATATTATCTTTTATTTTTGTCTTTATTTTTGTGGACGAATTTGGTGGTATTTTCACCACCAATGGTGGCAAAAATACCATCAAATTCTGGCCTGTGGAGGAGGGGCATATGACAGGTGGCCACACTGAGCCACTGCGCCAGAGATTGCGCCAAAGAGTATTATTAAGCCGCCTACACAGTGCCTGTCGAGGACTCGTAGTAGTCAGTGCTGAGATGTCGTAGTGAAGAGTGCTTGTTAAGAACTCGTAGCAGGGAGTGCTTGCTGAGATGTGATACTGAAAGGTTCTTGTTGAGATGTGGTAGTAGCGAGTCGGTGTGGAGAGATTGTAATGTATTAGAGTGCTTTTCATCAACATAAATTAAGGTAACAAACTACTTTTTTTTTCTCATTATTTCAGTGTCCTAAATAATGCGTCATTACAGGTTCAGTCAACAAAGCATCTGGCGTGTTTTCTTGTATTAGAGTGCAATTCTGGTTTTCTTGCGCAATTATAGTATTTCTAATTTTCTTTTATCACGTCAGTAAAATTGGTATTTAAAAATTCTTGTCTTGTTGAAGAAGAACCGTGCCAGATGTGCGTTGAGTCATACTTCCACATACAGAACAGTTATACCTGTGCTTTGGTTTCGTAGGTTTCATAGTTACTGGGGACTTAATTAATTAATTGTGTTAACGAAAATTTTCATTTCATTGTTTGTTGTTGTTCTTTGCAGTCAGATAGCGTAATAATACTAGTCAGGGCCAACCGTTTACGAAACAGCGTAATCGGACTTACAGCTACTAAAAATATTCTCATTTTAAATAATTAAGCCCCCATGCAATAGTTTAGACAAGAAGAGAATAGAAGCTTTCGAAATGTGGTGCTACAGAAGAATGCTGAAGATTAGATGGGTACATCACATAACTAATGAAGAGGTATTGAATAGAATTGGAGAGAAGAGAAATTTGTGACACAACCTGACTAGAAGAAGGGACCGGTTGGTAGGGCATATTCTGAGGCATCAAGGGATCACCAATTTATTATTGGAGGACAGCGTGGAGGGTAAAAATCGCGGAGGGAGACCTAGAGATGAATACACTAAACAGATTCAGGAGGATGTAGGTTGCAGTAAGTACTGGGAGATGAAGAACCTTGCACAGGATAGAGTAGCATGGAGAGCTGCATCAAACCAGTCTCTGGACTGAAGACTACACCAACAACAACGTGTACTTAAGCTCTTAGGCAAGTAACAACAGCTGTCTTTCAATAAGACTAGGGTACCTACATTAATTTTTATGGTTCCGTACCTTAGTCAGTAAAAATGAAACCCTTATTGTCCGTTTGTCTATCGGCCTGTATGTATGCCCGACCGTTAAAAATCCTATTTCTCACGAATGGGCAGACATATCAAGTTGAAATCTGTGTCACATATTAAGGCGATGTAAGAAATGACGCTTCTAAATCAGTGCAATCAAAAGATGCGGCCATATATGTCTCATATTTATATACTCGAAAATTCTGTCATCAAAAACTGTAGCATATTTCCCCTTGACGTAGAACCATGAAATTTGCGAAGAACAAAGGTTTCACAGTAAAAGTAAATGGAAAATAAACTGAAAATTGTTATTTTGTAATTACGTCACACCAAAAAATTTTCTTTTGTCATTTATTATCCGACTTCGAACTTGGAATTAAAACGTTCTCGAAAGTTTTTCCCGTATCAATTCCGATATTTCGCAAACATCGTCGAAATCGTAGAAATTTCCTGAATGGATGCACTGTCTGTGTACATAATTAAGTTAGTACGGAACTGCAAGAGTGCGACTCCTACTCACAGCTGGCCTATTTTTTGTTTGAATTTCTAAATTGAGGCAGAGTGCTACAGATCGTGTATATTCGTGAGGCAGTGTAACATCTATGAACTTGGGTACATTGTTTCTTTATATTTGCTTTAAATGGTATAATTTAATTTTGCAGGGGCTACATTATTAAAAACCTAACAGGGGCTTAAACTCTGGTATCGAGCGCCGCGGGTTTCGAATCAGTGCCAGACGGCATGGATCTCGATTACCACTAGAGGTCTCTGCAGCCGTCACGCCGTGAGCTCCTGGCCCGGGTATAATGTGAGGGCGCCACTCTGGAGCACGTGGTTCCAGCGGCCAACAGCGACGTACCCTATCATTTACAAGTATTTAAGCGCCTGCCTCTCACTCAGTGAGGTCCTCTTACCCAATCTGCCTTCCGGCCTTCCTTCTCCGCCGATGACCAGCTCCTTAACCTTACCAATCTTCTTTCCCTCCAACTTAACTCCCGTCGGTCCGCTATCTGTTTCCCTTGACGCCCAGAACGCCTATGGCCGTGTCTGGCATCCCAGGCTCCTCTTCAAACTCCAGATCTAGCTTTCCACATCAACTTCGTCCGTCTCGTTGCTTCCTTCCTCTCCCATCGTCCCTCCTATCCACAATTCAAACTCCCATACTTTCTATCCCTCTGCTGGCGTGCTCCAAGGCTCTGTCCTTTCCCCTCTCCTCTATTTCGTGTACACTGCTGATATGCCCAAACCTCCCCCGCCTGTTCATCTCCTCCAGTTTGCTGATGACACCGACTCCCTAGCCATTTATCCTACCCTTCAACGTTTCCAACACACCCTCCAAACCCACTTTGACCAAACTACCACTTGATGCAACCAGTGGTCCTCCATATCAACCCCTCCAAGACCCAGCCACTCATCATAGGCCGCACCACCCGCTGCTTCTGCCTCCATGATTTCTACCTCACCACTTATGGCCGTCGAATCCACCTCACTCCTACCCTCAAATACCTTGGCCTCACCCTCGACTGCCACCTCACCTGGACTCCCCATCTCCTTACCATCCAACACAAAGCTCACAACAGACTCCGCCTCCTGAAACTCCGGTCTGGCCAAACGTGGGGTCTGCATTCTTCCACCATCCTTCACACCTACAAATCCTTGATCCGCCCCATCCTTTGTTATGCCAGCATTGCTTGGATTTCCGCCCCTCCCAGGTTCTATAAATCCCTCCAAATCCTCTAACGCCAGCACTCCACCTCGCCTTCCGCATCCGCCTTCCATCCCCACATGCACCTTCCACCATGTACCACTCCCGGATGATGAGCTTCGCCCTTACATCTACCTTTCCTACCAAACCTAACCCCATCTTCCTCCTGATTCCTCCTCAAGGCTCCCCCCTCCCCCTCCCTTGTCCTGAGCAGCTTTCCCCTCCTCCTCTCCATCCTTCTCTTGTGCTCCCCTTCAGTGTCTCTGCACTCCCTCCTGCCTTGTCTTCCATCTTCATCTCCTGCTCCACCTGTCTCCTGCCTCTTGGTGCACCCACTGATGCCCCTACACTTTTCGTCCCACCCCGTCCAAAGCTGCACCTTGCTCTCCCTTCCTTTTCCATCCTCTCAAGCCTCTCCCTCAGCAGGTCCCATTCTTCATCGTGTGTGCTCAAAGTGGGTTTAAAGTGTGTTGTTCTGCAGTGCTTTTAATACTGTGGCCTCTGACGATGGACCTCTTCTATTGCAAGTTCTATGCGTTCCATGCGCTGGGACGAGATAGTATTGACCACAACAAGAAAAACTGTTCAGTAAGTATGAGCGCTAAAATGCATACCTTAAGATTTATGAGCACTTGTTAATCTTTACTACTGTGAAAACATCTTTCTACTAAACAAGTGCTTATAGCTATTAAGGTATTCATTTTAGAGCCCATGTTTACTGGTCAATTTTTCTGGTTTTGGTTCAGACTGCCTCCTTACAAACTATGGAGAGCAAAGAGGTTGCAGTAGAAGGCGTCCACTGTCAGAGGTATCAGAACGATTTTCACTTATAACTTTCTACTCTCATTCGTTTCCGGACCAGGATCCCTTACCCTCATCCATCATCCATGAAAGTTTATAACGCCATCAAAGAATCACCCTGTATAGCATTGGGGTGAAAAAGAATAGTGGTTCAAATGGTTCAAATGGCTCTGAGCACTATGGGACATAACAGCTATGGTCATCAGTCCCCTAGAACTTAGAACTACTTAAACCTAACTAACCTAAGGACAGCACACAACACCCAGCCATCACGAGGCAGAGAAAATCCCTGACCCCGCCGGGAATCGAACCCGGGAACCCGGGCGTGGGAAGCGAGAACGCTACCGCACGACCACGAGATGCGGGCAAAAAAAAAAAAAAAAAAAAAAAAAAAAAAAAAAAAAAATAGTTTTGTGTTTCACACTTACTACATTTATATGCATATTTGAAATCTTCATTAACTGACTAAGAATCACAAAGGTTAATATTTACCGAGAGTTGCTTTAATATCTTATTCGCAATAGACCAATTAGATCAACAAGGGCAAGTCTTCTTACATCTGCAAAATTACAGAAGATGGCACAAGACCATTTTCATATTAAAATTGAAGACCGTAATTCGTAATTTTCCGGTCAAGATTTCATTTTTAATATTTTATAGGCATATTCTAAATAAAACTGAGATCATTTGCATGCACTAGACTTATTTGGAATGATATTGGTAAATGGGGCAAACTGCGGGAAATGGTCCTTGCGACGATAAAAGGCAAAAAGTTCATATGGACATGTGGCTGGGAATGAGTTCCAAGGGAGGTTCTCGCACTTCAGGATGTAGATGAAAGTAACGTCCAGTCAAGAGAACACATCTTGCATATGGGAATGTTTGTCCGTACCGCACTAGTGTTTTTGCTTCACATTAAAGAGCTAATGTAGTAGTCACATTACTCTTTATATCATCAAAGCCTCGTCTTCCAGAAGAGGAGGCAGAGTCACTCGTAAAAAGTGCGGGTGATGCCCCGCTTGTGATGACTTGCGGGAAGAAGACTGGCTTTACGAGGAGGTCGTCAATAATCTACAGCCACACATCGAGGCTGAATCGGTGGTGAAGGTTAGCTGCCACCATACCACGGGGATTCCCAGTAGCCCACATTTGGGTGGTGTGACGGTTGACTGTACCGCCTTCCACATAGGTAGCCTCGTGTGTGAATAGGTTCTATGACAGAAGTCCAAGTGGCCTGTGCGATGAATCAGCGACAAAACCCTCGTGTTAGACGTAAGTCCGTAGGTAGTACGGCCAGCGCGCGGTGTAAGTGATACAGACAGTGGTCGTTATTCGTGGTGAATGCTCCACACGGCTGTCTGGCTTACTCCACCCTGGCGGGTGACTCGCGTGGTGCCGATGCTAAACTTACTGACAAAGAACTTCTATCCCCGCCATCAAGTGGGTGTACCTTCCTTGGAACGCATTTACAGCCAGATTCCCTTATGACATACCTTGTTCCGCATCCTCTCAGGCAGAGTTTGCTGCAGTTTGTCATTATGTACCAGAACCACACCACGTAATTAAAAAGGTGATAAAATGTGGTTAGGAGGAGATTTTTAAATGTTGGTAACACATTGTTGAGTGCGAGAAAGACAAACAATATAAAATTAATAAAAATAAGAAATTTAATGTTTTTATTAAGGAACTCACAGAAAAAATAATTACATTGTCCAGTTTTAAATATTACCACGAAAAACAAAAGTCCTCAAAATATGATTACTTTTAAAGTTTTGTTATATGTGAAGTGTTGTGCTTGAAGTTGGTCGCAAGCTGTTGAAGCGAGCAGACTTTGAAATGTTACTTACCAGAAGGCATCTGTACTGTAAGAAGTGACTTGGAACGTGCGCCCTCTTTTTATGTATTCACATTGTAACAGTCACTGACGTCAGTAGGCATGTGGTGCACACATAGTGATGCGGAGTAAAAACTGTGAAAGAGCTGAGTTAAAATAATGTGATGTCCATTACATAAAAACCTTTTCTTGCATCTGAAAGGTAAAATCAACACCAGTTTCTGCAATATGGAAGAATACGTGGTAATCGCCCTCCTAAACGAAGAATGGAAAACGAAACTGAGGAGCTGTCAGATGATCAGTTTGGCTTTAGCAAAGGAAAAGGCACCAGACAGCAGTTCTGACGTTGCAGTTAATAAGGGAAGCAAGATTTAAGAAAAATCAGTACACCTTCGTAGGACAAATAGACCTAGAAAAAGCACTCGGCAAGGCAAAATAGTGCAAGATGTTCGAAGTTATGAGAACAATATGGGGAAGCAATAGGGGAAGACGAATATTATACAATGCGTGTAAGAAGCAAGAGGGAACAATAAGCCTCGAAGACCAAGAAGTGCTCGGATTAAAAAGTATGTAAGACAGGGACTTAGTCTTTCGCCCCCACTGTTCACTCTATACATCGAAGAAGCAATGACGGAAATAAAAGAAAGTTCCCAGAGGGGGCTACATTTCAGGGTGAAAAGATATCAATGGTAAGATACGCTGATCAAATTCCTGTCCTCAGTGAAAGTGAGGAAGAATTTCAGGATGTGTTGAACGGAATGAACAGTCTAATGAGCACAAGTTATGAATTGAAAGTAAATCGAAGGAAGACGAAAGTAATGAGAAGTAGAGATATGAAAACAGTGAGAAACTTAACATAATTGGGGATCACGACATCAAGGAATTTTAGGAGCCCTGCTACCTAGTTAGCATAATAACCAATGACGAACGGAGCAAGGAGGATTTAAGAAGCAGACTAGCACTGGCAAAGAAGGGCGTTCCTTGCCAAGATAAGTCAACTAGTCAAAATAGAATTTGAGGAAGAATCTACATTTGGAGCACAGCATCACATGGTAGTGAAACATGGACTATGGGAAAACTTGCAAAGAAGAGAACTGAAACATTTGAGATGTGGTGCTTCAGAAGAAAGTAGAAAATTAGGTGGACTGATAAGGCATGGAATGAGGAGGTACTCCGCATGTTTGACGAGAAAAGAAATACATGGAAAAGACTGACAAGAAGAAGGGCCAATATGATAGGATGTTAATACATAACGGAATAACTTACATGATACTAGGGAGACCTGCAGAGGGTAAAAACTGAAAAATTGTAGAAGACAGAAATTGGAATATATCCAGCAAATAATTCAGGACGTAGGGTGCTAGTGCTACACTGAGATAAACAGATTGTAAACACACACACACACACACACACACACACACACACAACGAAGCGCGCGCGCGCGCGCGCGGCGGAGGAGAGGGGGGAGAGGGGAGGGGGATGAATGATGAAGCTGAGATTGTGAAAACAGGAAAGTGCTCCGGAAAGTTCGTTTACTGAACTTTTAATATGTTTGAATTCTGAGATGTTAATCTGAAGCTACTACCCACTAGTTCCACTAGTTGCTTAGTAGTGTAAAATATGTTATCTACAATTGTCTTTGGACTGTCGGGCCTAGATCTGTGCGTTGTGAAAGATTGTAGGATATGGTGAGGCGGCTTACAGCTTCACATTCGTGCAGAGTGAGGAAAACCCAAAAACCAAGGTCACTCCGGGGCTGATGTAAGTGCTGCTATGTACTGTGCTGCTAGCGTAAATGATCACTGAAACGAGTTACAAAAGATCTCGAACTGCACCAAAACAGCGTTCATATCAATGGAATTTTGTTTTCATTATGCAGTTACCTGATGCAGAATAATGTAAATGAATTTTCAGTGTCATTTGCAGTACTGTTTTGCTTACATGGCTGTTTCAAACGGCAGTGTATGTTTCGTTCAAATAAATAGACTGATTTATCACATAGTCGTAAAATAATGTAATTAGAATTCAGTTTTAGCCTACAGTAGGTTATTAAAAAGTTTGTATCCGTTTACAAGGAGTCTTCTATTTTGTCTTCATCAATTAATAACATGGCACCTGAGCACAAACGTGTCTTAAGTCTACCGAACACAATTCGTGCGATATACAGCGTTTCGTGTGGGATGCCGATGCTCTGTGCTGCGTTGTGCCGATTCCGCTCGTCGAGAACGTTGCGGCCCGTTGCCCGGACTTCCACACGTGGCGTGTAGTTTCAGCTGACCTCCTCCCCCTCCCCTCATACCTTTCCACGGCCACCCTTTCTGACCCGAGTTAGCTGTCTTGGAAAAGAGTAAGAGGAAATCGAGTGACGTTTTTCCTGTCCTCCGGTCTTTATGTTCCTCGGGAGCAGATGTTTAGTCAACCGCCTCACCTGAGGAAACTTCAAGATGCCGTTATTGAGTCACGGGAAAACCACACAAGAAAGGAGTTTTAACGGAAACCTTCAGTTCTAATAATCGATAGAAGCCCTGACCTCTTTCTCTGCAATCTAATCGGAGGACTTGAGGGAAAAATGTCGCAACTGACCTGCGCAAAAATAGCTAAATTCAGGGGGTAACCTCGCTACCACTCAGTAACCTGTCATTTCCTAGTAATGAGGTTAAATCATGGATACACTGTAACTGCTTGACGTAGAATTCCAAAACACTTACACGATACTGAAATACCTTCAACAAAACGCCATGTATTAAAGTCACAAATTGTAGCTGGAACACAACGACTTATATTCTTCAACACATTCAGTGTGGCCCACGAAATATGTCACCACTTAGTTTTTGAGTAAACACTTTACTGTCTAGACAAACTCAAAGGAACATATACTACCATGTAAAGTTCTCTGTGGAGAATTGTTCTAACTCCATTATGTCCACCAATTTGATTACTAACTTCCTTCACATGGATACCAGTGTAGCTTGAAAAATAAGGAGTCTGAGCTCCATTAAATCATGTGGAAGTTTCAGGAAATTTGTTCCCTTTAGGTTATCCCAAAGAAAGAAGTCATATGAGTTGAGCTGTGGACGTTGGGGGGACAAAATTGTCCGTTATTGAAGTGACTAGGAAATTAAGTGAATGACCCGCTTGTCGAAACGCTCGTGTAAGAAATCCAGCACAATGTTTGCAGTATGTGTCTCTGATTCATCTTGCACGAGCCAGAGCCGCCGCGGTGACCGAGCGGTTCTAGGCGCTTCAGTCCGGAACCGCGCGACTGCTACGGTCGAAGATTTGTATCCTGTCTCGGGCATGGATGTGTGTGATGTCCTTAGGTTAGTTAGGTTTAAGTAGTTCTACGTTCTAGGGGACTGATGACCTCGGATGTTAAGTCCCATAGTGCTCAGAGCCATTTGAACCATTTTTTTCCACTTCACCCACTGATTCCGATGGAATGCTATCAATCCCTTGTGCCTCATTTGGCTTTAAGTCTTCCAAAGGTCTTTTAAATTCTGATTCTAATACTGGATCCCCTATCTCTTCTGCGTCGATTCCTGTCTCTTCATCTATTACTTCGTCAGACACATCTTCCGCCTCATAGAGGCCTTCAGTGTACTCTTTCCACCTATCCGCTCTCTCCTCTACATTTAACAGTACAGTGGAATTTCTACTGCGCTCTTACAGGCCATGCTTTTAAGTTCACCAAAGATTTTGCTGAATTTTCTGTATGCTGAGTCAGTCCTTCCGACAATTATTTCCCTTTCGATTTCTTCATATTTTTTCATGTGGCCATTTCGCCTTAGCTTCCCTGAACTTCCTACATATTTCATTCGTAAGTTAATTGTTTTTCTGTACCCCTGAATTCCACTTTCCAGTTTTGGACTTCCTTCTTTAGTCGATCAACTGAAATATTTCTTCTGTTACCCACGCTTTCTTCGCAGTTATCTTTTTTGTACTTATGTTTTCCTTTCCAGCTTCTGTGGCTATCCTTTTTCGAGATATGCATTGCTCTTCAACTGATAAGCCTACTGAGCTATTCCTTATGGCAGTCTCTATAGCCTTGGAAAAATTCAAGCTTATCTCTTCATTCCTTAGTGCTTCCGCATCCCACTTCTTTTCTCATTGATTTTTTCTTACTAGGGCCTTAAACTTCACCCTCCTCTTCAACACTACTAAATTGTGATCTGAAACTATGGTATATCTGCTCCTGGGTACGCCTTACAATCCAGTATCTCATTTCGGAATCTCTGCCTGAGCATAATGTAATGTACATGAAATTTTCCCGTATCTCCCGACCTTTTCCAAGTATAGCTACTCCTCTTGTAATTCTTGATTAGGGCATTCACCATTACTAGCTGAACGTCATTACAAAACTCAATTAGTCTTTCTCCTCTCTCATTCATGGTCCCAAGCCCATATTATTCTGTAACCTTTTCTTCTACTCCTTCTCCTGCAACTGCATTCCAGTGCCTCATGACTATTAAATTTTCATTTCTCTTTACGTTTTGAATTGCTCCTTCAATATCCTCATACACTTTCTCTATCTCTTCATCCTCAGCTTGCGACGTCGGCATACATACCTCAACAACCGTTTTCGGTACTGGTTTGCTGTAGATCTATCCGAAAACAATATCACTGAACTGTTCACAATAACTTACTCTCTACGCTATTCACAACGAATCCTACTCCCGTTATACCATTTTCTGCTGATGTTGATACTCGTATAGTCATCTCACCAGAAATCCTTGTCTTCTTTCCATTGAATTTCACTGACCCCACTATATCTAGGCTAAGCCTTAGCGTTTGCTTTTGCAGATTTTCTAGCTTCCCTATCACATTCAAACTTGTGACATTCCACGCCCCTACTCGTAGAACGTTATCCTCTCGTTGGTTATTTAGTCTTTTTTCATGGTCACCTCCCCCTTGGGAAGCCTCTCCCAGATAACCGAATGGGTGACTCTTCCGAAATCTTTTGCCAATGTCAAGATCATTGCACTTTTTGAATTACAGTCCGCATGTCCTGTGGATACTCATTAAGTGTCTTTAATGCAGTGGTTACCATTGCCTTCTGCGTCCTAATGCCTTTGATCATTGATGATACTCCCGTCTTGTGGGCAATTTTCCATTCCAAGGGCAAGAGAGCACGCTCCTCCCTCCTTGACAACGCCGTTGCCAGAATTAGGGTTACGTCTTCGGGCGAAAGTCTTTAGCTGTCATTAACGATTATCGTTATTCAAAATTTAAGAAGTGGTGTTGCTCAAAACCATGACCGTGGACGTTTTGATTACTAATCAAGGACGCTACCCCTAGACTAAGAGTGCAATTTTCATATATTCTTTTAAATGGATCCATTATACATCAGTGCGCAAAATACCATTTGCAAGGAAAGAATATACCCAAAGGGGCAACGTTTGAAATTTTATGGACGACTTGAGTACCGTACGAGAGCGCCAGTCCTCCAGCAGTGATGTCAGGGGATCTGGCTAAGGCGACAGACTTTCGAATTGCGTTCCAGTCCCGTCATTTTAAATTCGTTTTTAACCTTTTCCCAAATACTTACACCGGTACATCGAATCATGTTTCTTCGGAAAGAAAAAGTAACAAAAATCATTCCTACATTCGTGGCGAGGAGTAGTCGCGGTATAGTAAGGAATCATGACACTTTTGTGCCTCCCTTGAAATGTATTCATTTATAGTGAAGTAAAAAAATTTCCTAAAGCCATTGCAGAATGCTTTGTGTTGTTGCTGGGCCAGAAAGTAATGTCACCTCTTGAAGATTCCATCTTCTATGGTACTGCATCAGTTGACATCTCCGGTATTCAGTACCTGTGGAGGAATACGTATGGTTTGCGTAGTAAATTATAGGTGAATGACCATTCATTTTAAGTGGAAATGAAATGTGTGTTCCACTAACGTTATTAAATAACGAATGTCCTGTCAGAAAGTAACATCCATAAAATATGCTTGGTACAAGCCTGCATAATTTTCGTATTGTAATAACAGATACCATCCCAAACGTTTCCAGCCTACCAAAGATGGCAAAGAACTGTAAGTGTATTGATCTCACTGCGATACCGTTTTAATATCAGCAAAAATGAGCCGAGAAAACAGTCATTGCTTCACATGTCATTATTATTATCAATTTTCTGAAGAAACATGATTCATAGTAGAGATTTAAAAAAAGTAGAAGAAAGAAAAAACGGAACGCGAACACAGTACGAACAAACAAAAGATCTACCACCCTAGGCGGTTGCGCTGACGCCGCTACTGAACGATTTATCGAAAACACATTTTAGAAGCGCTTGGTACTAAAACAGCATTTATTAAATCTGAGTGCACCCAACAATCATGGCTTCCACTACATTTTGTTTTATAACTTCTGTTTAACGAATTGTTTCGAAGTGTCGTAGCTACAGCTTCAGGATCTACGTAAAGTGTACGAGACAAAATAATTTTCACCAGCACCACTGTCCCAGCGGCTAGCAGCACCTGTTACGAGGCCTTTTTTTTAAGTAAGTACCGTTATGAAATTAAAAAAGACGTGCTAAAAGATATCTCAATAATTTTATTTTTACTTGACAGCCTGTACGTTAAACTACTTTTCTACATAATTTCCGTCAATATTGAGGCACTTGTCATAACGTTGTACCAGTTTTTGAATACCCTCCTCATAGAATCTGCCGCATGACTTGTTAACCACCGCATCACCGATGGTTTGACTTCGTCATCGTCTTGAAGACGCTGACCGCCCAGGTGTTTCTTCAAGTGCAGGAACAGATGGTAGTCACTGGGCGTAAGATCGGGGCTGTTCGGAGGATGATATAGAGTTTCCCATCGAAAAGATGTCATGAGATCTTTGGTCTGATTCGGCACATGCGGACATGTTGCAATTTGTGTCAGCGACTCCAATGAACTGCACACACGTATTAATGTTTTCCGCGTCGCAAACGATGCACCTGTATTGTGAGTTAAAATCTTGGAGAGATGATCTGTCAACAGATATGAGGTGTGTTCAAAATCTATTGGGAATTTTGTAATTTCACGGATTGTATTATTCCTATTCTTGCGATTTTTCATTGTTGTACTGTTACATGTATCTGAAACGAGTCTGTACACAGGCAGCCATATTTGATGTTTAGTCTGGCGTCATTTTGAAACGGTACAGTAGTTTCCGCTCCATAAACAGCAGGTTTCGCTGCTTGCTCGCACCGGGAAATACAAACGGAGGCGGCACCGCCGCCAATTTTATTGCACGACGCGGCCGGCCGCGGGTGCAACAGAACCCATCTGAACGGGTGGAAAGAAATGTGTCAGGTTTCATAATACGTATTTATATGTGTCGTGTATTATGCATTTGTTGTACGTTAATGTGAATCTGCACATGAACTTTCCTAATCCTCCTCACACCTTTCCATAAAGCGTGGCCAAATCTTAGTTGAAAGTAGTTCTGTAGTTTAATAGTGCCAACCGTACTCCTGGGTAGGGGATCAGAGAGACAGCACAGGCAGGTAAAAGTCAAAGACGTTCCAGTGTCACAACATTTGGGGTGGAGAGGTTGGCCACGGCCAAGTGGTTCGACCATCCCCTCCACCGGGGCCCAGGAAGACCTCTGTGTGCCCGCGATAGTCTGTGATTGTTAAAGAAGACGGGTAAGTGAGCAGACATGCCCTCAGTGCGTCTGTCTCGATGTTCACGCATGGAAGAGAGGTATTTGAATATTTGCACTAATTCTTTTATTTACAGCTGCAGATTGTGTAAGGAAATGAATGTTCTCGTTTAATTTCGAAAATTTGACGCCCTGTGTTAATGTATCTGGTTCCCAGTTTGCTCATTATCCTCCTCGCATAGTGAGAGCAGATTAGTATATAATATACCCGAGCTAAGACTTGTAAAATTGTAATATCTGTAAACTGGAACAATTGCTGCAATCGCTGTAAAGTAAAGTGATACTGTTTAAAATAAATAGGTAATAAATTGTCATCAATCTTTAACGTACCCGAAAAATCACATAGGAGTCAAGTTAAAGGAATTCATTTAAAATAAAAGATATAGAATTCAGGGACCCAGACATCAGCGTGTGAGCCCTCCAGCCCCTTGCCTAGTATCGTACAGAAAGGGCACGCTCTCTAGGTAGCGCTCTCAAGCTCCCCTCCCCAGTTATCCGTTGCGCAATTTTCATTCTGGGCTTGACGACATCAACTTTCATCTGGCGTCCCTAGGCAAGGATGTTTGACGGTAATCTCTCAGTTTGTTAAGAGGGTTATATGCATTTGCTTACGAGTGGCGATTTTTGTTTTAAAAATTGATCCGAGAATTTGCTTTAAATTTTGCTATAAAAATAGAATAAAATGTAACAAAGTCTTAGAAATGTTGACAATTGCGTTTGGTTTGGCTGGCATGAGTAAAACGAGGGTTTACGAGTGGTATAAGCGTATCCGAGAAGGCTGTGAAGACCTTCAGGGGACGAACGTTCTGGACGCCGCGGCACTTCAACAACTGACGAGAGCGTGGAAAAAATTTACATCTACATCTACATTTATACTCCGCCAGCCACCCAACGGTGTGTGGCGGAGGGCACTTTACGTGCCACTGTCATTACCTCCCTTTCCTGTTCCAGTCGCGTATGGTTCGCGGGAAGAACGACTGCCGGAAAGCCTCGGTGCGCGCTCGAATCTCTCTAATTTTACATTCGTGATCTCCTCGGGAGGTATAAGTAGGGGGAAGCAATATATTCGATACCTCATCCAGAAACGCACCCTCTCGAAACCTGGACAGCAAGCTACACCGCGATGCAGAGCGCCTCTCTTGCAGAGTCTGCCACTTGAGTTTGCTGAACATCTCCGTAACGCTATCACGGTTACCAAATAAACCTGTGACGAAACGCGCCGCTCTTCTTTGGATCTTCTCTATCTCCTCCGTCAACCCGATCTGGTACGGATCCCACACTGATGAGCAATACTCAAGTATAGGTCGAACGATTGTTTTGTAAGCCACCTCCTTTGTTGATCGACTACATTTTCTAAGGACTCTCCCAATGAATCTCAACCTGGCACCCACCTTACCAACAATTAATTTTATATGATCATTCCACTTCAAATCGTTCCGCACGCATACTCCCAGATATTTTACAGAAGTAACTGCTACCAGTGTTTGTTCCGCTATCATGTAATCATACAATAAAGGATCCTTCTTTCTATGTATTCGCAATACATTACATTTGTCTATGTTAAGGGTCAGTTGCCACTCCCTGCACCAAGTGCCTATCCACTGCAGATCTTCCTGCATTTCGCTACAATTTTCTAATGCTGCAATTTCTCTGTATACTACAGCATCATCCGCGAAAAGCCGCATGGAACTTCTGACGCTATCTACTAGGTCACTTATATATATTGTGAAAAGCAATGGTCCCATAACACTCCCCTGTGGCACGCCAGAGGTTACTTTAACGTCTGTAGACGTGTCTCCATTGATAACAACATGCTGTGTTCTGTTTGCTAAACATTCTTCAATCCAGCCACACAGCTGGTCTGATATTCCGTAGGCTCTTACTTTGTTCATCAGGCGACAGTGCGGAACTGTATCGAACGCCTTCCGGAAGTCAAGGAAAATAGTATCTACCTGGGAGCCTGTATCTAATATTTTCTGGGTCTCATGAACAAATAAAGCGAGTTGGGTCTTACACGATCGCTGTTTCCGGAATCCATGTTGATTCCTACAGAGTAGATTCTGGGTTTTCAAAAACGACATGATACTCGAGCAAAAAACATGTTCTAAAATTCTACAACAGATCGACGTCAGAGATATAAGTCTGAGATGGTTATGAACGGTCGCTGAGTCGCAATCAGAGAATCTTCTGACGATGATGGCATATAAAGTGGCTTTCGGATGTTTTGGGTATGAAACGTGTGACACCAAAATTTGTACCAAAGTTATTGAATTTCGAGAGAAAACAGCGGCGAATGGAAGTTGCTTAGGAGTCGCTAAATGAAGTCAACAACAGTACAAAACTACTGAAACATGTCATAACACGTGAAGAAAATGAGTGTACGGTGTGACATCGAAATTAAGGATCAGTCATTCCAGAGGAGGCATTCTGGATAACCAAGCCGGATAAACGCTCGGCAGGTGCTGTCAATTGTGAAGGCTCTGCTCACTGTTTTCTTTGATTTTAACGCCATAGTGCACCATGAATTCGAGCCAAAAGATCAGACGATCAGTAAAGGTTCACAGCCTCGACGTAACTTCTGAATGATGAAAGCACATAAAAAGGAATAAAAAACATCACATAATGTCACTTCTGTTACGAAAGCGCAACGCCGTTTGCGGAAAGCAGCCCGAAGAAAACAGCCAGATTTGTGGCGAAACAATTCATAGCTTTTGCTCCACGATAATGCACATGCTTGCACTTCATCGTTGTCCGTGAATTTTTGGCAAGAAACAACACTGTAATGATGCTCCAGTCTCCTCATTCGACAGATATGGCCCCGTGTGAATTTTTTTTATTCCAAAATTAAAGAGAACCTTCGAGGGCAGTCGTTTTACAAGCTTATATGAGATTCAAACCGCATCGCTGAAAGAGCTAAGTGCTATCCCAAATATCGAGTTACAGAAGTGTTTCGGTGATTGTGAGAAGCGCTTGCAAAACTGTATGACATCTAGTTGGAATTACTATGAAGAGATAACATTACTGTACACGAATAAATAAAAATGTCTCAAACTTTATGAATATAACTCGTATGTGTCTGTATTAAATTTTTCATGTGTGGGTCCACAGCCTCGACGTAACTTCTGAATGATGAAAGTATATAAAAAGGTAAAATAAAAATCACATACTGTCACTCCTGTTACGCAACATTATTGCTCTATCTATATAGGGTGAACCAGAACTCCACTGACAAAATTTCAGAAGATAGTTCAGGGATATTTTATGAGCATTTTGGTGCAAGGGACCCGTGGTCTCCAGCGGCTAGTTACAGAGTCATGGGGTATTTGTGATTTATTCACTTTATCAACACGACTGCCTTTATTTATGGGAAGTACCTTCACAATAGTGGATAAGTCTGTAATAGGACAACACAGGACACAGAGTGTTGCAACAACCCTCGAACAGACGGAAAAGTAGTGTGACGGGTTTGCCATCGATGAGAGAACATCTCAGAATAGCGTGGTTGTGCCGCTCTTCCATTGTATTCAGTGAGCCCATACACGACATGTCAGTATAGAGACAGGGCCTAGTGATCATGATGTCATCATAGTCACAATGATTACTGAAGTTAATAAAACCACGTAGAAGTCTACAAGAGCATTTTTGCTAGTAAGAGCAGATAATTAGTTATTACGATTCCAGTTAGACAATGAATGGACATTACATAGTTCCAGTATGACGTATGTATAGGAATTATGGGAAAACTTAAAATGGATTGTAAATCGAGTCCTGGAGATGTGTGTGCCGAATAATTCATCATGGTTTAATAATAAAACTCGGAAATGTCGGAGGAAGCAGAGACTATTACACTTTGTGTTTAAAAAGAGAAAGCATATGCGACGATAGGCAAAAATTAGTAGAAATTCGTGCGTCTGCAGAAAGGTCGATGCGAGAAGCATAAAACTACTACCACCGCCATACCTTAGCAAATAACTAGCCAAGAATCCGAGAAAATTCCGGTGCTACCTAAAATCACTAAGCGGATCGAGGACTTCTATCCAGTCACAAGTTGGCAAGCGTGATGTGGCAATAAAAACCGCAAAAGGAAAGCCGCCGTTTTAAATATCGTATTTTAGAAATTATTCACGCAGAAGGATCGCACAGGAAGATATCGTCCATTAATGGTCGTACAGGCTTCAGTACGGAGGGCATAGTAATAGCCATCCATATCGTAGAGAAGCAAATGAAAGAGCTGAAAAGAAAAAAAAGTCGCCAGGTCCAGATGGAATCACAGTTCGTTTTTACAGGAAGTTCTCTACAGCACTTGCATCTATCACGAGGATCTCGCCCAACGAAAAATTCCAAGCGATTTGAAAAACTCTCAGTGACTCCTGTATATAAGAAGGGTAAAAGAACGGAGCCATGAAATTGTAGACTAATATCGTTAAACTCGGTTTGCTGCAGAAATCTTGGAAATATTCTCAGTCTGAATGTAATAAATTTCCCTGAGACGAAAGAGCTTCCATCCACATGTCAGCAGGGATTTAGACAGCATCGCTCGTGCGAAACTCAGCTTGCCATTTCCAACACGATATCCTGCGAACCATGGATAAAAGGCAACAGGCAGTTCCAAGTTCCTAGATTTCCAGAAAACGTTTGACGCCGAAGCTACAAGAATATGGAATAGATTCGCAGATATGTGAGAGGCTCGATGGCTCTTTGAGTAACAGAGCGCAGTATGTTATCTGCGACGGCGAGCATTCATCACAGACCAGAGTATCGTCAGGGGTGCCCCAGGGCAGCGTGATTGGACCGCTGTTATTCTGTATGTAGATAAAAGATGGCACAGATCATCCCCATTTTCAAGAAGGGACGTCGAACAGATGTGCAGAACTATAGACCTATATCTCTAATGTCGATCAGTTGTAGAATTTTGGAACATGTATTATGTTCGAGTACAATGACTTTTCTGGAGACTAGAAGTCTGCTCTGTCGGAATCAGCATGGTTTCGAAAAAGACGATCGTGAGAAACCCAGCTCGGTCTATTCGTCCACGAGACTCAGAGGGCCATAGACAGGGGTTTCAAGGTATATGCTGTGTTTCTTGACTTCCGAAAGGCGGTTGATACAGTTCCCCACAGTCGTTTAATGAACGAAGTAAGAGCATATGGACTATCAGACCAACTGCGTGATTAGATTGAAGAGTTCCTAGATAACAGAACGCAGCATGTCATTCTCATTGGAGAGAAATCTTCCAAAGTAAGAGTTGTTTCAGGTGTGCCGCAGGGGATGCTATTCACAATATATATCAATGATCTTGTGGATAACATCGGAAGTTCACTGAAGCTTTTTGTGGATGATGCTATAGTATATCGATAGGTTGTAACAATAGAAAATTGTACTGAGATGCAGGAGGATCTGCAACGAATTGACGCATGGTGCTGGGAATGGCAATTGAATCTCAATGTAGACAAGTGTAATGTGCAGCGAATACAAAGAAAGAAAGATCCTTTCTGTTCAAATTGTGTGTGAAATCTAGCTCTAAGCTTACACACTACTTAACCTAAATTATCCTAAGGACAAACACACACTTATGCCCGAGGGAGGACTCGGACCTCCGCCGGAACTAGCCGCACAGAAAGATCCTTTATCATTTAGCTACAATATAGTAGGTCAGCAACTGGAAGAGCATTTAATACAATAAATTATTTGGGGGTAGACATTATGAGTGATTTAAAATTGAATGACCATATAAAATTAATCGTCGGTAAAGCAGATGCCAGACTGAGATTCATTGGAAGAATCCTAAGGAAATGCAGTCCGAAAACAAAGGAAGTAGGCTACAGCACACTTGTTCGCCCAGTGCTTGAATACTACTAACCGGTGTGGAACCCGAACCAGATAGGGTTGATAGAAGAGAGAGAGAAGATCCAATGGAGAGCAGCGCGCTTCGTTACAGGATCATTTAGTAATCGCGAAAGCGTTACGGAGATGATAGATAAACTCCAGTGGAAGACTCTGCAAGAGAGACGCTCAGTAGCTCGCTACGGGCTTTTGTTGAAGTTTCGAGAGCATACATACCTTCACCGAGGAGTCAAGCAGTATATTGCTCCCTCCTATGTATGTCTCGCGAAGAGACCATGAGGATAAAATCAGAGAGATTAGAGCCCACACAGAGGCATACCGACAATCTTTCATTCCACGAACAATACGAGACTGGAATAGAAGGGAGAACCGATAGAGGTACTCAAGGTACCCTCCGCCACACACCGTCAGGTGGATTGCGGAGTATGGATGTAGATGTAGATGTAGACCTAGCGTACAGGGTAAGCAGCAATCTGAGGCTCTTTGGCGATGACGCTGCGGTGTATGGGAAGTTGTCACCGTTGAGTGATTTCAGGAGGATAAAGGACGACTTAGACAAAATTAGTAGTTGTTGTCAGGAATTTCAACTAGCTCAAAATATAGAAACGTAAGTTAATGTAGATGAGTAGGAAGAACGAACTCATAACATTCGAATACCGTATCAGTAATGTTCTGCTTGACAGAGTCACATGGATTAAGTGTCCAGCCTTAAAGTTGCAGAGCAATATGAAAGGGAACGACCATATAAGTACGGCAGTAGGGAAGGTGAATGGTCGACTTCAGTTTATTGGGAAGGTTTTAGGAAAGTGTGTTGTTCTGTAAAGGAGACACTAGTGTGACCCGCTCTTGAATTCTACTGTAATGTTTGAGATCCCCACTAGCTCAGATTAAAGGAAGACACCGAAGCAGTTCAGAAGCGGGCTACTAGTTTAGTTATCAGTAGGTTCGATGAACAAGCGAGTTTTACGGAGTTGCTTCGTTATTCAATTGGGAGTCCCTGTAGGCAAGACGACGTTCTTTTCGCAGATCATTCTGAGAAAGTTTAGAGAACCGGCATTTGAAGCTGACTGCAGAAAGATGCTACTGCCGCCAACACACATTTCACATTTCGTGTAAGGACCACGAAGATGAGACACGAGAAATCAGGGCACGTACGGAGGCATAAAGGCAGCCGTTTCCCCTCGGTCTGTTTGAGAGTGGAATAGGTAGAAAGTTCCTAGTAGTGGTACATGGTACCCTCCGCCAATCACCATACACTGACTTGCGGAGTATGTATGTAGATGCAGACGATGATTTCTTCAAACTCTCCATCAATAAACGTATCAGTACTGGTGAGTAGCACTGTGAACCAACAACTAATTCGGCCGCAGAAAAAACAAGCAGAATCGAGCAACACTGAATGGAATTTTAAAATATAAGAGTGAAATCGGCCTTGCTCTCGTCGACAAGTACCATGAGAGAATCGAATAAATGTTTTGAAGCAGGGCACGCAAGCCATACCGTTGACATTCCCAGAGTTTTGCCGATATTTTCAGTGCAATACAGACAGACAGGTAAAAGAAGACAAGAAATGAAACGGAATGCGATTACTCTGTAACGAGGCATCAGAGATCACTTGTCCCTTATACCAATACACTCAAAAAATATCCCTGAACAACCTCTGAAATTTTGTGGGTGGAGTTCTGATTCACCCTGTGCATATGACATTACCGGCCAGTTCTTGCCTGTGGTCATTTCCAGACGTATTGCGTTTGTTATGGGCATGTCACATTTAAAACGAAACATTTTTTAAATGCGACACACGCATCACCGACGCAATACGTTTGAAAACTGCCAAAGGGCGAAACTGGCCAGTAATCTCATATATACACATGGTGCAATAACGGCGTAATAGAAATGACAGCCTAAGGTAATTTTTTTAAATAGTTTTATCATTCAGTGTTATATACTGTATGCATGTAGTCTTTGTACTGTCGTCTTCTGAAAACCTGGAGGTACTTACGAATTACCGAGCGAGGTGGCGCAGTGGTTAGACACTGGACTCGCATTCGGGAGGACGACGGTTCAATCCCGCGTCCGGCCATCCTGATTTAGGTTTTCCGTGATTTCCCTAAATCGCTGCAGGCAAATGCCGGGATGGTTCCTCTGAAAGGGCACGGCCGACATCCTTCCCCATCCTTCCCTAATCCGATGAGACCGATGACCACGCTGTCTGGTCTCCTTCCCCAAACCAACCAACCAACTTACGAATAAACCTGTCTTTATTTGTGTACAAAACGGAGATTTCACAACTAACAAGTTTTTAGAAACTGATATATTTTGCCTCTGCTTCTGACTTTGAGAAATGAGGGAGGTCTGGCGTGAAAGGAAGGGAATTGCTTGTAATGTGGTGAAGAGTGCCTACAAAAGCTAAGATAGATTGTAAAAAAAAAATGGTTCAAATGGCTCTGTGCGGTATGGGACTTAACTTCTAAGGTCATCAGTCCCATAGAACTTAGAACTACTTAAACCTAACTAACCTAAGGACATCACACACATCCATGCCCGACGCAGGATTCGAACCTGCGGCCGTAGCGGTCGCGCGGTTCCAGACTGAAGCGCCTAGAACCGCTCGGCCACACCGACCGGCTAGATTGTAAGAAACTTATCTAAATTATGTAGGCAACTGGGATAAAACGCAGAGAGTGAAGTTTATCTACAACCTTTACAGAAAACAGACTGCAGTTATTAGATTGGATGGACATGGAAAGGGAGCTGTAGATGAGAAGTCAGACTGAGTTGTAACCTATCCCCAGTGTTATTCAGTCCGCACACTGAGTTAGCAGTTATGAAAACAAAGAACTATCTTGGAAATGGAATTAAGGTTCAGAAAGAAGAAACAAAAGCTTTAAGGTTGGCAGATCCCATGGAAATTGTGTTAGAAAAGGAAAACGACTCTGAAAAATAGTCGAACGGAATGGATAATGTCCTGAAAAATTTATAATTACCTGACATTGTCAGTGTTGTGGGAGGTGATCTTGAAATAGTATTGTATGTCTACCGGCCGGCCGAAGTGGCCGTGCGGTTCTAGATGCTGCAGTCTGGAACCGCGTGACAGCTACGGTCGCAGGTTCGAATCCTACCTCGGGCATAGATGTGTGTGATGTCCTTAGGTTAGTTAGGTTTAACTAGTTCTATGTTCTAGGGGACTAATGACCTCAGAAGTTGAGTCCCATAGTGCTCAGAGCCATTTGAACCATTTTTATGTCTACCGAGCTGCCGCCTGGTGGCAGCTTCAGTGTGTTAAAAGTCGGTATCACGACATCGGTCAGTGTGCCTATTGCTGTCACCTCGAGAGCTCCATCCAATACTGTCAACGCACTAGATTGCTCCTTATGTTGTTTCATTACATCATTGCGATGTATATGTAATAAAGCACAATGAAAAGGTGCGTAGAAACACTGAGGTGAGAAAAGTCATGGGATAGCGATATGCGAGTATAGAGGTGGCGGTAGTATCATGTGCACAAGTTACAAAACGGCAATGGATTGGTGCAGCTGTCATTTGTACTCAGGTGAGTCATGTGAAAAGGTGTCCGACGAGACTGCGGTTGCACGACGGGAATTAAGAGACTTTGAACTCAGAATGGTATGCGGAGCTCCTTTCATGGGACATTCCACTTCGGAAATCGTTAGGAAATTCAGTATTCTGATATCCACAGTGTCAAGAGAGCGCCGAGAATACCAAGTTTCAGGCGATTTCCTGTCACAGAGGTCACAGTTCGTAGTAATCGACGGAAAGTCATCGAGTAAAACAGAAGTGATTTCAGGCGTTCCCCAAGGTAGTGTTATAGGTCCTTTGCTGTTCCTTATCTATATAAACGATTTGGGGGACAATCTGAACAGCCGTCTTCGGTTGTTTGCAGATGACGCTGTCGTTTATCGACTAATAAAGTCATCAGAAGATCAAAACAAACTGCAAAACGATTTAGAAAAAATATCTGAATGGTGCGAAAAGTGGCAGTTGACGCTAAATAATGAAAAGTGTGAGGTCACCCACATTAGTACTAAAAGGAACTCGTTAAACTTCGGTAACACGATAAATCAGTCTAATCTAAAAGCCGTAAATTCAACTAAATACCTGGGTATTAGAATTACGAACAACTTAAATTGGAGAGAACACTTAGAAAATGTTGTGGGGAAGGCTAACCAAAGACTGCGTTTTATTGGCAGGACACTTAGAAAATGTAACAGACCTATTTAGGAGACTGCCTACACTACGCTTGTCCGTCCTCTTTTAGAATACTGCTGCGCAGTGTGGAATCCTTACCAGATAATATTAACGCAGTACATCGAAAAAGTTCAAAGAAAGGCAGCACGTTTAGTATTATCACGAAATATGGGAGAGAGTGTCACAGAAATGATACGGGATTTGGGCCGGAAATCATTAGAAGAAAGGCGTTTTTCATTGCGAAGGAATCTTCTCACGAACTTCCAGTCACCTACTTTCTCCTCCGAATGCGAAAATATTTTGTTGACACCGATCTACGTAGGGCGGAACGATCACCACTATAAAATAAGGGAAATCAGAGCTCGTACGGGAAGATATAGATGTTCATTCTTTCCGCGCGGTTTACGAGATTGGAATAATAGAGAATTGTGAAGGTGGTTCGATGAACCCTCTGCCAGGCACTTAAATATGATTCGCAGAATATCCAAGTAGACGTAGATGTAGATGTAGATTATCCCTCACCATGACAACGCGGTGGCCGACGGCCTTCACTTAACGACCAAGAGCAGCGGCGTGTGCTTAGAGTTGTGAGTGCCAACAGACAAGCAACACTACGTGAAATAACAGCATAAATAATTGTGAGACGCACGACGAACATGTCTGTTAGGACAGCAGACTATCGGCGCGGGTGCCTTTGCTAACAGCACGACATCGCCTGCAGGGTCTGTGGGGGAAAGGGGGGTGGAGGTAGAGGGGTGTGCTCGTGACCATATCGGCTGGAGCCTAGAGAATTGAAAGACCGTGGCCTGGTCAAATTAATCCCGATTTCATTTGGTACGAACTGAAGGTAGGGTTCGAGTGTAGCTCAGACCCAACGAAGCCATGGACCCAAGTTGTCAACAATGCACTGTGCAAACGGATGGTGATTCTGTGATGGTGTGGACTGTGTTTCCATGAAATGGACTGGATCCTCTGGTACGAATGAACCTCTGTTCAGCTACTTTTGAGACCATTTACAGCCATTCGTGGACGTCATGGTCCAAGACAATGACGTCGTGTCACCGAGCCAGTATTGTTCGCGACTGGCTTGTACAACATTCGAGCGAATGATTTGGTCACGTATATCGCCCAATATGAATCCCATCGAACGTTTGTTGGAGAGAATGGACAGGTCAGTTCGTGCACAGCATCCTGTGACGGCAACACTTTCCCAGTTATGGCCGCCTATAGAGGCAGCAGGACTCAGTATTTATGCAGGGGATTACCAAAGACTTGTTGAGTGCATGCCACATGCAGTTGCTGCGCTACGCCGAGTTAAAAGAGATCCGATACAATGGTAGGAGGTATCCCATGAGCACTGCCACCTCCGTATAATACGGATATAGTGGGGCTACAATTTCGAGGTACGTGTTTTTCAAAAAATCCTTTTGCACATCTTTGTTACTTATGACTGTGGATTATTTCTATAAATTGTATTCGAGTTTATCTAAAAGTTTTGAAACATAGTTATGATTGTGACAAACCGTCTTGCTTCGTAGTCTATGTAAAGACTGCTCTCTATTGTATGTTATGAAACCATTAACTTCGTCTGTTCTTTGTATTGTGAATATTGGCCTGTAGCTTTCTGTATACTTTCAGTTGTTAAGAGAACGGTTTGGAGTACAGACAGAGAATTGCTAATTGACACAGGTTTGGCTGTGAAGATAGGTGAAGCCTTCACTGACTAGTAATCGGTGTATCTTTCTTTGCGATGTTGGCAAATAAAACATTTTCCTAAAGAAGCATACAACTCTGTCTCGAAAGGAAAAGTTATATGATAAATAGCAACAAAAGTACAACAAGGGCAATAGAGTTCAGGCGAATTAAATCACATAATGCTTTGGGAATTAGATTAGGAAATGAGATGTTGAGGCCGGCCGGTGTGGCCGAGCGGTTCTAGGCGCTTCAGTCTGGAACCGCGCGACCACTACGGTCACAGGTTCGAATCCTGCCTCGGTCATGGATGTGTGTGATGTCGTTGGGTTAGTTAGGTTTAAGTAGTTCTAAGTCCTAGGGGACTGATGACCTCAGATGTTAAGTCCCAAAGTGCTCAGAGCCATTTGAACCATTTGAGATGCTGAAGTAGTATACGGGTTTTGGTATGCCAATAACAAAGTAACTAATGAGAAAATATTAAAAGCAGACTCTATACAATACGAAAATCTTTTCTGAAGCATAATAATCTAATATAAATTTAAGGAAGTTTTTTCTAAAAATATGTTTCTGGAGCGTAAGCATATACTGAAGCGACAGTTCAGGCAAGAAGAGTAAATAAGCTTTTTAAATGTGATTCTGTAGAAGATTAAATAATTAATAAAGAATCGAAGTGAAAAGAAATTTACTTTATAGCAAAACTTGACAAAAAGAAGGTTAGTTTGTTTGGACACTTACTGAAGCGTCAAGAAGAACAGTGGCTGGAGTTTAAAAGAAACATTGACTAGGCACTGGATAGAAATATACATAGAAAAACAGTTCATGACATAAAGAAACTACTAACGAAGGAGCGACTACTGCATAATAGTCGTAAAACAAATAGATAGAGATTTTCTAAATAAGACAGGTTTGGCTGTGGAGATGGCAATGGATGAAGCCTTCAATTACTACCTCAGCAGAATATTATCGAGGGATGTCTCGCAAAGCCCATAAAAATTCTGATATTTTGTGGAGGTTGCCAGTGAGACAGAAGTTACACAGACACTGACGAATGACACAGGTACTCAAACTGATGGTAGCAAAGCAATAGGAGGGTTGCTGAATTCCGTTTTCAAATGTTTCTGTACTAAGGAAGATGCAGAAATACTGCTCCAGTTCACTTCTTCTACCACTACAAAAAGTGAGATATACGAATGTTAGTGTCAGATACCTTGAGAAACAGCTAAAACCACTAAAATTAAACAGAGACCAGAGTACGACTGAATTCTTCTCGGATTCTGTATGGAATTTGCTTCAGTACAGAGCTAGCTCCTATTTTAACCACAATACTCCGCAGGTAGCTTGAACAAAACCTTGTGATCAGTGATTAGAAGATAGCAAACGTCATACTCATCTACAAATAGGGTAGCGGAAGTGATCTGCAAAACTAGAGTCCGCTTTCTTTGACAGCCATCTGTTGTAGAATTGTAGATCATATTCAGAGCTCAAATGTAATAAAGTATTTAGGTATCTGTAACAGAATGACTTTATTACATTTGAGCTCCGTATTAGGTATTTAGGTATCTCTAACAGAATGACCTACCCCCATGAACCATGGGGAGGCTTGCGTGCCTCAGCGATACAGATGGCCGTACCGTAGGTACAACCACAACGGAGGGGTATCTGTTGAGAGGCCGGACAAACGTGTGGTTCCTGAACAGGGGCAGCAGCCTTTTTAGTAGTTGCAGGGGCAACAGTCTGGATGATTGACTGATCTGGCCTTGTAACACTAGCCAAAACGGCCTTGCTGTGCTGGTACTGCCAACGTCTGAAAGCAAGGGGACACTAGAGCCGTAATTTTTCCCGAGGGCATGCAGCTTTACTGTATGGTTAAATGATGATGGCGTCCTCTTGGGTAAAATATTCCGGACGTCAAATAGTCCCCCATTCGGATCTCCGGGCGGGGACTACTCAAGAGGACGTCGTTATCAGGAGAAAGAAAACTGGCGTTCTACGGATCGGAGCGTGGAATGTCAGATCCCTTCATCGGGCAGGTAGGTTAGAAAATTTAAAAAGGGAAACGGATAGGTTAAAGGTAGATATAGTGGGAATTAGTGAAGTTCGGTGGCAGGAGGAACAAGACTTTTGGTTAGGTGAATACAGGGTTATAAATACAAAATCAAATAGGGGTAACGCAGGAGTAGATTTAATAATGAATAAAAAATAGGAGTCCGGGTAAGCTACTACAAACAGCATCGTGAACGCATTATTGTGGCCAAGATAGACACGAAGCCCATGCCTACTATAGTAGTACAAGTTTATATGCCAACTAGCTCTGCAGATGATGAAAAATTGATGAAATGTATGATGAGATAAGAGAAATTATACAGGTAGTGAAGGGAGACGAAAATTTAATAGTCATGCGTGACTGGAATTCGAGAGTAGGAAAAGGGAGAGAAGGAAACATAGTGGGTGAATATGGATTGGGGGAGAGAAATGAAAGAGGGAGCCGTCTGGTAGAATTTTGCACAGAGCATAACTTAATCATAGCTAACACTTGGTTCAAGAATCATAAAAGAAGGTTGTATACATGGAAGAATCCTGGAGATACTAGAAGGTATCAGATAGATTTTATAATAGTAAGACAGAGATTTAGGAGCCAGGTTTTAAATTGTAAGACATTTCCAGGGGCAGATGTGGACTCTGACCACAATCTATTGGTTATGAAATGTAGATTAAAACTGAAGAAACTGCAAAAAGATGAGAATTTAAGGTGATGGGACCTGGATAAACTGACTAAACCAGCGGTTGTACAGAGTTTCAGGGAGAGTATAAGGGAACAATTGACACGAATGGGGGAAAGAAATACAGTAGAAGAAGAAAGGGGAGCTCTTAAGGAAGAAGTAGTGAAGGTAGCAGAGGATCAAGTAGGTAAAAAGATGAGGGATAATAGAAATCCTTGGGTAGCAGAAGAAATATTGAATTTGATGAAAGGAGAAAATATAAAAATGCAGTAAATGACGCAGGCAAAAAGGAATACAAACGTCTCAAAAATGAGATCGACAGGAAGTGCAAAATGGCTAAGCAGGGATACCTAGAGGACAAATGTAAGGATGCAGAGACTTATTTCACTAGGCGTAAGATAGATACTGCCTACAGGAAAATTGAGACCTTTGGAGAAAAGAGAGCCACTTGTATGAATATCAAGAGCTCAGATGGAAACCCAGTTCTAAGCAAAGAAGGGAAAGCAGAAAGGTGGAAGGAGTATATAGAGGGTCTATACAAGGGCGATGTACTTGAGGACAATATTATAGAAACGGAAGAGGATGTAGATGAAGATGAAATGGGAGATATGATACTGCGTGAAGAGTTTCACAGAGCACTGAAAGACCTTAGTCGAAGCAAGGCCCCAGGAGTAGACAACATTCCATTGGAACTACTGACGGCCTTGGCGCGCCAGTCCTGACAAAACTCTTCCATCTGGTGAGCAAGATGTATGAGACAGGTGAAATACCCTCAGACTTCAAGAAGAATATAATTATTCCAATTCCAAAGAAAGCAGGTGTTGACAGGTGTGAAGATTACCGAACTATCAGTTTAATAAGTCACAGCTGCAAAATACTCACCTGAATTCTTTACAGGCGAATGGAAAAACTGGTAGAAGCCGACCTCGGGGAAGATCAGTTTGGATTCCGCAGAAATGCTGGAACACGTGAGGCAATACTGACCCTACGACTTATCTTAGAAGCTAGATTAAGGAAAGGCAAACCTACGTTTCTAGCATTTGTAGACTTAGAGAACGCTTTCGACAATGTTGACTGGAATAGTCTCTTTCAAATTCTGAAGGTGGTAGGGGTAAAATACACAGAGCGAAAGGCTATTTACAATTTGTACAGAAACCAGATGGCAGTTATAAGAGTCGAGGGGCATGAAAGGGAAGTACTGCTTGGGAAGGGAGTGAGACGGGGTTGTAGCCTCTCCCCGATGTTATTCAATCTGTATATTGAGCAAGCAGTAAAGGAAACAAAATAAAAATTTGGAGTAGGTATTAAAATCCATGGAGAAGAAATGAAAATGTTGAGGTTTGCCGATGACATTGTAATTCTGTCAGAGAAAGCAAATGACTTGGAAGAGCAGTTGAACGAAATGGACAGTGTCTTGAAAGGAGGATATAGGATGAACATCAACAAAAGCAACACGCGGATAATGGAATGTAGTCGAATTAAGTCGGGTGATGCTGAGGGAATTAGATTAGGAAATGAGACACTTAAAGTAGTAAAGGAGTTTTGCTATTTGGGGAGCAAAGTAACTGATGATGGTCGAAGTAGAGAGGATATAAAATGTAGACTGGCAATGGCAAGGAAAGCGTTTCTGAAGAAGAGAAATTTGTTAACATCGAGTATAGATTTAAGTGTCATGAAGTGGTTTCTGAAAGTATTTGTATGGAGTGTAGCCATGTATGGAAGTGAAACATGGACGATAAATAGTTTGGACAAGAAGAGAATAGAAGCTTTCGAAATGTGGTGCTACAGAAGAATGCTGAAAATTAGATGGGTAGATCACATAACTAATGAGGAGGTATTGAATAGAATTGGCGAGAAGAGGAGTTTTTGGCACGACAGGAAGAAGGGACCGGTTGGTAGGACATGTTCTGGGGCATCAAGGGATCACAAATTTAGCATTGGAGGGCAGCGTGGAGTGTAAAAATCGTAGAGGGAGACCAAGAGATGAATACACTAAGCAGATTCAGAAGGATGTAGGTTGCAGTAGGTACTGGGAGATGAAGAAGCTTGCACAGGATAGAGTAGCATGGAGAGCTGCATCAAACCAGTCTGAAGACAACAACAACAACAGCAGAATGACCTGAATCCATCATGAATTCCGAAACGTGAATCGTACTAAACCCAAACTGCGGTTTTCTCATACGACATTTTGAAAGTGTTGGATAAAAGCAGTCATGTGGATACAGTACTTCTTGACTTCTGGAAAGCGTTGACTTGGTTCCAAGCCAACATTTACTGAAGAAAGTACGGAGTATGAAGCAAAATTTTTGACTGGGTAGAGAATATCCTGATAGGGACGGCACAGTATGTTATCTTGAACGAAGGCAGAAGTAGAAAGAGAAGTACAAGTAACTTCAGGTGTATTCCAGGGAAGTGTGTTGGAAACCCTTGTAATTCTTTTTGTGTACTAATGAGCAGAGAGAAAGGATTAACAATAAGTTCAGTAATGTGACGCAGATTCGGCCAGGGTCAGGACCGACCCGAAAGAAACCAGATAACCCTGGAAAAGTCCTATGAGTAATCTGGAGGAAGGACCAGAAACTATCGAAAGTGGAGAGCAATGAACCGACGGTGCTTTATAGCAGAGAGGTGATAGCGAGGCAAATGTACCACTGAGTCCTGTGTCAGTGCGGTGGCGGAACTTATTTCGCCTCAACAGCAATGCAATAACCTTATCCAAAATCAGGCAATAATATTACTCCTCAGAACTCACTCTAAAAAACGTGTATACATCAAGTAAATAAAAAGAAACAACATTGCTTGTGCCCACAACGACTTTAAAAGAGGGCAGCAAAATAAAACAACTCGCTTTTTCCCCATAAATAACATAAGAAGAAAGCACTAAAATAAAAATAGGACAAGTAAGCACTTCAACATACTTCTTATTCCATGACTAATATTTTGAGCAAGTGGATGGTGTCGCGATGGGGAGCCGTCTGTCTCCTGTGGTGGCCAATTATTTTATGGAGGACTTTGAAGAAAAAGCAATACAGTTAGTCAGACCCTCTTGTTTTCTGCGGTATGTGGATTATATGGTTCAAAAGGCGAAAGATTTATTCGTTTTGAAGGGAAATCAGACTGGATTATACATTTGTTGTGTGGCCACATGGACTTGATACTCTACCTAGGTTTCTTCACAGTGGAAGTGGAAAAAGATGGTACTCTACCTTTTCTTGATGTTTTGGTACGAAGGAAAGCAGATGGAACCTTGGGACACAGCGTCTACCGCAAGTCAACGCATACAGATCTACACTCCTGGAAATTGAAATGAGAACACCGTGAATTCATTGTCCCAGGAAGGGGAAACTTTATTGACACATTCCTGGGGTCAGATACATCACATGATCACACTGACAGAACCACAGGCACATAGACATAGGCAACAGAGCATGCACAATGTCGGCACTAGTACAGTGTATATCCACCTTTCGCAGCAATGCAGGCTGCTATTCTCCCATGGAGACGATCGTAGAGATGCTGGATGTAGTCCTGTGGAACGGCTTGCCATGCCATTTCCACCTGGCGCCTCACTTGGACCAGCGTTCGTGCTGGACGTGCAGACCGCGTGAGACGACGCTTCATCCAGTCCCAAACATGCTCAATGGGGGACAGATCCGGAGATCTTGCTGGCCAGGGTAGTTGACTTACACCTTCTAGAGCACGTTGGGTGGCACGGGATACATGCGGACGTGCATTGTCCTGTTGGAACAGCAAGTTCCCTTGCCGGTCTAGGAATGGTAGAACGATGGGTTCGATGACGGTTTGGATGTACCGTGCACTATTCAGTGTCCCCTCGACTGGTGTACGGCCAGTGTAGGACATCGCTCCCCACACCATGATGCCGGGTGTTGGCCCTGTGTGCCTCGGTCTTATGCAGTCCTGACTGTGGCGCTCACCTGCACGGCGCCAAACAAGCATACGACCATCATTGGCGCCAAGGCAGAAGCGACTCTCATCGCTGAAGACGACACGTCTCCATTCGTCCCTCCATTCACGCCTGTCGCGACACCACTGGAGGCGGGCTGCACGATGTTGGGGCGTGAGCGGAAGACGGCCTAACGGTGTGCGGGACCGTAGCCCAGCTACATGGAGACGGTTGCGAATGGTCCTCGCCGATACCCCAGGAGCAACAGTGTCCCTAATTTGCTGGGAAGTGGCGGTGCGGTCCCCTACGGCACTGCGTAGGATCCTACGGTCTTGGCGTGCATCCGTGCGTCGCTGCGGTCCGGTCCCAGGTGGACGGGCACGTGCACCTTCCGCCGACCACTGGCGACAACATCGATGTACTGTGGAGACCTCACGCCCCACGTGTTGAGCAATTCGGCGGTACGTCCACCCGGCCTCCCGCATGCCCACTATACGCCCTCGCTCAAAGACCGTCAGCTGCACATACGGTTCACGTCCACGCTGTCGCGGCATGCTACCAGTGTTAAAGACTGCGATGGAGCTCCGTATGCCACGGCAAACTGGCTGACACTGACGGCGGCGGTGCACAAATGCTGCGCAGCTAGCGCCATTCGACGGCCATCACCGCGGTTCCTGGTGTGTCCGCTGTGCCGTGCGTGTGATCATTGCTTGTACAGCCCTCTCGCAGTGTCCGGAGCAAGTATGGTGGGTCTGACACACCGGTGTCAATGTGTTCTTTTTTCCATTTCCAGGAGTGTACATCTGCAGGCCACAATGCGGCAGTACATTACGTAACTTCGTTCATGAAGCACCTGTGGTATCTGATCCTGAAAGCCTGTCGAGTGAAATACAACATTTGAAGACAATGTTTCGACAAAGCGGGTATTTTGAGAGACAGATAGGTAATGCTTTCAGACCGAGGCGAGTTCAATCTATGGAGCAGAATGAAGATACGAAGACACCCACCACTTCGGCCTTTTTGCCGTATTTTGGTGCCATGTCGTCAAGAATCTGAAGAGTCCTCGGAAGATATGGAATTAAGTGTATTTTTCAACCATCTGCAAAACTGAGAAACCTGTTGGGTTCGGTTAAGGATGACCTTGGCCTGAGGAAATGTGGTGTGCCCAAGATTCCTTGCCAATGTGGGGCAGCGTATATAGGCCAGACATGCCGCACAGTACAAGAACGCTGCGATGAACATCAGCGTCATACACGCCTTCGTGAACCGGAAAAGTCGGCAATTGCGGAACACTGTGTGATTACAGGACATCGGATGATTTATGAAAAGACGGAAGTTTTATCCCGGGCATCATCTTTCTGGGATTGCGTCATTAAGGAAGCAATACATATCCGTACAGCCGATAATCTCATCAACAAGGATACGGGATGTCAACGGAGCACAGCCTGGAACGCTGGATTGGCTGCTATTAAATCACGACGCGAAAGTCGAAATTCTTCGTTAACAGGTACCTCATAACATTGGTCTAGTACGGCCGTAGATGAGTAACGTCTGGCCGTACTGTTGGCAAACGCAGCGCATAGCGCACGCGTAGGAGAACCGCCGAACTGCGATATTCGGCAGGAATTTGAATATGGCACCATCTAATTGCATATCATTGCGCATGTGCGATTTCCGCGCCTGCGCATTCTTAGCGCGCGTTCTAGAAACGGGGCGTAGACGTGCGGATACCGTCAGTAGCACCTAGCCACCAGCAAGGTTGAACCACCTGAAGATGTCGGACAGTTGCTCCGAGAAAATATTGGGGAATTTGCACAAAGTGGTCCGGCGGCAAATCCGTGAAGACTATTTACAAAACATCCGCCGGGAAACCTTGAAGATTCACAAAGCGATGTTGTTCGGACATGGACGAGATGCAGAGAGACAGGAACTGTTGATGAAATGCCTCCCTCAGGCGCCCAAGGGCTACTACTGCAGTGGATGACCGATACCTGCGGATTATGGCTCGGAGGAACACTGACAACAACGCCACCATGTTGAATAATGCGTTTCGTGCAGCCACAGGATGCCGTGTTACGACTCAAACCGTGAGCAATAAGGTACACGAAGCGCAACTTCACTCCCGGCGTCCATGGCGAGGTCCGTCTTTGCAGCCACGATACCATACAGCGCGGTACAGATGCCGAATGAACCGCTAAGGATTGGCATCACGTTCTCTTCACAGATGAAATCGCATGTTCCTTGAACCAGTCGTCGGAGACGTGTTTGGAGGCAACTCGGTCATGCTGAATGCCATAGACATAGTGTCCAGCAAGTGCAGCCAGGTGGAGGTTCCCTGCTGTCTTGGGGTGGCATTATGTCGGGCCGACGTACGCCGCTGGTGGTCATGGAAGGCGCCATAATTGCTGTACAATACGTGAATGCCATCCTCCGACCTATAGTGCAACCATATCGGCAGCATAATGGCGAGGCATTCGTCTTCATGGACGACAATTCGCGGCCCAATCGTGTACATCTTGTGAATGACTTCCTTCAGTAGAACGACATCGCTCACTAGAGTGGACAGCATGTTCTCAGACATGAACCCTATCGAACATGCCTGGGACAGATTTAAAATGGCTGTTTATGGACGACCGGACCCACCAACCACGCCGAAACGCCGTTGAAGATGGGGCAATCTGGACCAACAGTGTCCTGATGAACTTGTGGATAGTATGCCACGACGAATACAGGCGTGCATCAATGCAAGAGGACGTGCTACTGGGTATTAGAGGTACCGGTGTGTACAGCAGTCTGGACTGCCACCTCTTAAGTTCTCTCTGTATGATGTTACAACATGCAATGTGTGGTTTTCATGAGCAAGAAAAAGGGCGGAAATGATGTTTATGTTGATCTCTATGCCAATTTTCTGTGCAGTTTCCGGAACTCTCGGAACTGACGTGATGCAAAACTTTTTTTGATGTATGTTGATTCGTCCAAACGAAGCACTATCGTGGAAAAACGGACGAAATCAAACAAAAGATGATAGCAACTTTGAACAGGCTTTATTTGCTGTAGGCTAAGTCGGCAGCGCTCTAGTTGTCCTTGTATGTGACCTTCAAACTTTCCTCTCCTAGTAGCCTGTTCCAGTCACAAGGGGTTTCAAAACGTCGTTCCTATACTGAAATTGACTTTGGTGTTAATTACTGGCGAAAAAATAACTGAAATTTTCGCCCACAAATTGAATTTCTTTTCTGCAGGTAGTGTTCCTGCACAAATAGAAAAGTAAAGTGTATATGGCTAATGAAATCGTTGCAGGTCAGAGAAAAGGAAGACCGCCATCACGTTTTACGGATGATTGATGGATACAAAACAATAAACCACAGCTCGTGAACCTGTGTTCACAGTCGCTGATCATTTGGCTCATGAAGTATGACGTTACAGAGGGCTTCGACGACAATTCTCGTTCCACACAAATATCACGTTACAGTGCTGTCTGAACCGGTGGCTGCGCCACTGCCTGATATACCGGGCAAACGTCAATCACTGTTCATTTTTATTCGCTTCTGTGCGCAATTGAATTCGACAAATATGAGCAAATAGGAATAAACGAGTGTGCTTAATACAATAAGCGGCGCCCGTTAAAATATGCGCTCGGCCGCGTTTGATCTCGATGGCGGAGCGGTAGCCGCACATATATCTCCCAGCTATCGGCAACTGTGACGTCACGTCCGGCTTACGCGGATCAGCGCTGAATAACTGTCGCACTAAGAGAGCTACGGAAGCCGGATTTTCAGGGGACTATGGACCGCGCGTTGCGCGATACGGCACGCATGGCCGGGTATTAAATATCGCAAAAGACATTTGGTCGGCTGCCGTTTTACCGTTACAGCGGGGGCGCAGACTCGGACGTTATATTAAAAGCGCTGCATTAATTCTGCAAAAAATAATTCCTCAAGTGTAAACGAAGCATCGCAAAATTCTGCAGAGACGAGGAAATAAAATTATGAAAAATATTTTTTTGAGAAGCTTTCACACTGTACGAACTGCTAAAGAACGTGGAAAGAAATGTCTGACGTATTTACGTAATACATTCAACAGTAAATGAAACACAGACTATGTTTAGTGTATGATACCCACGTTTGCCCGGAAGATGACCCGTCATGACAAGAAATCCACGAGGCATTGAAAGCAATGGGAATCCATCCTAAACCACGCCCAGTCAACCATGTGCCACAGCTTGCAGAGATTTGTCAGAGTTGGTTCCTGCTGTGGTTGGTTGGTTTGGGGTATTAAGGAACCAAACTACATGGTCATCAGTCCCTACATCCGCCGTGTGTTCACAAGGAATTCAGATACGATTCTGGTCTCATGTGACGGTACACTGTCGTGTTGATGGTACAGGAAGTCTGTGTTGTGCTATAGGCGGACAAATGGACATAAAGTATGTGATCTCCTACATTGCTTCCGTAGTGTGTTCTCGAACATTCAGTCAAGATTCAGGTCCAAAGTAGTGGTGTATTGTCGTGCTGAAAGTTGAGGTAGAATGCATAGTGGTGTGGCAGAATAAATGAAGTCATATTATTGGATTTTAGGTTCTTGTATGTTTCAGCAGTGAAAGATGGGAGTGTGAGATGCTCCATTTCGTCTCACCTGCAGATTCTCCACCCTATAATACTTCAGCCTGCTCAAACGATTCCCTGTTAGAAAGCAAGATTCGTCGCCTCGTGCTATTTTCGGCGTAAAGCCATTGCCTTGTATCAAAGTATAATGCGATCCATCAGTCCAGGGAACCTTTTTCCGTGCTTCAAGCAATCAGTGGATGTGTTCTTTGGCCCATACTAATTATTGAGCCTTGAGACTGGCGGTGGAAAGGTCTACACGTGAAAACTGATAGCATCAGTACCCCAACTGAGGAGGTACGTCATCTCACGAGTTACTGTCCAATATTGAACTGGCGAGTCATATGTTATTCTTCGATCCACCTACGTCCTGTTACAATCAGCAGAACTCATCGGTGACGTATCATCAAGCCGTTTCCAGCGGCAGCTAGCTTCATGGCTGGAGGTCCTCCTTCAAACGAGGTACTTCCGGCACACGTTTGACATGGTGGAATATGTGCAAACTTCAGTGCCCAAAATTGTGCGCAGATTGACTCTCATGTATTGGGCACGCACGAACTAGAAATGATCAAATGTGCTCGTATCGTGCTATAGGAGGGTGTTCGAATTATGTAGGATGCTAAGATATGAAACAGGGAGGTTGGGCACAGAATTGGCGAGGAGAAGAACACCTCGAAAACATTAACAGGAAGAAGTGAGAGCATGGTAGGACATGTGTTAAGACATCGAAGAATGACTTCGATGATACTTCAGGAAGCTGTACAGAATAAAAACTGTAGCCGAAGACAGAGATTGGAATGTATTCAACAAATAATCGAGGACACTGGCTGCGACTTCTGCTCTTAGATGAAGAGGTTGGCACAGGAGTGAAATTCTTGACGGGCCTCATCAAACCAGTCAAAAGATTGGTGACAAAAAAAGTGATCTTGCCGACCTGTCACTGACTGTCACGCCGAAGCCAAATACAAGGTCCAGTCATCACGAACACACCCAACTATTTCTTTTCATGTGGTGACACTATTTCTCTCTCCCCATCACAGCAACGTGGTTTGGATTTCACGATTCCACCTGAAACTGGAGATCTCCTTTCCCCAGATGAATAAGCAGAGATTAGGGACAAGCAACCTGTGGAAGTGGCGACCAATTAAAAGAACTGCACCAACCCACTGAGCCACACGAAGTTATTATTATCATTATTAGTATTATTATTACTATCATCAAAACACTGCGTTTCACATATCATTGGGCGCCTTTGAAATGCGATACTGAAACCTGTAAACTGGGATAGAGATGTTATTTTACCTTGCTCCCGACTAATTCGTTGCATCATATATCATACTCTTTGGCGACGGTTAGGCGAAAAAATGGGGTTCGATAACACGTGTCAACGAGATCTCCAACAGTTTCCATCTGTTTTGCCTTTATCTTATCAATTAATTGGAGTGCATGAATCGGGAACACATCGTTCGCATATTCAGAAGTTCTCACAAATTCGCAATTAATCCGACATCAAATTTCAGAGGCGATAGCCGAATTTGAATCATTATGCACTCTAGGCTGTCTGTTGCTTTGTCTGAAAAACTCACAAACATGTACTAGGTATTGATCTACGCACCCAACATTTTAGACTCGTGTTCGTAGATGGTAGCTTCAGTGTGGCCTACTGCAAAATACGTTAATAAGCGAAAATATTACGCTCGCCGCCAATCGCGAGATTAAATACCGTCTCCTGGCGATGCGTGCTTGTGATGCGGTAAGGTAAGGATGTAAGTGGAACAGAGACGAATGATTAGTCATTTTAGCGACGATACGGGCCGAAATGGGTAAAACCACTGACGTAAGACACTTTGATAAAGGTCAGATTGTTACAGCCCAGTGCCTGGGAACGAGCATCTTGAGTATTGCAAGCAGATCGGTGGTTCGCTTGCTACTGTCGTGAGTGTTAATGGAAAGTGGCTTGCATGCTGTGTAAAGCAGAAGGGGCAGCGACGTGTGGCAGGCACAAGTCTTTCGTTCATCGCAGTGAGTTTAATGTGGAGCTCCGCAGCAGGCAACCGCTACGTGTCCCATGTTGACCCACCAACACGGCCAACGACGTGAGAAATGGGCACATGATTGTCGTGACTGGACCGTGGATCGATGTAAACGTGTCGCCTTGTCCAGCGTTTCACGTTTCTTGTCACACCTGGTCGATGGTCAAATCCTCTAACGCAGTCACAGAGGCAAATTGTTGCTCGCGACGTGTACTGCGCTTGGATGTAGGTCAGTGGGGCAAGACTGTGCTGTAGAGGACATTCACCTGGACTTTCATGCGACCTAAGGTAATGATAGAAAGCACCATGACAGATGTGGTCCACTTGAAGATTATTGCCGGCCGAAGTGGCCGTGCGGTTAAAGGCGCTGCAGTCTGGAACCGCAAGATCGCTACGGTCGCAGGTTCGAATCCTGCCTCGGGCATGGATATTTGTGATGTCCTTAGGTTAATTAGGTTTAACTAGTTCTAAGTTCTAGGGGACTAATGAACTCAGCAGTTGAGTCCCATAGTGCTCAGAGCCATTTGAACCATTTTTTGAAGATTATTGCGGACCGCATGCATCACTTCATGCTTCATGTCTTTTTCGACAGTCGTGGATCTTCCAGCAGGATACCTGTCCGTGCCACGCAGCAAGAATAGTGCTACAATGGTTTGAGGAGCATGATAGCGAACTTGGGTCTAACGCCTTGGTCAGCAAATTCACCTGATCTGAATCCACTGGGTAAAACCTGGGACGCTGTAGAAGGATAACTCTGCACCCACGAAACACCAGCCCGTAATTTAATGGAATACCTCACACCTCCTGATACGTACGAACGACATGTAGACAAAATGAGATTATCAATCTGCAGCGGAGTGTGCGCTGATATGAAACTTTCTTTCAGATTAAAACAGTGTGCCGAACAGAGACTGGAACTCGGGACCTTTGGGTTCGCGGGCAAAGCTCTACCAACTGAGCTACCCAAGCACGACTCACGCCCCGTCCTCACAGCTTCACTTCCGCCAGTACCTTGTCTCATACCTTTCAAACTTTACAGAAGCTCTCCTGTGAAGGCAAGGGTCCCGAGTTCGAGTACCGGTTCGGCACACAGTTTTAATCTGGCAGGACTTGTAGAATCCGTGACGCGTCAAATCACTGCTGTACTGCTTTCCGGAGGTGGACCAACACGCTATTAAACATGTTGTTGTTGTTGTGGTCTTCAGTCCTGAGACTGGTTTGATGAAGCTCACCATGCTACTCTATCCTATGCAAGCTTCTTCATCTCCCAGTACCTACTGCAACCTACATCCTTCTGAATCTGCTAAATGTATTCATCTCTTCGTTTCCCTCTGCGATTTTTACCCTCCACGCTACCCTCCAATAATAAATTGGTGATCCCTTGATGCCTCAGAATATGCCCTACCAACCGGTCCCTTCTTCTTGTCAAGTTGTGCCACAAACTCCTCTTCTCCCCATTTCTATTCAATACTTCCTCATTAGTTATGTGATCTACCCATCTGATCTTCAGCATTCTTCTGTAGCACCACATTTCGAAAGCTTCTATTCTCTTCTTGTCCAAGCTATTTATCGTCCATGTTTCACTTCCATACATGGCTACACTTCATACAAATACTTTCAGAAACGACTTCCTGACACCTAAATCTATACTCGATGTTAACAAATTTCTTTTCTTCAGAACGCTTTCCTTGCCATTGCCAGTTTACATTTTATATCCTCTCTACTTCGACCATCATCAGTTATTTTGCTCCCCAAATAGTAAAACTCCTTTACTACTTTAAGTGTCTCATTTCCTAATCTAATTCCCTCAGCATCACCCAACTTAATTCGACTAGATTCCGTTATCCTCATTTTGGTTTTGTTGATGTTCATCTTATATCCTCCTTTCAAGACATTGTCCATTCCATTCAACTGCTCTTCCAAGTCTTTTCTTTCTCTGGTAGAATTACAATGTCATCGGCGAACCTCAAAGTTTTTATTTCTCCACCATGGATTTTAATTCCTACTCCCAATTGTTCTTTTGTTTCCTTTACTGCTTGCTCAATATACAGATTGAATAACTTCGGGGACAGGCTACAGTCCTGTCTCATCCCCTTCCCTTTCATGCCCCTCGACTCTTACAACTGCCATCTGGTTTCTGTACAAATCGTAAATAGCCTTTCGCTCCCTGTACTTTATCCCTGTCACCTTCAGAATTTGAAAGAGTATTCGAGTCAACATTGTCAAAAGCTTTCTCTAAGTCTACAAATGATAGAAACGTAGGTTTGTCTTTCCTTAATCTATCTTCTAACATAAATCGTAGGGTCAGTATTGCATAACGTGTACCAATACTTCTACGGAAAACAAACTGATCTTCCCCGGGGTCGGCTACTACCAGTTTTTCCATTCGTCTGTAAAGAATTCGTGTTAGTATTTTGCAGCCGTGACGTATTAAACATATGGCCATATTATTTGGAATCATCACTGTACATGGCTGGCGAAGTTCCACACCTGTTCTATCTCCCTTTAAACTTATTATACGCCTTTACGTAAATGAAAAATAAGTTCAAAACAATCATTACTCAGTGCCTTTACCTACACTGTCACAAGGAGGACTTGCCTACATCTACATCTATATCCACTACTGGCCATTAAGATTGCTACACCAAGAAGAAATGCAGATGATAAACGGGTATTCATTGAACAAATATATTATACTAGAACTGACATGTGATTACATTTTCACGAAATTTGTGTGCATATATCCTGAGAAAACAGTACCCAGAACAACCACCTCTGGCCGTGATAATGGCCTTGATACGCCTGGGCATTGAGTCAAACAGAGCTTGGATGGCGTGTACAAGTACTGCCGCCCATGCAGCTTCAACACGATACCACAGTTCATCAAGAGTAGTGACTGACGTATTGTGACGAGCCAGTTGCTTGGCCACCATTGCCTAGCCTTTTTCAGTTGGTGAGAGATCTGGAGAATGTGCTGTCCAGGGCAGCTGTAGAACATTTTCTGTATCCAGAAAGGCCCGTACAAGACCTTCAACATGCGGTCGTGCATTATCCTGCCGAAATGTAGGGTTTCGCAGGGTTCGAATGAAGGGTGGAGCCACGGGTCGTAATACATCTGAAATGTAACGTCCACTGATGAAAGAGCCGTCAATGCGAACATGAGGTGACCGAGACGTGTAACCAATGGCACCGCATACCATCGCGCCGGGTGATACGCTAGTATGGCGATGACGAATACATACTTCCAATTTGCGTTCTCCGCGATGTCGCCAAACACGGATGCGACCATCATGATGCTGTAAACAGAACCTGGATCCATCCGAAAAAATGTCGTTTTGCCATTCGTGCTCCCTGGTTCGTCGTTAAGTACACCATCTCAGGCTCTCCTGTCTGTGATGCAGCGTCAAGGGTAACCGCAGTCATGGTCTCCGAGCTGATAGTCCATGCTACTGCAAACGTCGTTGAACTGTTCGTGCAGATGGTTGTTGTCTTGCAAACGTCCCCATTTGTTGACTCAGGGATTGAGACGTGGCTGCACGATCCATTACAGCCATGCGGGTAAGATGCCTGTCATCTCGGCTGCTAATGATACGAGGCCTTTGGGATCCAGCACCGGCACCGGCGTTCCGTGTTACCGTCCTGAATCTACCGATTCCATATTCTGATAACAGTCATTGGATCTCGACCAATGAGAGCAGCAATGTCGCGATACGGTAAACCGCAATCTCGATAGGCTACAATCCGACCTTTATTAAAGTCGGAAACGTGATGGTATGCATTTCTCATCCTTACTCGAGGCATCACAACAACGTTTCACCAGGCAACGCCAGTCAACTGCTGTTTGTATATGAGAAATCGGTTGGAAACTTTCCTCATGTCAGCATGTTGTAGGTGTCGGCACCGGTGCCAACCTTGTGTGAATGCTCTGAAAAGCTAATTATTTGAATATCATAGCATCGACTTCCTGTCGGTTAAATTTCGCGTTTGTAGCACGTCATCTTCGTGGAGCAGCAATTTTAATGGCCAGTCGTGTACATACTCCGCAAGCCATCGAACAGTGCGTGGCGGAGGATACCCTGTACCACTACTTGTCCTTTCCTCTCCTCTTCCACTGGCAACTATAGCGATGCAAAAACCACTGTCTATTTGCCTTCTTATGAGCCCTAGTTTCTCGTATCCTATCTTCGTGGTCCTTACGCACTATGTACGTTGGCGGCAGTAGAATCGAGTGGCAATCAACTTCTCTAAATTTTCTCAATAGTGCTTCTCGAAAAGAACGTCGCCTTCCCTCCAGGGATTCCCACTTGAGGTCCCGAAGCATCCCCGTAACACTTGCGTGATTTTCGGACCTATCGGGAAAAAAAAATCTAACAGCCCGTCTTTGAACTACTTCGATGTCTTCCTTCAGTCCGACCTGGTACGGATCCCAGACACTCGAGCAGTACTCAAGAATAGGTCGCACCAGCGTCCTATATGCTGTCTCCTTTACAGGTGAACCACTCTTTCCTAAAATTCTCCCAATAAACCCAAGTCGACCATTCGTCTTCCCTACCACAGTTCTCACATGTTCGTTACATTTCATATTGCTTTGCAACGTTACGTCCAGATGTTTAAAAGATTTGGCTCTGTCAAGCAGGACACTAGTAATACTGTGTCCCAACATTACAAGTTTATTCTTCCAGCTCATCCACATTAACTTATATTTTTCCATACTTAGAGCTAGCTGTCATTCATCACACCAACTAGAAATTTTGTCTGAGTCGTCTTGTATCTTCCTACAGTTACTCATCTTCGACACCTTACCGTACACCACAGCATCATCAGCAGACAGTTGCAGATTGCTGCCCACCCTGTCCGCCACACCATTTACTTATACAGAGAACAACAGCAGTCTTACCACACTTTCCTGAGGCCCTCCTGATGATACCCTCACCTCCGATGAACACTCACCATCGAGGACAACGTTGTTGTTGTTGTGGTCTTCAGTCCTGAGACTGGTTTGATGCAGCTCTCCATGCTACTCTATCCTGTGCAAGCTTTTTCATCTGCCAGTACCTACTGCAACCTACAACCTTCTGAATCTGCTTAGTGTATTCATCTCTTGGTCTCCCTCTACGATTTTTACCCTCCACGCTGCCGTCCAGTACCAAATTGGTGATCCCTTGATGCCTCAGAACATGTCCTAACAACCAATCCCTTCATCTAGTCAAGTTGTGCCACAAACTTCTCTTCTCCCCAATCCTATTCAATACTTCCTCATTAGTTATGTGATCTACCCATCTAATCTTCAGCATTCTTCTGTAGCACCACATTTCGAAAGCTTCTATTCTCTTCTTGTCCAAACTATTTATCGTCCATGTTTCACTTCCATACATGTCTACACTCCATACGAATACTTTCAGAAATGACTTCCTGACACTTAAATCAATACTGGATGTTAACAAATTTCTCTTCTTCAGAAACGCTTTCCTTGCCATTGTCAGCCTACATTTTATATCCTCTCTACTTCGACCATCATCAGTTATTTTGCTCCCCAAATAGCAAAACTCCTTTACTACTTTAAGTGCCTCATTTCCTAATCTAATTCCCTCAGCATCACCCGACTTAATTACACTACATTCCATTATCCTTGTTTTGCTTTTGTTGATGTTCATCTTATATCCTCCTTTCAAGACACTGTCCATTCCATTCAACTGCTCTTCCAAGTCCTTTGCTGTCTCTGACAGAATTACAATGTCGTCGGCGAACCTCAAAGTTTTTATTTCTTCTCCATGAATTTTAATACCTACTCCGAATTTTTCTTTTGTTTCCTTTACTGCTTGCTCAATATACAGATTGAACAACATCGGGGAGAGGCTACAACCCTGTCTTACTCCCTTCCCAACCACTGCTTCCCTTTCATGTCCCTCGACTCTTATAACTGCCATTTGGTTTCTGTACAAATTGTAAATAGCCTTTCGCTCCCTGTATTTTACCCCTGCCACCTTCAGAATTTGAAAGAGAGTATTCCAGTCAACATTGTCAAAAGCTTTCTCTAAGTCTACAAATGCTAGAAACGTAGGTTTGCCATTCCTTAATCTTTCTCCTAAGATAAGTCGTAAGGTCAGTATTGCCTCACGTGTTCCAGTGTTTCTACGGAATCCAAACTGATCTTCCTCGAGGTTGGCTTCTACTAGTTTTTCCATTCGTCTGTAAAGACTTCGTGTTAGTATTTTGCAGCTGTGACTTATTAAACGTACTGGGTTCTATTACTTAAGAAGTCTTCAAGCCACTCACAAATCTGGGAACTTATTCCGCATGTTCATACCTCCGTTACGAGTCTGCAGCGTCGAATGCTTTCCGAAATTCCATAAATACGGAGTCTGCCCGTTATCTTATCAGATAACAGGCGAGTTGTGACGCCGTGAAAACGTTCTAAGTCCGGAGTTGGCGTGGCCGCGCGGGGGCCTCCCGGCGGGCCACTACTCAAATTCAAAATGGTTCAACTGGCTCTGAGCATTGTGGGACTTAACATCTGAGGTCATCAGTCCCCTAGACTTAGAACTATTTGAACCTAACCAACCTTGGGACATCACACACATCCATGCCCGAGGCGGGATTCGAACCTGCGACCGTAGCAGTCACGTGGATCTGGACTGAAGCGCCTAGAACCGCTCGGCCACTGCGGCCGGCTTGCCGCTACCTGTCGGCAGCCTCGTGGAGCCGAGCATCGGACGGAGCAAGAGGGTGCGTGGTCTAGGCCAACCGCGTGGCTGGGAATTCCATGTTGACGCTTTGACGAGGACTGTGTTTTGTGTCGATGAACGAGACTTGTATGCTGGGAGGGCCAAAGATGGCGGACTTTGTGAAACCATAATAGCAGATATTTCACAGCTCATGTAGGAACTGGTTCAAATGCTTCAAGTGGCTCTGAGCACTACGGGACTTAACATCTGTGGTCATCAGTCCCCTAGAACTTAGAACTACTTAAACCTAACTAACCTAATGACATCACACACACCCATGCCCGAGGCAGGATTCGAGCCTGCGACCGTAGCGGTCACGCAGTTCCAGACTGAAGCGCCTAGAACCGCGCGGCCACGCCGGCCGGCCCATGTAGGAATTAATAATAGCCAGAGGAATCATGATAACTTAAAAAGAAATATGTACATTACCATTATTTGCACGACGATTCTGATTGTGGACTGGGATTTTCAATATCTTTATTAGTTTAAAGTTTAGTATCTGACTGTAAATTATACAAGTAACACCCAGCAAAGAATTTCCAAAATCTAAACGGTTCATCCGATTTTGTCGATCGACGTATCTTTAGAAAGCTATTAGTGTAAACCTAAATTGGTATGAATTACAGGCATGTAACGTGAATAGTACACGAGTTATTGGAGGTCAAAGTGGCCAATTATTATTGATCGCGTCAGGCCGTAAGTACTCCACAGTGACATGAAAAAACGGCCGCAGCATGCTTATAAATATATTTATTCGTCTATGTATTTGTTTATATCCGATATATACTATTCATGAAGAAATTGGTTCAATATTTACTGTGTTTTAGGAAGCACAGAGACATTAGGCTACTGGCCTGCCTTTTGTTTCTATTCCTTTGATAAATGTTTATTTGATTTGTTTATGTATTTAATAATGTGTTTTAGAGAGTGTTTATGGTCCAGCCGTAGGAATATGTATTTAATTTCAAGTTATTTAAATGTAAATCTAGAGTTTCGTATGCTTTTCGATATGTTTGTGAGTGTGCATTGGCTTGGAGAAATGGCGGGAGCACTCTAGCCAATCACAGCGCTCGTTAATGGGGAGACTGTATGGAAGAGGGGGAGTAGCATCATTGCTGGACGGGACTAGGAGTGCTGGGCGAAACAAGGAGAGCTGGACGGGAAGCGGCGACGGTCAGTCGCAGGAACTACGTTGGAGCGTGGGGCAGTTTGCGCGTTGTCGCTGGAGATAGAAATACACTCCTGGAAATTGAAATAAGAACACCGTGAATTCATTGTCCCAGGAAGGGGAAACTTTATTGACACATTCCTGGGGTCAGATACATCACATGATCACACTGACAGAACCACAGGCACATAGACACAGGCAACAGAGCATGCACAATGTCGGCACTAGTACAGTGTATATCCACATTTCGCAGCAATGCAGGCTGCTATTCTCCCATGGAGACGATCGTAGAAGATGCTGGATGTAGTCCTGTGGAACGGCTTGCCACGCCATTTCCACCTGGCGCCTCAGTTGGACCAGCGTTCGTGCTGGACGTGCAGACCGCGTGAGACGACGCTTCATCCAGTCCCAAACATGCTCAATGGGGGACAGATCCGGAGATCTTGTTGGCCAGGGTAGTTGACTTACACCTTCTAGAGCACTTTGGGTGGGACGGGATACATGAGGACGTGCATTGTCCTGTTGGAACAGCAAGTTCCCTTGCCGGTCTAGGAATGGTAGAACGATGGGTTCGATGACGGTTTGGATGTACCGTGCACTATTCAGTGTCCCCTCGACGATCACCAGTGGTGTACGGCCAGTGTAGGAGATCGCTCCCCACACCATGATGCCGGGTGTTGGCCCTGTGTGCCTCGGTCGTATGCAGTCCTGATTGTGGCGCTCACCTGCACGGCGCCAAACACGCATACGACCATCATTGGCACCAAGGCAGAAGCGACTCTCATCGCTGAAGACGACACGTCTCCATTCGTCCCTCCATTCACGCCTGTCGCGACACCACTGGAGGCGGGCTGCACGATGTTGGGGCGTGAGCGGAAGACGGGTTAACGGTGTGTGGGACCGTAGCCCAGCTTCATGGAGACGGTTGCGAATGGTCCTCGCCGATACCCCAGGAGCAACAGTGTCCCTAATTTGCTGGGAAGTGGCGGTGCGGTCCCCTACGGCACTGCGTAGGATCCTACGGTCTTGGCGTGCATCCGTGGGTCGCTGCGGTCCGGTCCCAGGTCGACGGGCACGTGCATCTTCCGCCGACCACTGGCGACAACATCGATGTACTGTGGAGACCTCACGCCCCACGTGTTGAGCAATTCGGCGGTACGTCCACCCGGCCTCCCGCATGCCCACTATACGCCCTCGCTCAAAGTCCGTCAACTGCACATACGGTTCACGTCCACGCTGTCGCTGCATGCTACCAGTGTTAAAGACTGCGATGGAGCTCCGTATGCCACGGCAAACTGGCTGACACTGACGGCGTCGGTGCACAAATGCTGCGCAGCTAGCGCCATTCGACGGCCAACACCGCGGTTCCTGGTGTGTCCGCTGTGCCGTGCGTGTGATCATTGCTTGTACAGCCCTCTCGCAGTGTCCGGAGCAAGTATGGTGGGTCTGACACACCGTGTCAATGTGTTCTTTTTTTCATTTCCAGGAGTGTATTTCGTAGTGCTGACTTGTACACTTGTGAGATTTCTGTGGATTCTGCAGTAAAGATGTAGTATGCGTTCAGAAGCGAATACCTCGCGAGCTATGTTGTTGTTCATAACTAATTACGTGAAGTAGGAATCTATTGTTTCCCTGTTATTAAACTTATATTTCATTTAATTGCTGGACCACCGACACCAATAAGTGCAGTAATAAACGGCAGTCTTAAAACCTGTCATACTCATCATTTAAAATCGTTAAAAATAGTACCTGCAGATTTTATTTAATTGCATTCTTTCATTTATAAATTTCTATGTTGCATTCAAAATTCGCAATTGCCGAGTGATAGGAACCTTCGACCATTCGATTCGTGTGTATATTCATATTGTATACTGTAGACTCAGCAGTATTTGGCTTGTAATGCGACAACTACGTATCCTAGCCCCTAGACAACGAAACCAGCCAAAGCTTTTAATGTTTCAACTCTGAGTCAGAGGGTACGTAGTTGAGGGCCACCACACCACACCATTTTATTTAAAAGCCCGCATCCTTCATCCATAGTTAAGTAAATCACGTGAGAAAAGAGCAAGCTGATTTTCACGCGAGCGATGTTTTCTAAAACCGAGCTGATTCGTGGACATAAGCTCCTCGGTCTCAAGAAAATTTATGATATTCGAACTGGGAATATATTAAAGTATTCTACAGCAAACCGATGTTAGAGATATTGGTCAGTAATTTTGGGGGTCTATACTTTTATCCGTCGTATATACTGGAGTCATCTGCGCTTTTTCCAGTCGCTTGGGAACTTCTACATCTACATCTACGTGATTACTCTGCTATTAACAATAAAATGCCTGGCAGAAGGTTCAATGAACCACATTCAAGCTGTCTCTCTACCGTTCCACTCTCGAACGGCACGCGGGAAAAACGAGCACTTAAATTATTCTGTGCAAGCCTTGATTTCTCTTATTTTATCATGATGATGATTTCTCCCTATGTTGGTGGGTGGCAACAGAATGTTTTCGCGATCGGAGGAGAAAACTGGTGATTGAAATTTCATGAGAAGATCCCGTCGCAACGAAAAACGCCTTTGTTTTAATGATTGTCACTCCAATTCACGTATCATGTCTGTGACACTATCTCCCCTATTTCGCGATAGTACAAAACGAGCTGCCCTTCTTTGTACTTGCGTTGGGCGAGAGAGTCGTGATAAATGCAAGTTAAGTATGGAGCCAATGCCGTATAGTATCATCATCATCATCATCATCATCATCATTTAAGACTGATTATGCCTTTCAGCGTTCAGTCTGGAGCATAGCCCCCCTTATACAGTTCCTCCATGATCCCCTATTCAGTGCTAACATTGGTGCCTCTTCTGATGTTAAACCTATTACTTCAAAATCATTCTTAACCGAATCCAGGTACCTTCTCCTCGGTCTGCCCCGACTCCTCCTACCCCTTACTGCTGAATCCATAAGTCTCTTGGGTAACCTTGCTTCTCCCATGCGAGTAACATGACCCCACCGTCTAAGCCTGTTCGCCCTGACTGCTTCATCTATAGAGTTCATTCCCAGTTTTTCTTTGATTTCCTCATTGTGGTCACCCTCCTGCCATTGTTCCCATCTACTAGTACCTGCAATCATCCTAGCTACTTTCATATCCGTAACCTCAACCTTGTTGATAAGGTAACCTGAATCCACCCAGCTTTCGCTCCCATACAACAAAGTTGGTCGAAAGATTGAACGGTGCACAGATAACTTAGTCTTGGTTGACTGACTTCCTTCTTGCAGAAGAGAGTAGACCGTAGCTGAGCGCTCACTGCATTAGCTTTGCTACACCTCGCTTCCAGTTCTTTCACTATGTTGCCATCCCGTGAGAATATGCATCCTAGGTACTTGAAACCGTCCACCTGTTCTAACGTTGTTCCTCCTATTTGGCACTCAATCCGTTTATATTTCTTTCTCACTGACATTACTTTCGTTTTGGAGATGCTAATCTTCATACCATAGTCCTTACATTTCTGATCTAGCTCTGAAATATTACGTTGCAAACTTTCAATCGAATCTGCCATCACAACTAAGTCATCCGCATGTGCAAGACTGCTTATTTTGTGTTCACATATCTTAATCTCACCCAGCCAGTCTATTGTTTTCAACATATGATCCATAAATAATATGAACAAGAGGGAAGACAGGTTACAGCCTTGTCTTACCCCTGAAACTACTCTGAACCATGAACTCAATTTACCGTCAACTCTAACTGCTGCCTGACTATCCATGTAAAGACCTTGAATTGCTTGCAAAAGTTTGCCTCCTATTCTATAATCTTGTAGAACAGACAATAACTTCCTCCTAGGAACCCGGTCATATGCCTTTTCTAGATCTATAAAGCATAGATACAATTCCCTGTTCCACTCATAACACTTCTCCATTATTTGCCGTAAGCTAAAGATCTGGTCCTGACAACCTCTAAGAGGCCTAAACCCACACTGATTTTCATCCAATTGGTCCTCAACTAATACTCGCACTTTCCTTTCAACAATACCTGAGAAGATTTTACCCACAACACTGATTAAAGAGATACCTCTGTAGTTGTTACAATCTTTTCTGTTTCCATGTTTAAAGATTGGTGTGATTACTGCATTTGTCCAGTCTGATGGAACCTGTCCCGACTCCCAGGCCATTTCAATTATCCTGTGTAGCCATTTAAGACCTGATATTCCACTGTATTTGATGAGTTCCGACTTAATTTCATCCACCCCAGCCGCTTTATTGCACTGCAATCTATTGACCATTTTTTCCACTTCCTCAAATGTGATCCTATTTCCGTCATCATTCCTATCCCATTCTACCTCGAAATCTGAAACATTACTGATCGCATTTTCACCTACATTGAGCAACTCTTCAAAATATTCCCTCCATCTGCCCAAGGCATCCACAGGATTCACCAGCAGTTTTCCTGACCTGTCCAAAATACTTGTCATTTCCTTCTTACCTCCCTTTCGAAGACTGCTAATTACGCTCCAGAATGGTTTTCCAGCAGCGTGACCCATAGTCTCCAACCTGTTTCCAAAGTCTTCCCAAGATTTCTTCTTGGATGCTGCAATTATCTGTTTGGCTTTGTTTCTTTCTTCAACATAACTTTCTCTGTCTACCTGGGTTCTGGTATGTAGCCATTTTTGATACGCCTTCTTTTTCCTTTTACAGGCTGCCTTGACTGTATCATTCCACCAAGCTGTTTGCTTCATCCTACTTTTACACACTACTGTTCCAAGACATTCTTTAGCCACTTCTAGTACTGTGTTCCTGTACCTTGTCCATTCCTTTTCCAGTGGCTGTAATTGACTACATTCAACTAACTGGTACCTTTCTGAGATCGCTGTTATGTACTTGTGCCTGATTTCCTTATCCTGAAGTTTCTCCACTCTTATGCTCCTACATATGGACCTGACCTCCTGCACTTTCGGCCTCACAATCCCAATTTCACTGCAGATTAAATAATGATCAGTGTCATCAAAGAATCCCCTGAATACACGTTTGTCCCTCACAGCCTTCCTGAATTCCTGATCTGTTATTATATAGTCAATGACAGATCTGGTTCCCCTGCCTTCCCAAGTATACCGGTGAATGTTCTTATGTTTAAAAAAGGAGTTTGTGATTACTAAGCCCATACTGGCACAGAAATCCAAGAGTTGTTTCCCGTTCCTGTTGGCCTCCATATCCTCTCCAAATTTACCCATAACCTTTTCATACTCTTCTGTTCGATTTCCAATCCTGGCGTTAAAATCACCCATGAGCAGAACACTGTCCTTGTCCTTTACTCTAATAACTACATCACTGAGTGCCTCATAAAAACTATCCATCTTATCTTGATCTGTCCCTTCACAATGCGAATATACTGACACAATCCTAATTTTCTTGCTAGACACTGTCAAATCTATCCACATCAGTCGTTCGTTTACATACCTTATACCTTATTGCCGTATAGTACTCTTTGTAAAACTGTTTTTGTCATCTGCTGGTTGCCAAAGCACATGGAAGCATTGCTGTAAGAATTTACGATTGCTATTATTATGAAGGTGTGTTATGGAGTTAGTTAATTACGTGTTCCAAAGACCATATGAACAAGTCTAGCGAAATGATGCCGAATGAGTCGCTTTATACGCTATGTGTAAACGATTAATTCTGCGTATACGACTGCTTGCTGGGTAGTTGACGAATCATAAATACCATAGTTGCTTGAACTGAACAAAAAGGTACATTTTAGTCTTTTGCAGCTGCGCCGGCACCAGTGAACATCACAAGGGTGGCCAACGTGATGGGCAGTGGCGTGCGTGAGGTAATGCGCGCGCGCGCGCGCGCGCGCGCGCGCGCGCGTGTGTGTGTGTGTGTGTGTGTGTGTGTGTGTGTGTGTGCAGTTTATCCAAGACAAATCACCGAGCAGCGACAGAGTAACTATTTGGACATTGGCGTTGACAGCAGTTGGAAACATGACGTCATAGGCACGAAGACTACCGATTTGTGCCGATATCTATCGATCACAGCTAGGGAGCAAAGTGACACTGGTACGGGAAGAGAAAGTTCCACCTATTGTTTATGTTAAATTTTGTGGTTTCGTTGTTCTCATTATAAGAAACTGTGTTTTAAAAACCTGAATTCCAGAACAATATTTTGTAAAAACTGATTTCTCGTTGTAGGTATTATTACAAGTTTAAAAAAATAAAAACTTGTGATTTTTAAGGCGAGAGGGGGGTAGGAGGGGGTGGGCGCCGTGTTGTTGAAGAGATGTGCGTTCCGGTACCTACAGTTTTAAAAATTAAGCACTCGGCTACGCTACATGTGCTACCAGTGGTTAACCGAATATCTGTCTTTGAAAAAAAAGGGAATTTATGCTTACACTACCTGCCAGTCATTTTTCTTTGTTGGGCAAACGTATCCAAGATTAGTAATTAATAAATAGTAATTAATTAGGTTATTAGGTTGTTCTACCAAGAAGCGATGGAAGAATTAGCTAACGCGTTACCCAGGATTTTTGGGCTGTGTACTGAACTGCTTACAGAACCACTGACATCTGCAGTAATAAGTAGCGAAAATTATTTGTTCTGCTAGTGATGTAGATGCTGACATTACTATTATTCTAAAATTGATATGGGCTATTTATGTCAAATTTTGAAGCTGAATATGTAGTCTAAATGTGCAGCTCTAATAAACATCTCCTTCAAACGGCGCCTACAAGGCGATCGGCTTAACAAAAATGTTGTTCTCACTGCTTGCTAATGTTGCTAATGTGTAACATTGCGTTTTCTCAAAATACTGTATCATACGACATTAACCAGCAGAAATGTGTGAAATATTTTGATGGTTTTAATTACAAAACTAGTAATTAGTTGAAGGTAAAAGTTGCCAATCTTGTATGACGATAAGATCAATAATATATCTGTTCTATTTTATCAGTAAGTGCTCTCAAAACACTGAAGTAATATATCCTATTCAGTAACTATTGTTCAGGCGCTAATTTAACTGTTGATGCTATTAGATTTGTTGTGAAGATCTGAATTTACTGCGTCTTTACGAAATTAAGGCAAAGTTCATTGGCAGAATTTGTAACAATTTCTTCCACCATGCTGTATGCTTTCTGCTAAAAGTGCCAGTTGCCCCTGATGTATGTTAAATGAATGGTCACTTACATATAGGCCTATAAGAAATAGGAGTGGTTCCAAACCCGAATTCTAGTGGGCTAAATTCGTTATTCCTCCTCTGTCACTACAATTTTCCCTCTTTCCGCATAATTTGAATTATTCTGCTCCACAGTTTATATTAATTTTGCAAATGTGATGCAGATCAGTTCTTCACAATGTCATCAATCCAATCAAAAATATGTTTTTCTGAAACAGTGCCATGGGCATTGTGCTATTTTGTTAATAATTAGTTATTTAGATGTATAATATTTGGTGTGTAAATGTATAAACCGCATTCTAAGTGGAGTAACCTTTCAGAAACCCGAACTTTTATGGAACAGGTAAATTTAAATGTGACACCACAATTGAGAACATTACTTTCTCAGGTATTCTCGGAAGTGATACTGTATAATGACGTTAGATAACACAATATGACTGTGATTTACTCCCCTTGGACTACTGTCGCTTCTGACTTGCTTGTTCACCTGTAACTATACACTATGAACCATGCGAAGTGCGTGGCAATGTCTACTTCCTGTTATAACTCTTATCAGACTTGCTTCCCGTTCCATACATTCACGTATTCAGATCATGAAGAGTAAGAGCTTAAAAAATCTTAGCTCCTTTGCGCAGTACCATTAATCTACTGAAATGTAGGAGAGGAAATTTTAATCTACGAAGGCGTGCTGAAAAGTAATGCCTCTGACTTTTTTATGTGAAAACTCTTAACATTCTGTAACTAAAAGAACATTGTTAACATTCTACATCTTCGCTCTTCATGTGTACATATTTATTTCTCATGGTGGTCACCCTATTGATGAACTCACCTCTCCTAACGAGGGACGAGTTGTTGATACCCTCACTGTTGAGTGATTGTTGGCGGAGCCGCAGCCTCCCCTCTGTTTGCATCGCTAATTTGCTGCCAAAGTGATGTCCTCGAAGGCGTTCTTTAAGTTTTGCAAACGTGAAAATCGAATGGGGCCAAGTCGGAACTGTACGAGGAATCATCGATGAGTCGTGCTGGAAGAGAATGTGCTCCATGTATGATGTGTGGACGAACACTTCGAATTCGTGCTTTTAGTTTTCTGAGGATTTGCAGCACGCTGTTTCTGAGGGACCTACAACGTTACGTAACACACAGTCATGTTAGACGCTGCAATTAGGAGCCCTCTAGTGGCAGAGGATTGCAACATGCGTCAGTGAAACGAGAAAGTCGATCGAGTACTATGCATGACATGTCGCAGTCAGTATCGAGAACGGAATGAAAAATCCGGAGGCATTATTGTTCAGCACGCCCCTGTAATCTAAAATCGTTTCATAGGCAAGAACTAATCTTATCTGATAAATGTACACACATCAAAAAAAGTTTTGCATCACCCCGGTTCCCAGAACTCCTGAAGATAGACGTTGACTGCGGGTATTGTATCACACACACAGTCACTTTGACTGTTCAGAGATGTCACTAAACCTGCCCAAAGATGTAAACAACCATGCATGAGCAGCGTGTATTAGACGGAGGGAGTCCGACAGCCAATCAGTTCCAGTCATTCCACCAGGAAGGAGGTACACGGCTCGTGTTGTCTGTAATTCAACCATGCCTAGACGGTCAATACCGCGATTACATCGCGTCCGCATTGTTACTTTGTACCAGGAAGGGCTCTCAACAAGGGAAGTGTCCAGGCATCTCGGAGTGAACCAAAGCCATGTCGTTCCAACACGAAGGAGATACAGAGAGACAGGAACTATCAATGACATGCTTCGCTCAGGCCGCCCAAGGGCTACTACTGCAGTGGATGACCGCCACCTACGGATTATGGCTCGGAGGAACCCTGACAGGAACGCCACCATGTTGAATAATGCTCTTTTTTTTTTGCTGCAGCCACAGGACGTGTTACGACTCAAACTGTGCGCAATAGGCTGCATAATGCGCAACTTCACTCCCGACGTCCACGGTGAGGACCATCTTTACAACCACGAGGGCATGCAGCGCGGTACACATGGGATCAACGGCATGCCGAATGGACCGCTCAGGATTGCCATCATGTTCTCTTCACCGCTGAGTGTCGCATATGCCTTCAACCAGACAATCGTCGGGGACGTGTTTGGAGGCAACCCGCTCAGGCTCAACGCCTTAGGCACACTGTCGAGCGAGTGCAGCAAGGTAAAGGTTCGCTGATATTTTGGGGTGGCATTATGTGGGGCCGACGTTCGCCGCTGGTGGTCATGGAAGGCTCCGTAACAGCCGTACGATAAGTGAACGCCATCCTCCAACCGATAAAGCAACCATATTGGCAACACATTAGCAATCGTCTTCATGGACAACAATTCACGCCACTATCGTGCATATCTTGTGAATGACTTCCTTCAGGATAACGACATCGCTCGACTAGAGTGGCCAGCATGTTCTCCAGACATGAACCCTACCGAACATGACTGGGATAGATTGGAAAGGGCTTGTCATGGACGACGTGTCCCACAAACCACTCTGAGGGATCTACGCCGAATCGACGTTGAGGTGTGGGACAATCTGGTCCAACAGTGCCTTGATGAACTTGTGGATAGTATGCCACGACGAATACAGGCATGCATCAATGCAAGAGGACGTGCTACTGGGTATTAGAGGTACTGGTGTGTACAGCAGTCTGGACCGCCACCTCTGAAGCACTCGCTGTATGGTGGTACAACATGGAATGTGTGGTTTTCATGAGCAATAAGAATGGCGGAAACGATGTTTATGTTGATCTCTATTCCAATTTTCTGTACAGGTTCCGATATCGCAATACAGACAATAATTGATTACTATTTTAACTGCTTAAACGATCGTCTTCAGATCGGGATATAAACATGCGGTCAAGAGATAGTCTGTAGTGTAACAAAGGTAATGTCAGCTTATAATAGTATTTAAAACACACGCCTGTACAGCGCATTATACACTGAAGAGCCTAAGAAACTGGAACACCTGCCTAATAACGTGTAGGGCCCCGCTAGCATGCAGAAGTGCCGCAACACGACGTGGAATGGACTCGATTGGTGTCTGAAGTAGTGCTAGAGGGAACTGATACCATGAATCCTGCAGGGTTGTCCATAAATCTGTAAGAGTACGAGGAGTTGGAGATCTCTTCTGAACATGTTGCAAGGCATCCCAGATACGCTCAATAATGTTCGTGTCTGGGGAGTATGGTGGCTAACGGATGTGATTAAACTAAGAATAGTGTTCCTGGAGCTACTCTGCAGCAATTATGGACGTGTGGAGTGTCACGTTGTCCTGCTGGAATTGCCTAAGTCTATCAGAATGCACAGTGGACATCAGTGGAAACGAGTGATCAGACTGAGTGCTTACGTACGTGTCACCTATCAGAGTCGTATCTAGACGTATCATTCAAACTGCACACGCCCCACACCATTACAGAGCATCCACCAGCTTGAACAGTCTCCTGCTGACATGCAGGGTCCATGAATTCATGAGGTTGTCTCCATACCCGTACACGTCCATCCGCTCGAAACAATTTGAAATGAGACTCGTCCCACCAAGCAACATGTTTCCAGTCATCAACCAATGTCGGTGTTGACGGGCCCAGGCGAGGCGTAAGGCTTTGTTTCGTTCAGTCATCAAGGGTACACGAGTGGGCCTTCGGCTCCGAAAGCCCATATCGATAATGTTTCGTTGAATGATTCGCACTCTGACATTTGGTAATGGTCAAGCATTGAAATCTGCAGCCATTTACGGAGGGACTGCACTTCTGTCACGTCGAACGATTCTCTTCAGTCGTCATTGGTCCCATTCTTGCAGGATCTTTCTCCGGCCGTAGCGATCTCGGAGATCTGATGTTTTACCCGATCCTTGATATTCCCAGCACACTCGTGAAATGGTCGTAAGGAAAAATTCCCACTTCATCGCTACTGCGGAGATGCTGTGTCTCATCGCACGTGCGCCGACTATAACACCACTTTCAAACTCCCTTAAATCTTGATAACCTGCCTTTAATACAACAGTAGCCGATTAACAACTGCGCCAGACTCTTGTTGTCTTATATAGACGGTGCACACCGCAGCGCCGTATTCAGCCTCTTTACGTATCTCTGTATTTGAATACGCATGCCTATACCTGTTTCTCTGACGCTTCAGTGTACAACTAGGATTGTGGTAAATTGAAACTTACATAAGAGAAGCCTAATACCCAGCCACAGCTTTAGTCACTTCTCACCAACTCAAGACAGCAAAGAGCCGTTTGCTAAGTAAGTTGCTAAATAAGTATCTGCTATGGTGGCTGACTGCATTTTTCCAGTATTCTGCTTCATATTCCCGTAAATGGTTGTATCCTGGTATTTGGAAGAGTTGACTTGTTGTATTTGGGACTCATCTATACTGTAGTCATAGCATCTTTGTTTTTGCGTTTTGTAAATAGCAAAATTTTACATTTCCAAACAATTAAAGGTTTTTCAATACTTATATCATTTTAAAATCTTATCAAGATCTAACTGAAGATTTGGCGACTTTTCTTTTCAGAACTTCCTTATAAATAACTATAATATCTGTGAAAGTCTGAAGTTAGTACTGACTGCCAGCTTATTAATGGCCATGAGCAGGAACTATCCCTACACACTTTCACATGGGGCACTTTTGAAGTTACTTCTGTGTTTATTGATCACACTCCATTGAAAATAACGCCAGACACTCTGCCAAGAAATCCTCAATCCGGTACAAAATTCGTTTGATACCCTAACCCACACGAAAATATTTTCATTAATATGCATTATTGTGGTATAGATCCAAATGGTTTTCGAAAGTCGAAAGTGTTGCACAGTTTGATTGCCTTGATCCATTGTTTTCAGCATGTCAAGAGAGAGAAGCGCCAATTGGGGTTCGCATAATCGATGTTTTTGAAATCCATACTAATTGTAATGGAGAAGGCGGTTCCGTTCCATATACCTCACCATCTCTGAGCTCAGAATAAGTTTTACGATTCTACAGCAAATGGATGTGAAGATACTCGATAGTATTTTTGAGGACTACTTTTGCTACCCTTTTTGTAAACGCGTGTGTACTGAGCCTTCTTACTACCGAGCATAGCGTCTTCTTCCATGACCTTCGTTATGTTATGCTTAAAAGAGTACTGCATAGAATCCGACAGGAATTCATCGGTTGCTGGAGCCTTCTTCAATATTAACTATTTCAACTGTTTTTCAACGCCGCTACACTCGTCACTGCTACGGTGGCTGGTTAAATCTGCACAGTACACTTGAATTATACTTGTTAAAGAACAGGTTTGCGGAGTTCAGTACTTTGATTTTGCTTTTCTGGCCTAACTTTCAGTTCCTGTGTCATTCAAAGTCTAAACGCTGACTTTTGTGCTTCATGTACACCACAATCATAGTAAGATTACGCGGTGTTTAACTAAAGAATTAATTAAATAACATTTGCCGGTGCAGTGAGCAGTGACCGTTGCATAATTCAGTTCTTGGTAGTATTTAATGTTTCATGACGCAGCCGTTGTTACAATGCTGTAGATTTACTGTTCGTTATAATAAAAAATCTAAACCGCTACTGACTGTTAGATGGAATAATTTTAATAATGCATAGTTCTGCATTTTCAACTGCCAGCGATTGGCGGTATTAGAGTAACAAATCGGATTGATGTTTCGTCCGCATAGTTTATTTTCCTACGGTAAATGAAAAGCGCTTTTACAATTAAACACGTCTACAAATGTATTCTTTGCAACTTTTTTCTTAATCATTCAATGGATTCTAATGTTTTTGGACATTCTTAGTTGAGAAACGCTAAGGGTTTCCCTCTATCACATACTGCTTTTTTCACAAAATAATGATAAAGATCCACAAAATTCATAAAAACACATACATTCAACAAAACTTTATTAAAACACATTAAAATGAACACATAACAGTATAATGAGTTGTATTCTTCAGGTCTAATGCAAAACAAGAAACCTTAATTAGTCTTCTTTTCCCGCTCAAATCTCCGTAGTGTTTTCTTCTTTGCACTGATTGAGAACGTTCCGTGTGTGGCATCAAGCGGTAATCTGCTATCATGCTGACATCCCATCAGACGTGGTACACCTGTTCATTTGTTCAATGTGTTGATGAACTTTCTCCCTGTTCCTCGCTCGCAGCACTTAGATTTTCTGGAAAACAGCTGACGCGGGAGTTCAGAAAGCGCATCTTCAAGCCCGCTGAGACATCCAATACTTTGAAGTTACTCAGCATGTTGTTTTCCTAGTCTCGTTATTAAGATCTTTGCAGTTGTCAAGAAACTTGTTTACAACCTGTTTTAAAGTATATCCAAGATTATCTTTAAATTTAGTTCATTTTGCCTTGAAATGTTTCGTCTTTTGCTTGTACGTTAGTTACATGTTCCACAGATCAGTTGAACGATTCTTTTATCGAAATGATGTGGAACAAGTCAGTTTACAGGATATGTATACACGATTAGTATTAGCCTTAATGAACACATTATTATTTTTAGTCTTACTCATGCAACTACACTTAATTTATTTTTATTTATTTTTTACTGGCTACCCGTTTTTAAGTAGAAATTATTCAATGGATTAGACGGAGTTGGTAAGGAGAAATGATTTTGAATTCCATTTAAAAGTTGCTTCGCTACCTGACAGACATTTTATGTTTTTGAGCATATTGAAATCCATTCTGGGCCATTGACAGCTTTAGCAGAAGGTAATAAAGGTCGTTCTTACCCAATTGTATTGTAGGTATGGACATCACTGTTTTCCTCAAATGGTGACACATTATTTACGACAAATTTCATTAGCGAATGCAAGTATTGTGACGTCGCAGTTAAAATGCCTAGCTCCTTGAAGGGTACCTACATGACGTCTGTGAATGGACACCAAATACGATTCATACAAATCGCTTTTGTGGAATCAATACTTCCTTTATGAGTGAAGAGTTACCCAGAAAATAATCCCGTAAGACATTATTGAGTGGAAACATACTAAAAATGTCAGGAGGTTGGTACGTTTGTTACCAAGATCAGCCATTATACCAAGAGTAAAAGTAGCTGAACTGACTGTTTGAGAAGCTCAGTAATATGCTTCTTCCAGTTCAAGTTTTCATCAGTCTGCATACACAAAAATTTGGAGCGTTCTGCCCTGTTCACTGGTTACTGCTCATGTGTTCCATCAACAGTTGGTATGACCATTTGTTGTCCAGAACTCGCTCTTTATTCACATGAAGTGCTGAGTGCTATTGATTAGGGATTCCAGATCGATTCTGTATTCCTGGATTTCTGGAATGCTTTTGACACTGTACCACACTATCGGCTCGTAGTAAAATTGCCTGCTTATGGAATATCGTCTCAGTTATGTAGCTGGATTTGCGATTTCCTGTCAGAGGGGTCACAGTTCGTAGTAACTGACAGAAAGTCATCGAGTAAAACATGAAAACATGATTTCAGGCATTCCCCAAGGTAGTGTTATAGGCCTTTCGCTGTTCCTTATCTATATAAACGATTTGGGAGACAATTGAGCAGCCGTCTTCGGTTGTTTGCAGATGACGCTGTCGTTTATCGACTAATAAAGTCATCAGAAGATCAAAACAAACTGCAAAACTATTTGGAAAAAATATCTGAATGGTGCGAAAAGTGGTAGTTGACACTAAATAACGAAAAGTGTGAGATCATCCACATAAGCGCTAGAAGGAACTCGTTAAACTTCGGTTACACGATAAAGCAGTCTAATCTAAAAGCCGTAAATTCAACTAAATACCTACGTATTACAATTACAAACAACTTAGATTGGAAAGAACACATAGAAAATGTTGTGGAGAAGGCTAAGCAAAGGCTCCGTTTTATTGGCAGGACACTTAAAAAATGTAAGAGATCTACTAAGGAGATTTATTTCTTATTTAGCGTATGGCAAGTACAAATCACGTATGAAAAATCTAAAAGTACATAACACACAAAACAGTTACAATATCACAAACAAACATCTAGGTTAGAAATATAATCGATTGCACTGTTAGTCGCATCCATGAAGTCCCTTGTTGGCCCAGGGTAGGCCCTCAGAGGGCATTCTACCACGATATGGTGAATTGTCTGCCTGTCAGCGCCGCAGTCGCACTGTGGTGATGGCACTATGCTCCATTTGTACAAGGAGTCCGCACAACGGCCGTGGCTCGTCCTGATCCTGTTAAGGGTAGACCAGATTTTGCGGGGCAAATCAAAGCCCCGAGGTCTGGTAGATGTTTCCAATAAGGTGTTAACCTGAGGCGGTGTCTTTTCCTCCCAATCTTCTCTCCAGCGGTCCTCAAGAATAAAAGCGTTCTTTACCAGATCTTTGGCACTTGCGAGAGGAGGGTGTCTGGATTTCAATCTATTTTGCTCAATTCCATTACTCAGGGTGTGGATAGGAAGATCTGGGCTATTTTGGATTTTTCGACACTCCCTGACAAGTGCGTGTTCTCTGCGCAAATGTGGCGGCGGGATATGGCTCAATACAGGCAGCCATTGGACAGGAGTTGACCTGATCGTTCCAGAGATAATCCTCATCGTTTGGTTCCAGACTGCATCCACCTTCTTGATGTGAGCACTATTTAACCATATTGGGGAACAGTACTCTGCTGCAGAATAGACAAGTCCTAGTGCAGAGCTACGCAGAACGGAGGCAGTGGACCCCCAACTAGTGCCACAAAGCTTTTGGACAATGTTGTTTCTAGTTCTGACTTTTTCAGCAGTGTTTACAAGGTGTTGTTTATAGCTAAGGAGACTGCCTGCACTACGCTTGTCCGTCCTCTTTTAGAATACTGCTGCGCGGTGCGGGATCCTTACCAGATAGGACTGACGGAGTACATCGAAAAAGTTCAAAGAAAGGCAGCATGTTTAGTATTATCGCGAAATATGGGAGAGAGTGTCACAGAAATGATACAGGATTTGGGCTGGAAATCATTAAAATAAAGGCGTTTTTTATTGCGACGGAATCTTCTCACGAAATTCCAATCACCAACTTCTCCTCTGAATACGAAAATAGTTTGTTGACACCGACCTACATAGGGAGGAACGATCATCACGATAAAATAAGGGAAAAATAAGGGAAATCAGAGCTCGTTCGGAAAGATATAGGTGTTCATTCTTTCTGCGCGCTATACGAGATTGGAATAATAGTGCCAGGCACTTAAATGTGATTTGCAGAGTATCCATGTAGATGAAGATGTAGAACTGCATGTGGTGTGTTTCTTCAATATTCAGGTAGAGTCCATTTCCCGAGAACCACTTAATAATTCATTGGAAAATACCATTTAGCAAATCTTCTGTTGCTTTCTTTCTAATGGGATTTATTATAACACTAGTATTGCCTACAAAGAGTACTAATTTTGCTTGTTGAGTGTTAAGTATCCGAACGTCAGGGCTGACAAAAATCCCCTTCTTTCATCTTAGCTTCTGATATCCATGGTAATTTACTTGCCACACACTTAGAAGTGTCACCATCTTTTGGTAGGCCTACAACTAAATGTTTCGTAAACGAAGTCTTACGTTAAATGGAGACAGAAGTTTCTTTCGAGTGCACCTTTCACTCCAGAACTACGCTTTTCCCTCGAACCTCTTATGTTCTGTTTGGTCAGATATTTTGACACCAGTGTTGGTATTTTGCACGACTGTCCCGTTTACATAGGAAGCAGGTGTCGTTCTCACAACTTGTACAAACTCGACGTGGGTCTCTTGTCCTGATACCGTATCTTTTCATCGAAGTGCGCAAAATACATTTCTTTGACAAAGTATGACATTGCCCTTTGCTGCTTTTTCACTACAGGTTTACACAGATTTATCAGTAGTAAGCAGGAGAATTAATATAACTTCTTGAAAACAAGAAATTCGCAAAAGCAGGCACCAGTTTATTTGTTACCCGTTGTTGGAATTTTGCTTGAAAAACGATATGTAAAAGAAACGTATAGGTCACAACATTACGATATAACTAAAGTATAAAGCTAACCGTATTATAGGTCATAAAATTGAACGTTGTTTGTAGCAGGTTACATCACAAACCTTCACAAAATAATACTGGTTTTGTTATAACGATTAAATAGCTAAATTTTGCTTAGCTCTCAGAAATTCTACATTTCTGTAAAATCTGCGCATGGTTGAACATTCTAAGTACATTACCCCAAATCAGAACCCAAAAATGCACCAGAAAATCGTTTATCCTTATGAAAAAATTCTTCATTGACATTCAATGTTATCAGTGAAATGATAACGGTTAACTTTTCAGTTCTCCGTTGAAGGTCCGAACGAACCGGTGAATCTTTGCCACACAGGGAAAATGCCCATTCATTTACGAGTACCTATGGAGTAAAACTGATTCTGTCTCGTCCAACAGGTAAGCATCATACAAGGATACGATACAATCGGCATCTTTCATACGTATCTGCGAGCTCTATGTCGAGCCGCAAACAAATATAGTTCCAGCCATTGTAGAATCATTCACGAAATTTATTTCTTTTGTTAATAAAAGTCCTGATACAAAGACACTCCTCGGAATGAGAGTCCCCCTTGGCTGTCATTACAACGCAATAGCTGATCCTGACCGTCTTTCCTTTCAATTTCACAGATATTTTTGGATGAAGTTTTTTACACCAACTTAAGGGGTGTTACATCGCTGTACCCCCCTTTTAAGAGTTCTCGAATAACTCTAAAAAGTATATTGGTCCATTTAAAAAAGAAACGTAGTTGCTTTAGTATTTCTGTTGATACAAGAGTTTAGTGAACATAGCATACAATAGAATTACTGCCCATCTGCATACTATCACTTACCAAAAGGCAGCGTGGCCGAGCGGTCCTATGCGCTTCAGTTTGGAACCGCGCGACCGCTACGGTCGCAGTTTCGAGTCCTGCTTCGGGATGTGTGTCATGTCCTTAGGTTAGTTAGGTTTGAGTAGTTCTAAGTTCTAGGGGACTGACGACCTCAGATATTAAGTCCCATAGTGCTCAGAGCCATTTTGAACTTACCAAAAATCTCGTTTCGACATTTAAACTTCACAAAATTAAAGAAGTGCAAGTTTTTGTGGTTGAACCTCTATATTTTATGCAGGGCCTACATTCTACAGAACATAGCATGTTATTTTGTTTATGATGCTTTGAGTAGCTTTGTGTTGTGTAGCTGTGTGATATACAAAATACCAAATGCTAAATGGTGAAAGGAAAAAAAAGTTGCGCTATACACAACACGCTATTCGTAAGCCATGTATCACAGTTTTACGAGGTAATGATAGCTCTCTGCTGCAATATTTATGATCGATTGGAAAGCCATTCCAATTATTAGAATAACCAATTGTAGCGCCCCGCCTCTTATGCCGTGTTTCGACCCTCCTATTCACTCTGTGGACTGTGGTGTGCCGGTACATGGAATTTCATATCTCCCCTAAACGCATACGATGCGATGTGCTCTGTAAAGTGCTTGCCCGCATGTTTGCGGTATTAATTTATTACACTCGTCTCACTATTAACGGCAATAGCGATCGTTAGGGTGGTTTAGCAAGTGGTGCTGAGACAAACACGAAATTATCGGGGATGTGTACCATTAAGCGTTTACATTTCCAGTATCACTTTAGGAGGTAAATCGGGTGTATGCAATGTGTTTCTGCGGCGATGATAAATACTTTTCAGAGTGGTGGAGGAGAGGAATATCAGTCAGTATGAGGTAAAGAACACTGACCTGCAAACGACTGCATTCAAAGTTACGAGGTCTAATGCCTTGTCTGATAGTTCTGAAAGTGGAATATAAGGTCTACGGATCACTGTTGGTACGATATATTCAGATGATTTATTATATACGAGGTACATGGTTTGGAATTAGTGAAATGATGTGGCACAAAGGACATCTGATCAGTTGATTCTACATCTACATCTACATACATACTCCGCAATCCATCATACGGCGCGTGGCGGAGGGTACCTCGTACCACAACTAGCATCTTCTCTCCCTGTTCCACTCCAAAACAGAACGAGGGAAAAATGACTGCCTATATGCCTCTGTACGAGCCCTAACCTCTCTTATCGTATCTTTGTGGTCTTTCCGCGAAATATAAGTTGGCGGCAGTAAAATTGTACTGCAGTCAGCCTCAAATGCTGGTTCTCTAAATCTCCTCAGTAGCGATTCACGAAAACAACGCCTTGTTTCCTCCAGAGACTCCCACCCGAGTTCCTGAAGCATTTCTGTAACACTCGCGTGATGATCAAACCTACCAGTAACAAATCTATTGAATTGCTTCTATGTCCTCCCTCAATCCGACCGGATAGGGATTCCAAAAGCTAGAGCAGTACTCAAGAATAGGTCGTATTAGTGTTTTATAAGCGGTCTCCTTTACAGATGAACAACATCTTCCCAAAATTCTACCAATTAACCGAAGACGACTATCCGCCTTCCCCACAACTGACATTACATGCTTGTCCCACATCATATCGCTCTGCAATGTTACGCCCAAATATTTAATCGACGTGACTGTGTCAAGCGCTACACTACTAATGGAGTATTCAAACATTACGGGATTCTTTTTCCTATTCATCTGCATTAATTTACGTTTATCTATATTTAGAGTTAGCTGCCATTCTTTACACCCATCACAAATCCTGTCCAAGTCATCTTGTATCCTCCTACAGTCACTCAACGACGACACCTTCAAAAATGGTTCAAATGGCTCTGAGCACTATGGGACTCAACTGCTGAGGTCATCAGTCCCCTAGAACTTAAAACTAGTTAAACCTAACTAACCTAAGGACATCACAAACATCCATGCCCGAGGCAGGATTCGAACCTGCGACCGTAGCGGTCTTGCGGTTCCAGACTGCAGCGCCTTTAACCGCACGGCCACTTCGGCCGGCGACGACACCTTCCCGTACACCACAGCATCATCAGCAAACAGCTGCACATTGCTATCCACCCCATCCAAAAGATCACTTACGTAGAAAGAAAACAACAGCGGACCTACCACACTTCCCTGGGGCACTCCAGATGATACCCTCACCTCCGATGAACACTCACCACCGAGGACAACGTACTGGGTTCTATTACTTAAGAAGTCTTCGAGCCACTCACATATTTGGGAACCAATCCCATGTGCTCGTACCTTAGTTAGGAAACTGCAGTGGGGCACCGAGTCAAACGCTTTCCGGAAGTCAAGGAATATGACATCCGTCTGATACCCTTCATCCATGGTTCGCAAGGTATCATGTGAAAAAAGGGCGAGTTGCGTTTCGCAGGAGCGATGCTTTCTAAAGCCGTGCTGATGCATGGACAGCAACGTCTCTGTCTCAAGGAAATTCATTATATTCGAACTGCGGCACTTGGATGAGTGACCATCCAGGCCCCCATGCGCTGTTGCCAATTTTCGGGGTGCACTCAGCCTCGTGATGCCAATTGAGAAGCTACTCGACCGAATAGTAGCGGCTTCGGTCAAGAATACCATCGTAACGACCGGGAGAGCGGCGTGCTGACCCCACGCTCCTTCTATCCGCATCCTCCACCGAGGATGACACGGCGGTCGGATGGTCCCGGTAGGCCACTCTTGGACTGACGACGGAATGCTTTATATAACACCCCAAATACTGAAACCCTAATGAAAGCCCTTTGGTAGTAAAAGAAATAGCAAAATTAGATATCCTGATATTGACGGGAGGTACTGACAACAAAATTAACATTACTGCAGGTTTGACTAATAGGAACACTATGTAACTAATAACGTTTATTATAAAGAAAAGACTAAATGAAAGACTATTAGATGATACGAATCCTGAAACTTTGAATAAATAATTCCAAATATATTCTTTACGAAGGTTAAAGCCCAGACCATAAATTGATCAGAGATAACATTTATCCAAGAAGATAGTTGTAGCGGCATCGAGCTGTAAGTTCGCTGCGACTACAATGTACCATGCCAATGGAGATGTTAATGCAGTCTCTCTTGTAGACGTCGCAATAGTAGTTAGCCTATTGAATGCTACTAGATTGTTTCCACCGATCTGAAGTTTTAAAAGTTTTCCAGTATCGACTTGCCGTACTAGTCAAAATTTCGAAATGAAGTAAAATAACATTTACGGTTTAGCCAGACAACGGAGCAGTTATTACATGTGAAAGAAAAGTAAATCGTATGATATCTGATTAACGCTGGGACTTAGCCTTCATGACCTGTGATTGACACGAACATCAAAGGAGACAGCAATATACCAACCGTCAACATAAACTGTATTATCAGCCTTGAGTAGGAAGCAACTACACGCGATCACGAAGAACTAACAGTTAAGCCGTGTTGTCTTGTCGGAAGCCGTAACCAGTGTCAGAATCGCTGATGCAGATAGATTAAAGGCCCTGAATGACTGATCCGTATGTTTTCAGTGCAGGTTTAAATAATTACGAAGTTCAATAAATTCCAGCATAACCTTAATGCTTCGTGTCGGCTACGTCATTTAATGGAAATCTACTGTGTAATTGTGAAATTAACTATTTCTTGAGAGAACGCAGACTTTAAAAGTGATTTAGTGATTTTATTAAGAGTGAACAGCAAGTTTACACCGAAATACGACGCTTCCTGTATGTTGTCAGAAGAGTATTTTATCTCTGTAATTACTTCGTATTAATTGTTGAATTAACATCGTAGCGACGCCTTGACGACGCTTTATTAATTACTAAATCAACATCGTCGCAAAATCATGATGTGGCACCGGCTTGAGTGATGGGCTTTGTAATTCAAGAGATCCTATGATCTGCGTTTGAACACTCATTCGCAAACCGGGCATAAGAACTACAGTTATATCTGAACGCAGATTTCAGACTATCTAACAGATCAAAACGAAAATTTCTGTTGCGACACTGACAATGCTGAGTGTTTATGGAAAAAAAAGTTCAAGGCAATCGTAAAATGCGTTTTAGACAGGTACGTGCCGAGTAAAACTGTGAGGGACGGGAAAAACCCACCGTGGTTCAACAACAAAGTTAGGAAACTACTGCGAAAGCAAAGAGAGCTTCACTCCAAGTTTAAACGCAGCCAAAACCTCTCAGAGAAACAGAAGCTAAACGATGTCAAAGTTAGCGTAAAGAGGGCTATGCCTGAAGCGTTCAGTGAATTCGAAAGTAAAATTCTATGTACCGACTTGACAGAAAATCATAGGAAGTTCTGGTCTTACGTTAAATCAGTAAGTGGCTCGAAACAGCATATCCAGACATTCCGGGATGATGATGGTATTGAAACAGAAGATGAAACGCGTAAAACTGAAATACTGAACACTTTTTTCCAAAGCTGTTTCACAGAGGAAGACCGCACTGCAGTTCCTTCTCTAAATCCTCGCACAAACTAAAAAATGGCTGACATCGAAATAAGTGTCCAAGGAATAGGAAAGCAACTGAAATCACTCAACAAAGGAAACTCCACTGGACCTGACGGGATACCAATTCGATTCTACATAGAGTACGCGAAAGAACTTGCCCCCCTTCTAACAGCCGTGTACCGCAAGTCTCTAGAGGAACGAAAGGTTCCAAATGATTGGAATAGAGCACAGGTAGTCCCAGTCTTCAAGAAGGGTCGTCGAGCAGATGCGCAAAATTATAGACCTATATCTCTGACGTCAATCTGTTGTAGAATTTTAGAACATGTTTTTTGCTCGCGTATAATGTCGTTTTTGGAAACCCAGAATCTACTCTGTTGGAGCCAACATGGATTCCGGAAACAGCGATCGTGTGAGTCCCAACTCGCTTTATTTGTTCATGAGACCCAGAAAATATTAGATACAGGCTCCCAGGTAGATGCTATTTTCCTTGACTTCCGGAAGGCGTTCGATACAGTTTCGCACTGTCGCCTGATAAACAAAGTAAGAGCCTACGGAATATCAGACCAGCTGTGTGGCTGGATTGAAGAGTTTTTAGCAAACAGAACACAGCATGTTGTTATCAATGGAGAGACGTCTACAGATGTTAAAGTAACCTCTGGCGTGCCACAGGGGAGTGTTATGGGACCATTGCTTTTCACAATATATGTAAATGCCCTAGTAGATAGTGTCGGAAGTTCCATGCGGCTTTTCGCGGATGATGCTGTAGTATACAGAGAAGTTGCAACATTAGAAAATTGTAGCGAAATGCAGGAAGATCTGCAGCAGATAGGCACTTGGTGCAGGGAGTGGCAACTGACCCTTAACATAGACAAATGTAATGTATTGCGAATACATAGAAAGAAGGATCCTTTATTGTATGATTATATGATAGCGGAACAAACACTGGTAGCAGTTACTTCTGTAAAATATCTGGGAGTATGCGTACGGAACGATTTGAAGTGGAATGATCATATAAAATTAATTGTTGGTAAGGCGGGTGCCAGGTTGAGATTCATTGGGAGAGTCCTTAGAAAATGTAGTCCATCAACAAAGGAGGTGGCTTACAAAACACTCGTTCGACCTGTACTTGTGTATTGCTCATCAGTGTGGGATCCGTACCAGATCGGGTTGACGGAGGAGATAGAGAAGATCAAAAGAAGAGCGGCGCGTTTCGTCACAGGGCTATTTGGTAACCGTGATAGCGTTACGGAGATGTTTAGCAAAGTCAAGTGGCAGACTCTGCAAGAGAGGCGCTCTGCATCGCTGTGTAGCTTGCTGTCCAAGTTTCGAGAGGGTGCGTTTCTGGATGAGGTATCGAATATATTGCTTCCCCCTACATATACCTCCCGAGGAGATCACGAATGTAAAATTAGAGAGATTCGAGCGCGCACGGAGGCTTTCCGACAGTCGTTCTTCCCGCGAACCATACGCGACTGGAACAGAAAAGGGAGGTAATGACAGTGGCACGTAAATTGCCCTCCGCCACACACCGTTGAGTGGCTTGCGGAGTATAAATGTAGATGTAGATGTAGATGTTATCAAGTTCGCGTAAGCTTATTAGACTGTCGCGAACACGCGAAGCATATTTGATTAATTGTTCCAGATCAAGGGAGTTGTTGCGGTACCGAGTGGTGCAGTGGCTGTGGGTTCGAAGTAAAGAAGACCGACAGACTTCGAACACCAGTGCTTCAATTTTAAAGAAGGGCTGATTACACATTCCGGCGTGCGGCTCCATCCATACACTAATATCAGTATAAGGGAGATAGTGTCTGAAACTAATCAACCAAGCAAGGAGTTTGTTTTTAACAGTTACAGATCGGAGTCGTCGCGATCGACGGACGCTGTTCCATGTTAGCCAGACTGTGACAACCATCACCATTGAGAAAACACAAATAAAACGCCAAACTCATACACAGTATCCCAGAACTGTAGCAATAAACGTAGAGGGGTTGTACAGGTTGTCTGGAGGAACAAATCGATAACAGGAACCCGTGGCTGGTAATGTCATCCAACGACGCGACATAGCGTCGAGTTACAGGCGCTGGCGCCTGTCATTAGGCTACACCTTCAGCAGTAAACTTGACGCGTACGCCGTCGGACCGTCTCGCAATGTTGTTTCTTATTCAGTGGTCACGACTGATGGCCGCGATCGCCATTGGAGCAGATGGAGCTACCCACTATGTAGACACACCTTGTCTCATATGAGTGTGATGCACTGTTGTCTCAGTGGATGACGGTTTTCACACAGGTTTCCTCCTGTAGCTCATTTGTCTCCTGCATACCGAAAAACATTGAAGATTTCAGATGGTTCCAGGAGAAAAGTAAACTGCAGATGGAAACTCGTATCCGAAACTGTCATCCATGAAGGCGACAGGGCGTCGCATTGATGGGAGACAGGGCCTGTCTTCGCAGCAGCCACCTCTATATGCTCTATTGGCGATCATGGCAATCAGTCGCTATCACTGAATAACAAACCAAATTGTGAGGCGCTCCACCTATGGTTCAGCGCCATACCCAGACACGTTTGCTGGCAAAGGGGTGGCTTAGTGACACCTCCGACACACTGTACTGTCTTTAGGAGATGGTTCCGGACATGGGTTCCTATATTCATTACTCAAGACATCCTCGTTAATCCCTCGAAGTTTGTCACAACATTTCTGAGTTACCCTGTACACTGAATGTGGATGGCGCTACTTCTAACTACACTACTGGCCATTAAAATTGCTACACCACGAATATGACGTGCTACAGACGCGAAATTTAACCGAAAGGAAGAAGATGCGGTGATATGCAAATGATTAGGTTTTCAGAACATTCACACAAGGTTGCCGCCGGTGGCAACACCTACAAAGTGCTCATACACAAACAGCAGTTGATCGGCGTTACCTGGTGAAATGTTGTTGTGATGCCTCGTGTAAGGAGGAGAAATGCGTACCATCACGTTTCCGACTTTGATAAACGTCGGATTGTAGCCTATCGAGATTTCGGTTTACCGTATCGCGACATTGCTGCTCGCATTGGTCGAGATCCAATGACTGTTAACAAAATATGGAATCGGTGGGTTCAGGAGGATAATACGGAACGCCGTGCTGGATCCCAAAGACCTCTTATCACTAGCACTCGAGATTACAGGCATCTTATTCGCATGCCTGTAACGGATCGTGAAGCCACGTCCCGATCCCTGAGTCAACAGATAGGGACGTTTGCAAGACAACAACCATCTGCACGAACAGTTCGACGACGTTTGCAGCAGCACGGACTATCAGCTCGGAGACCATAACTGCGGTTACCCTTGACGCTGCGTCACAGACAGGAGCAGCTGAGATGGTGTACTCAACGACGAACCTGGGTGCACCAATGGCAAAACGTCATTTTTTCGGATGAATCCTGGTTCTGTTTACAGCATCATGATGGTCGCATCCGTGTTTGGCGACATCGTGGTAAACGCACATTGGAAGCGTGTGTTCGTCATCGCCGTACTGGCGTATCACCCGCTGTGATGGTATGGGGTGCCATTGGTTACACGTCTCGGTCACCTCTTGTTCACATTGACGGCACTTTGAACAGTGGACGTTACATTTCAGATGTGTTACGTCTCGTGGCTCCACCCTTCATTCGATCCCTGCGAAACCTTACATTTCAGCAGGATAATGCACGACCGCATGATGCAGGTCCTGTACGGGCCTTTCTGGATACAGAAAATGTTCAGCCGCTGTCCTGGCCAGCAGATTCTCCAGATCTCTCACCAACTGAAAACGTCTGGTCAATGGTGGCCGAGCAACTGGCTCGTCACAATACGCCAGTCACCACTCTTGATGAACTGTGGTATCGTGTTGAAGCTGCATGGGCAGCTGTACCTGTACACGCCATCCAAGCTCTGTTTGACTCAATGCCCAGGCGTATCAAGGCCGTGATTACGGCCAGAGGGGGTTGTTCTGGGTAGTGACTTCTCAGGATCTATGCACCCAAACTGCGTAAAAATTAATCACACGTCAGTTCTAATATAATATATTTGTCCAATGAGAACCCGGTTATCATCTGCATTTTAATGGCCAGTAGTGTAGCAGCAGATGTGTTGAGATGCTGATCATTCTAATATCACTTCGTGCCAACATGTTTTTTGTTTTGTTTTTGCAAGTCATCTTCATGGCGTTAAATTGTCATGACCAATGATGCAAATGAAATTACAAGGTTTTTTCTGGATTAGTCGAATTATGATTGTATTACAGTCAAATTTAGAGCGTTCCGCAACGTCAATGTAGACACCTCCAGAGCTGTGAGGGCAACTTATCGAAGTACGTGTCTCACAGAAATACGTATCCGGATAGAGATTAAGAGGATTCACCAGCTAGATACATAAACTTAACATTTGGCTGTGATGGTGGTTTTCTGCGAAAAGTCTGAGAGCTTCCATCTGCTCCCTCATAATTAGCAGACTGGAGCAGCGGCTATTGTTTTCGCGATCTTTTGTTCGCTCTTGCTACGGTTTTTAGAATTTAAGTCCGACAGCTATCAGAGTAACAGGCGCAATTCTACAGGTACAGGAGTCTCCAATAAGTGTATAATATCGCAGGAACAATAGACAAAGTATTGATTGACGCAAAAGCAAAGGCTTATATGGGTTACATTATAAACTGCATCTAAACTGCAAATACCGATTTAATTTTGTTTCATCTGATTTCAGTATTCTCCATTTCTTATATTGCAGTACACAGGGTGATTCTGTGATGATGTTACTTGCTTCTAGAGATAATGGAGAAGGTTAAATGTCTAGAATGTCCCTTTCTCAAACTGATATATTCTCTCTTCTCCACCATCCCTGAAAGTTCGTCACATCACCACAGATTCACTCCGTGTAGAGACACATCCTGTGGCCAACCACAGCTGTGATGAAACTGACGGTACATAGCGAGTTTCTATCCTTATAAGAGCACTGAGAAAGTGGTTTCCAATTTTTTAATGTATACGTTACAAATGGAACAGAAATGTTAATAAGCAGTTTATTTTGACCGAAACATCCGAGCCCCGCACGCCCATATTATTGCTCGTGTTATGCTGAGTAAGCCACAGTATTGGTTACTAAGCACTTCGACGAAAGACAATTCCAATACATGTGTCTCAAATCTTTTGGGTCGAATTGAAACAGGTGATAGTGGGTTCACAACCGATTATATTGAGACAGGGAGCCAATGGTAGGAAACGCACGTTTATTGTCTGTTGTTGTTGTTGTTGTTGTTGTTGTCTTCAGTCCAGAGACTCTATCCTGTGCAAGCTTCTTATCTCCCAGTACGAACTGCAACCTACATCCTTCTGAATTTGCTTAGTGTATTCATCTCTTGGTCTCACTCTAAGATTCTTACCCTCCACGGTGCCCTCCAATACTAAATTGGTGATCTCTTAATGTCTCATAAAATGTCCCATCAACCGATCCCTTCTTCCAGTCAAGTTGTGCCACAAACTCCTCTTCTCCCCAATTCTATTCAATACCTCCTCATTAGTTACGTGATCTACCCATATAATCTTCAGCATTCCTCTGTAGCACCACGTTTCGAAAGCTTCTATTCTCTTCTTGTCCAAACTATCTATTGTCCACGTTTCACTTCCATACATGGCCACACTCCGTACAAATACTTTCAGAAACGACTTCCTGACACTTAAATCGACAATCGATGTTAACAAATTTCTCTTCTTCAGAAACGCTTTCTTTGCCATTGCCAGTCTACATTTTATATCCTCTCTACTTCGATCATTATCAGTTATTTTTCTCCCCAAATAGCAAAGCCCATTTACTACTTTAAGTGTCTCATTTCCTAATCTAATTTCCTCAGCATCACCCGATTTAATTCGACTACATTCCATTATCCTCGTTTTGCTTTTGTTGATGTTCATCATATATCCTCCTTTCGAGACATTGTCCATTCCGTTCAGCTGCTCTTCCAAGCCCTTTGCCGTCACTGACAGAATTATAATGCAATCGGCGAACCTCAAAGTTTTTATTTCCTCTCCATGGATTTTAATTCCTGCTCCGAATTTTTCTTTTGTTTCCTTTACTGCTTGTACAATATACATATTGTCTAATGTACATAATCGTACATAGTGTACACAGCATAACAATAACGTCGATCATAGTAATTGCTCAAAGAGACGACCACCAGTCTCAATGTGTTCATGGTAACGGCGCATGAAGTTCTGCCGCACTCTGTCTAAAGTTCCCGGTGTCTGTTTTACTAGTAGCTTGGACTCCTAGCAAGCTCTTCATCGGTTGCTGCGGAGATTTCACGCACCGGCGTCTTGACGGAATCCGAGAGGGAAAAGTCTAGAGGTCTGAGATCCGGCGATCGTGCTGACCAATGAAAAGGACGTCTCATTCCAATCCAACGGTGAGGATATGTGTTGTAATGGTGGTTTGCGAACATGAACATTGAAACGAGCTCAAACAACAACATTTCGCGGAAAACAACGGATACAGTCTCCAATAACTGTGACAGCCCATCTAGCAGGAACACAAGATAACGTGGACTAGTCAAACGGCAAGGCAGCAAATAACGTCCTATTAGGTGATCTTGGACAATACCTGCCCATACGTTGAGAGATAATCGTTGCTGGTGGTTACTGATGGCGGTCGCATGGGGATTGACCTCGCTTCCGACATGGCTGTAGCGGCTGTTGAAAACAACATCACGGGTGATTGAGGCCTCATCCGTGAACAATGCAAAGTGCACGAAGTTCGTCACTACAGCACTGTGGTGGACAATCCACTGACGGAAGTGAACGCCGGGGTCAAAATCCGCTTGTGCCAGGGCTTGCACACGTTCATTGTGATAGGGTGTAATACCGATTTCACATTGTATGTCCTTCGTAATGTGCGTTTCATGGGCACGTTGACGGGTGCTTATCGGGGTGAACGGTCGTAAGATCCATACTATTTTGTCAAAGTCTGGTGTTCGGACATGTCTTTGGCTGGGTCCTTGGACGGCTCTCAGTGGCGTGAACGAATCTACAGAGACAAATTTCTTTCAGTTAGTATTGCGCCTTTTGGAAAACGTCCTTTGTACTTCGCGCTCTTTTACAGGCACTACATGTGCCACACCGTATACTAAACGCATGTCTGCAAAATCTCGTGACGAGTAACGTTCCATATTTGCCTACGAGACGTGCACTGTACACAGTAACACACCTCACCATAGATTCATCACAAGCGGTCTGATGCAATGAACAACTGGCACCAGGGACAGTGGTGTGCGTGCGACAGAGGATTGAATGTGCCTGTGCTATGCATGCGGTCGTCAAATAACACACGTGTTATGAGCTAAGTAGCATACAGTACGTCTGTTTGGTGGTCAGGCATGTGCGCTGTGTATCACCCACTGCCTGTTCCAGTGTACAACAAACACCCTGAATCTTCGAGGGAGTGAGGCAGAACTGCATACGCCATTGCAATACATATCGAGACAGGTGGCCGTCGCTTTGAACAGTTATGTTGAGCTACGTTAGTGTTATGCGGTAGCCGGACTTGTGACCGAGCGGTTCTAGGCGCTTCAGTCCGGAACCGCGCTGCTGCTACGGTCGCAGGTTCGAATCCTGCCTCGGGCATGGATGTGTGTAATGTCCTTAGGTTACTTAGGTTTAAGGTTCTAAGTCTAGGGGACTGAATACCTCAGATGTTAAGTCCCAGAATGCTTAGAGCCATTTGAACCATTTTTTTGTTATGTGGTGTATGCTGTGTTATGTCCATAACACAACAAATAAGCATTTCCGACCATTGGTTACCCGCTTCAATATAATCGGTTGTGATCCACTATCACGTTTCACCTTTGACCCAGAAGGTTTGAGGTACCCTGTATCCGTCTCCCTAGAAGCCGAGCCACTGCCGCTAATGCTCCGCTATTGCTACCAACAGCGCTAGTTGAAACCGTATTTGCTAGATGTCCTCACGTTGAGTCAATATTAATATCGGAATACATCTGCTGAAATGTTTAATTTATCTTTAGTCAATACCTGGTATCCTCAGTTGCTCGATTTACGGATCGAGTACAAATTATTACGACAGCAAGCCATTAGTACAGTTGGCTCAATTTTAAGCCTGCACGGCGCTGGATATACCGAATAATTTAAAACTTCTCAAATTTCTGATGTGCACTACGCAGTACATGAAGTGAGTCATGCTTGTTACCAGTACCCCTCCATTCTACGATATAGTCACTAGAGTTATTTTATTTTAGATCGTTATGCCCTATCGGCGAGCGTGATGAAACTTGTGCAACTGAAGAATCTCCTTTCTCTTTTCCTAATCACTTCGATTCACTCTTCTGTTTTCTGCCCAGGTTCTCTTAGTTCCAGTTCTCTGTCTTGCCTAGACATTAACGATTCTGATGTAGCAATATCTTGTACTATGTCACATGTCAGTTTCTTGAACATCTCTTCCAGTTTGAGCTGCCAGTTATTCCTTTTACTTAGGTGACAAAACAGTGATTTCCTTTGCTCAGCCTCCTACTATTTAGTTTGAGAACGTCGAAACGCGGCAGTCAATAACATTTCATATAATTTTGTGGTTTCAAAATCTTTTGGTTTGATCAAATCGACAGATAACCTTTTCATTGCCTGCGTTTTCTCATAGTTTTTCATGCCAGGAAGAAGGATCATGATGGGAACCGAAATTGAGTGTGTTTTATTCTCATTTATACGACATTTTACGTTCAGCAGATTATGTAACTGTAACCATCTATCCTAAACACGGATGATCGATGTACTCAATGATCATGGGTGTCATTACACTGCATGTGACTGTTGGAATTCGGGTGGAAGTCTCTGTTTGCAGTAGCAGCATGGGAAAGACGGCTGAACGTAATCTTCGAAGCCGGCCCTTGGCGCCAGCCAACTGCGACACACGTATGCTGAAGCGTTTTAAACGTGCGGCGAAGTAAGTGATTCTTCCGGACCCACGCGCTAGAGTCGCAATGTTCGAATTTTTGACGTTGAATCGTTTGGAAATTTTGAGGCGAAAGTACCAGGGGTTCTCCCTCCTGTCTTCTGATCGTCTTGTGATTGGTCACCCGTCCCCTCGAAGTTTGTTCGAACTCAGGACGCAGAAGGGAGGCAGGTGGGATTGTTTAAGTTAACGGGCCACTGACAAGACGGGTCGCAACGAAGTCAGTCGTTGCTCCGGCGTCAAGTAAGTATGACGTGATGCCTCTGTGCTCACTTCAACGGTGGTTTTTAAATGGGAATTGGTTCAGTTTTGAGTTAGTTGTATAAAGATTAATCTACACCATTAGGACCACAGTGTGATTCTCGCGAGTAATTTTTTCACTACTGTTCTACTTAGATTCAGATGGAACAAAACTTATTCTTTTAAACGGGCACGACTCACATCATGTACCGTATGTCCAGTCGACTTTCGTGCTTCTTTACAATGCGAGTCACAATTTGGCTTTTACGATTCAGTCATTACTGGAAAATAGTGGTCTTTGCTTTTGATTACTCTGTAAGTTTGAATCTTTGTGTGGGCAACTACATGTGCATGTTGCGTTCTTTAGTCAATCCCATTCTTGCTTAACTTTGATAATCATTACATTATTACCCTTTGCTTGTAAGGAACCATAGTTTTAGGGTCTTATATATATTCCATGTTAAATGCACTTCAAGAGCACTCTCCACCTTCGGGAATAAATGTTTTATATGCAGTTATTTAGTTCGTTAAACTTCACCACCATGTGCCTGCCAGCAAGCCTTTCCTGTTCAGGTGATCTCTAATCTAATGTATCCTTTAAGAGAGAGTTAGTAGGAAATTTTTAGTAAACTGTGAACCCTGATCGGTTGATCTGAAGTTCAGTAGCTAGTTGTAACCTGCGCGTTTCTTTCCTTGGGATAGATTACTAGGAATAGAACTGTCTTAAGGTTTGTGGAACTTCAGACTATTGAACACTCAGGGGCACGTAGATAATATTAATCACTATATTTGGTCAATAGGAACGTCGTGGCTAGGAAGAGTCTCTGTTACACGGAGACACTTCAATCCACCAAGGAATTAATTGCTAAATATTTAGATAGTCGATAAACAGTGGGTGGCTTTTCATGTTACTTTAGTATTTTAATCTTGTCCTCCTGTAAGTGTTACAGATTTTCCTAGTTTGGGTGTAAGAGGGAGCCTGACAGCCCTAACCTTGACAGGAAAAATTAAGGAAAAAAATCCTTAATTTCGTTTCCATTCAGATTTCATCTACTCTAACGGTGGAAAAAACAGATTTTTCCTTCTCTCTGTTCTATGTTTTCTATTAGTGATGAGCGTACACTTACACTGATGTGCAAGGTGTTTAATAAGTACTCCGTACAAAAAATTATTCACCCACAGATGACGTCAGGCCAATGCCGTGTAAAACCACCCCTACCCTTGATAACGGCCTCAGTTTCGGTGAAGAAGAGAGTCCACAGGTTCCTTCGGATATGCAGTATCTAGCAGAAGCCACTCACTGATGATTAGATCCTGCAGAGCTAACAAATTCTGGGGATGTTGGTTGCTACGTTTCACCTACTGTTCCAAACATACAGTGTGTACCTCCTAACAGTCACCAGGCGCATTTTCTGTGGTTTTTCGGCAGCTATTGGAAATTTCGTTGCATCCGGACTCGGCCCAAGCAAATACTGCTCACCGAATCTTTCATGGGACCCCAACCGTCGATGCGTCATTTTGTTTCCCGCCACAAGCAAGATGATTTTTAAAGCGGAATTTTAAGCACCCATTCGAAGGAGCGGTCCAAAGCTAGTCTAGTGTGATGTTGGTTTTATCGATATGTAATACAAGCAACATTAAAACAAGATGAATAACCAGTACTCCAACAGCTTCTCGTGTGCCGGTCTGGCCCGTTCAAATGGCACTGAGCACTATGGGACTTAACAGCTGTGGTCATCAGTCCCCTAGAACTTAGAACTACTTAAACCTAACTAACCTAAGGACATCACACACATCCATGCCCGAGGCAGGATTCGAACCTGCGACCGTAGCAGTCGCGCGGTTCCGGACTGGGTGCCTAGAACCGCTCGGCCACCACGGCCGGGGCCAGCCGAAGTGGCCGAGCGGTTCTTGGCGCTACAGTCTGAAACCGCGGGACCACTACGGTCGCAGGTTCGAATCCTGCCTCGGGCATGGATGTGTGTGATGTCCTTAGGTTAGTTAGGTTTAAGTAGTTCTAAGTTCTAGGGGACTGATGACCTAAGATGTTAAGTCCCATAGTTATCAGAGCCATTTGAACCACCACGGCCGGCCCGGTTTGGCCCGTGTTTACTGCTACTGCCATGTAGCAGCGCTGGTCAATCGCTGTTGGAGTACAGATTATTCATCGTGTTTTAGTGTTCCTGCTCATATACACTGAGGCGGTGGTACCGCACACCCAAGGTATAAAAAGGCAGTGCATTGGTGGAGCTGTCATTTGTACTCAGGTGATTCATGTGGAAAGGTTTCCGCCGTGATTATGCCCACACGACGGGAATTAGCAGACTTTGAACATAGAATAGTATGAGGGGCACTCCAAAAGAAATGCACACTATTTTTTAATCCATCTTTTATTCTACATGTTTGAAAATTTTACAGTGTGTAGATACATCCTTTAGGAACAATATTTTCATTTCGCCACATAATTTCCATCTCTCTCAACTGCCTTACGCCATCTTGGAACCAGAGCCTGTATACCCGCACGGTAAAATTCTGGACCAACCTGTTGGAGGCACTGTTTGGCAGCGTGCACAAGGGAGTCATCATCTTCAAACCTTGTTCCACGAAGAGAGTCTTTCAGTTTCCCAAAGAGAGTATAGTCACATGGAACCAGGTCAGGACTGTAAGGCAGGTGTTTCAGTGTTGTCCATCCGAGTTTTGTGATCGCTTCCATGGTTTTTTGACTGACATGTGGCCGTGCATTGTCGGGCAACAGCAGAACATCATGCTTTTGCCGAAGTGGTCGAACACTGTCGAACTTGAAGTTTCTTCAGTGTCATCACATATGCATCAGAATTTATGGTGGTTCCACTTGGATTGATGTCCACAAGCAAGAGTCCTTCGGAAACGAAAAACACCGTAGCCATAACTTTCCAGCAGAAGGTGTGGTTTTGAATTATTTTTTCTTCGGTGAATTTGCATGATGCCACTCCATTGATTGCCTCTTTGTCCCTGTTGAAAAATGATGGGGCCATGTTTCATCACCTGTCACAGTTCTTCCAAGAAATTCATCTCCACTATTCTCGTTCTGTTACATCAGTTCGCTGCATACCATTTTTATTGTTTCTTTGTGAGCCACTGTCAACATCCTGGGAACCCACCTGGCACAAACCTTTTTTAACGCCAACACTTTCAGTATCTGCAAACACTTCCTTCCCCTATCCCAACATAGCGTGACAATTCGTTCACTGTGATGCGTCTGTCAGCAGTCACCAATTCGTTAACTATCTTCCGGTAAACCTTCCGGGATGTAAGGTCGTGGTCCATGAAACTCTTCAGCTCCTAACGTTTCGTCCAGAGCTGCGCTGGACGAAACGTTAGGAGCTGAAGAGTTTCATGGACCACGACCTTACATCCCGGAAGGTTTACCAGAAGATATGTCATCCGGTCGTGAAAGCTTTCATACAATTCGTTAACTCTCTGCACATTGTCTGGAGTGTGTGCAGTACGAGTCCTGTTGCTGCGAGGACAATCCTCAATATTGCCGTGCCCGCTTTCATCACGTAACCTGCTTACCCACCGACTAACTGTACTGCGATCCAGAGCAGCATCTCCATACACCTTTTTCAACCTCTTGTGGATGTTTCCCACTGTCTCGTTTTCATAGCACAGGAATTCTACGACAGCACGTTGCTTTTGACGAACGTCAAGTGTAGCAGCCATCTTGAAGACATGCTGTGACGGCGCCACTCACGGGAACAGGTTGAACTCAGTTTGAAAACAAGCGGGAAGGATGTATCTACACACTGTAAAACTTTCACACATGCAGAATGAAAACTGTATTTTTACAAAAATAGTGTGCAATTCTTTTGGAGTGACCCTCGTAGTTGGTGCTAGACGCATGGGACTTTGCGTTCGGAAATGGTTACGGATTTCAATATTCCAAGATCACAGAGCCAAGAGTGTATCGAAAATACCAAATCTCAGGGATTAAATCGCACCATAGACAACACAGAGGCCGAAGGCACCCACTAAACCACCGTGAGCAGCGGCGTTTGTCTGGAGTTTTCAGCGCTAACAGATAAGCAATCAATGTGGGACAATGAATGTACCCGTTAGAGTAGTGTGGCGTAATTTGGCGTTAATGGGCTACAGCAGACGACCGACGCGAGTATCTTTGCTAACACCACGACGTCACCTGCAGAGCCTCTCCTGCGCTCATGACCATATAGGTTGGAACCTATACCATTAGAAAGCCGTGGGATAGTCAGATGAGTCCTGATTTCAGGTGGCAAGAGCAGATGGTAGGGTTCAAGTGTGATGTAGACTCCTCGAAGCCATGGACCTAAGTTGTCAACAAGGCACTGAGCAAGTTGGTGGCGGCTCCATAATGGCGTGGGCGGTGTTTACATGGGATAGACTGGATCCAGATCCTCTGGTCCAACTGAACCGACCATTGACTGGAAATGGTTATGTTCCGCTACTCCGAATCCACTTGCAGCCATTCATGGACTTCATATTCCCAAACAACCGTCAGATCACAGTTGTTCGCCACCGGTTTGAAGAACATTCTGGACAACTCGAGTGAATGAGCTGGCCACCCTGATCGCCCGACATTGCCACCCTGATCGCCCGACATGAATCTTATCGAACATTCATGGGATGTAATCAAGAGGGCCCGTGCACAAAATCCTGCACCGACGATACCTTCGTAGCCTGGCCCAATATTTCTGCAGGTGACACTCAGCGATTTGTTGAGTCCATGCCACGTCAAGTTGCTGCACAACGTCGGACAGGAGATCTGACACAGTGTTAGGAGGTATCCCAGGAGTTCTGTCCCTCGGTATATATCGAGAACACGAATATTTGGGAGCACTCTATTTGATGGGCACGTAAATTCATACAAACCAATGCTTTCCGTCGACGCTTGGTGTCTTATGAAGGACGTGATGAGCAGCATTTATTTGGGCTGACTCCAGCTACCCGGTGCAAAAACGATATGACAGATATCCGCCGAAACATCATAGAAAATGCTTCAGTTACTGGGAGGGTTACCCGGTAGTCCCAGGCATCCTACATGGGATTAAGATTGGGTGATTAGGGGGGGGGGGGGCATTCGAGATGCAATACAGTGCCTAGTATGTGATACCAGGTTCATATGCATGCAGCCCTGTTAATACGGGTGTTGTCAAAAAATGGTTCAAATGGCTCTGACCACTATGGGACTCAACAGCTGAAGTCATCAGTCCCCTAGAACTTAGAACTACTTAAACCTAACTAACCTAAGGACATCACACACATCCATGCCCGAGGCAGGATTCGAACCTGCGACCATATCGGTCGCGCGGTTCCGGACTGAAGCGCCTAGAACCGCTCGGCCACTCCGGTCGGCCGTTTTTTGTCCTCCTGGAAAATTTGTCCAATCAGCTGCGGTCCAGTTTCTGTGTTATTTCACCCAATTGGAAAGCCGTGCAGCTTTATGTACCGCTGCTAGCAAAGACCTTTTGATTGGGCTCCAAATGTTCAAGGCACGCAGTTTCCTTTCCAGTATTCGCTCGGAATCTAGTACAGATGGACTTGCATTTGCTGGCAGCAGTAAGTCCTGAAGGTTTAAAACTGATTTTCATTGATGGCGTATATCACGCCGTCGTTACATTCCTACGAATGGCACACCATTCCCTGTGGGCTTGCCGGCCGCGGTGGTCTCGCGGTTAAGGTGCTCAGTCCGGAACCGCGCGACTGCTACGGTCGCAGGTTCGAATCCTGCCTCGGTCATGGATGTGTGTGATGACCTTAGGTTAGTTAGGTTTAAGTAGATCTAAGTTCTAGGGGACTGATGACCACAGAAGTTAAGTCCCATAGTGCTCAGAGCCATTTGATCCATTTTGAACCCTGTGGGCTTGTTAGACAGACAGCGGTTGACATCAACTTAGGCTCATCCATTCAGGATGCGATTATTGGCATTGACCAAAACGATAGTGCCTTTATATCATTCTGCCACGTCTACGCTAGTCTTATTGTGCTGATTCCATACAACCAGCTGGCTTGTAACGGTTGGTTAGAATTAAACTGTTGGTATTTCGCGTTTTGCTGTGCGAGTGTATAAACCACAGGTCGCTGAAACGTCGTATGCATGTTCAATAATCGGTGCGCTCCGGAGTGTGCAGAAAAAGCAATAGTTCAACTTCCTGCCACCATGTGAAAATATGGCGCTGTAAGCAGTCAGAATGTGGTGCGTGTGCAGGAAAAGTGGAGGTGCGATCAAAGAGTGGTAACGGTGGTTCTGGCACGTTTATTAGGAGATGGCCACAAGTTACAAAATGTGTTCAGTATAGTCTCCCGACTCAGCTACATGCTGAATACGTAAAAATGCCTTGCTCGGAGCATATTCAGTGTAATAAAAGCAGTATGTTGTTGCGTGCTATCCGTCAGATCACTAAGAGTCTAGACACCTTCCTGACAGACACAATCTTTGAGATGTCCCCACAACCAGAAGTCATATGGCTTTACGTCGGGGGATGTGAAAGGCCACACACTCGAAATTGCCTAGAGACGACGCGGTCGTTACCGAGGGTTTCCTGAAGCTAATCTTTCACCTGGCAAGCGACATGTCGTGTCGTTACATCTTGGATGAAAATAGTGGTGCCCACTCAGTTGCATTCTTGAAAAACTGGAATCATGTTTTGCACAAGAAAGTCCTTAAAACGTGCATATATCAGTACTGTACACCTAACAGTCCAACGAACTTCATCTCCTCGAAGAAATAGTTCCAGAATGAAGGAGCTTGTGAAACCACACCACATAAGCTGAGCGCAGTGCGTGTTCCTGCACAAGTTGGGGTAGAGTAGAGCTCCATATGCGACATTTATCTGCATTAAAGGCACCGTGCAGAGTAAAATGGTCCTCGTCCGTGCAAAGAATTGTTCCCGGTCACATGCCTTCAATTTCCATGAGTGCAAACAGCGAAGGATGTTGGAGCCTATCTTAAGGATTCATTTGGTGCACATTCTCAATCTTGTAGGGATACCAGAGTAAAATGCTCCGCAAAAAAAATTTAATTTTTTGCCAGGGGTGAGGCAATTCCCATGACAGAGTTCGAACACTGGTTATAGACGTCGGATATAGATACACCAGTTTTATCAAGAACTGCCAGGGAATGGTCAATCTCCCTCTCCATGCTGCAACACTTATTCCCCTGTTTTCCCTAATTTCTGAATGGGCCATCTTTGCAGTTGTTTATGGCAGCTATATTCCGGCAATGCAGTAGTACTGTTGCTGCCGTTCTAATAAAACAACTTTACCAGCAGTGGATGGTTTTTCTTCTCGACAGCCATTGTGTTTTGTACGGAAAACTTTAGCCTTCTTAACGCTTTACAACACCAGTCACTCACACAAGAAATAAAGATGGATCACCAGGCGACAAACAGCGTACTGACTTCGAAACAGGAGCCATTTAAGCTGGTGGCAGAACCTAATATTTTTTATTAGCGTATTCCGGGAGCACACCGATTGATGGATATACCTACAATGTTTCAGCGTCCCCGCACTGCAGCACTTGAACATCGCCAGTTGAATTATAATACCTGATACACGCCAAATCACTACCATTTCTTACGTCAACGACAGTGGGTCACATGACCGCATGGTGTCACTTCTCCATTATCTGTAGGGCTCCAAAGCAGCCAGTGTGATACTTCAGGGGGGGGGGGGGGGGGCAGTGACTAGTGTTTTATCTGGAAAGCTTAACATAACATCTTCCACTACAGTGTAATGTCACTTGTTTGGAGACTAACTTACAGTGTCATTTTCAGACAACTGGATTAAATGAAGATAAAACAACTCATGTAGTTTCATAAAGTTTCCTGATTACCAGATACAAATTTCGAATGCATCATGTCTCAACAATTTACTCCAACAGCTCTGTGTGGGTTATGATCAAGAATCTGAGAGTCTCGTAATAAAAATGCGGGTTTTCAAAGATGTGTGAAAACCCCCGATGGTCATATATTTGAGAATGTTACTGAGTTACGATAGGTAGCAAAACTGTTGTAATATTGAGAACTAAGTCTGTTTTAATAATGACCCAATGCTTTTTTTTAATTATCTGTTGTGGACTCATTCATCTCTTTAATTAAAGTACTGAACGCTAGTAGCAGGTAGTGAACAGTTTTGTCCCTTCACTGCAAGTGTACAGCAGTGAATCCATTAACGGGAATTGCAGTTGCTTTGATGTAAACGTTGGTATAAAATCTAAAATTACGTGTACTGTGGATACTAGTGGTGAGGAATGTGAATGCGGCACAAATGGGGCAATGAATGCGGCATTTTCATTTCAGTTTCTCTTTTATTGTTCAACTGGTATTGCAACTGAGATGCATTGTGTCGATCAGCAGTATTTTAGTTCTGGTGTTCTGACCTGGAAAGTGCAGGTATTTGTATTAAATAGCGTAACTGAAAACTGTTCATCCAGTCAGTGCAAGACTTCAGTGCAGACGAAGTAGACAGCCGCATAGGACGCACAAATTTTGGAGATGACACGCTCTGTATAAAAGGTACAGATAACATGAAACAGTTAGGCCTTTATTTCCTTTCCTATCGTTGGTGGCAAAGAAGAGAGACTAAAATTCGTGATGAAAGAGTGCAAAAGATAAGATTTTCTGATGGTATTACTGTTCTCTGTAAAATATGAGGAATACTTATAGGACCTGTTGAATGAGATGAACAGTCTAGTGAGCAAAGATGGCAAACATTGGGGGGGGGGGGGGGGGAGGGGGAAACGGTAATTAGATTATATAGAACGATTAGCACTTCACCTAAGTGTCTAGTTCTTTCGACTTGTTTTCAGCTGCTGGAACGGCTTCTGCTCGAAGCACCAAGATCCTCAGAACAGAATGTTTCTTTGCTGGGTGTAATGGATGGTAACGTACAGATACCTATCCGTATGAGTATGGTTTTGGCAAACAGTGTGGCTGAGACACCCATTTGCTTTTCGGCGGACAAGGAGATCAAGGAATGGCATAACACTATCTGTGTCTACCTCTATTGTAAACTTGATATAGCGTTGGATGTTGTTGATACGCCCCGAGATGGTTGAAATGGCTCTGAGCACTATGGAACTTAACATCTGAGGTCATCAGTCCCCTAGAACTTAGAACTACTTAAACCTAACTAACCTAAGGGCATCACGCACAGCCATTCCCGAGGCAGGATTCGAACCTGCGACCGTAACGGTCGCGCAGTTCCGGACTGAAGCGCCTAGAACCGCTCGGTCACTGCGGCCGGCTCATACGGCCCGAGAACTCTCAGCTTTTCAAGTCCATGAGGCCAGACAACGAATGTATTGTTAGCGCGAAGATGAAAGCAACTAGGTATGGGAGAAGTTGTGTCCAGGGCAATGTGCCTTATCAGGTCGTCATAACTGGAGCTAATGGGCTTCCCATTGTGATGCTGTCCTTCTGGTTAAAATATCTTCCACTAGACAACAAATATAACGACGACAGAGTGTGTTTAAATAAATTCACAGTAGTATCATCAGAGAACTAGGAAGGCAGATCTGTAGTCTTTGATGGGAACGCATATGAATAATGTGACCACATCGCACCTGGCCATTATATCTCCTCCTCCAAGGCACAGACGCTTCGGTCGGTTGATGAAGTCGGCCGTATTCTTACTATGGTGAGCACTGTGATAAATGTGTGAAGTAAGAAAGGTAGTCAGATGTTATGCAAGTATGTACGAGAAGTCAATGACTCACGATGGGCCGTACCTGTATTTGCTTCTAATGAAGTTCTGGCCCGTCATGAAATACAGGTGGTCGAAACGCATGAAGGAGGAAACTTATAATGATACTCTTTTCCAACACGACCGCTTGAGAATTTACGACGTATGTCTTTTAACTCTTGATGTTGGGTACCACGAAACTTTTTGTACATCACCTCGTCCATCGTTTACCACGTTGCCAAGCTTTTTTTGCTACTTTTAATCAGTCTTCTGTAGATGAGACAGCTTGCGATGGACTTCTCTCCTGTGTCAACCTTTTCATCTCAGAGCAGGATTTGAGCCTTATGTCCTCAGTAATTTATTGGAGGTATTTAAATCTCTGTTCTGCCCTGCAATTTTTACGCTCTATGGTTGTGTCTAGTAACATGGAAGTTATTCCTTGATGTCTTAAGACATGTCCTATTACCCTCTCCTTTCTTCCTGTCAGTGTTTGCCAAATGTTCCTTTCTGTGCCGGTTCTGTGAAGAACCTCTTCATTCCTTATGTCAATTGACCCAATCTTCAACATTCTTATTTTCTTTAGATTCTCTTATTTTCTGGTGTTTCCATAGTACATCATTCACTACCAGACAGTTGGTGTTCTCAGAGCAACATTCTCATAAATTTCTTTCTCATATTGGTGTCTACGTTTGATACTAGTAGACTTCTTTTGGCAATTAATACTCTTTGCCTATTTTATAAATTATAGAGCGCAGCAATCAGTAGTCCTTTTTTTGCAGGTTTTCTTACGCAAATCCAATTTCGGCAAGTGCCTAGCCACTATCAATGCACTATTTTCCAATCTCGATGCATGTTAGTTCCCTGTTGTTCGGGCGTCAGTCACAGTTCTTTGAAAAACCCTGTTTCTTGAGTTACTGTACTAGTTCATTGAGACGTAAACTCAGTTTTCTCCATGCATTCTACAATTTACTTTTTCTGTAAACAGCTTGCACAGTTCTTTGTTTAAAATTCCATCTCGTGTTGGAAACACTTGGGAATTTCTATTCACTTTGTGAATTAGAACCGCTATTCGCTGTATAGAACTATGGAAAATGTTTTAGTATGTCCATCCTTTGGCGGGAGGTCTTTGGTACGACGGCCGTTTACTATGGTGAGAAAATAAAACACCTATAGGCCGTCCTTATGATTTTGTTTTATTTTGTTGCAACCAGTTCCGGCGCTTCAATGCGCCATCTTCAGGCTGTAGTTGTTGCGGAATCGATTGATATGATTCCTATAAATATACACTACTGGCCATTAAAATTGCTACACCAAGAAGAAATGCAGATGATAAACGGATATTCATTGGACATATATATTATACTAGAACTGACATGTGATTACATTTTCACGCAATTTGGGTACATAGATCCTGAGAAATCAATACCCAGAACGACCACCTCTGGCCGTAATAACGGCCTTGATACGCCTGGGCATTGAGTCAAACAGAACTTAGATGACGTGTACAAGTACAGCTGCCCATGCAGCTTCAACACCATACCACAGCTCATCAAGAGTAGAGACTGGCGTATTGTGACGAGCCAGTTGCTCGGCCACCATTGACCAGGCGTTTTCAATTGGTAAGAGATCTGGAGAATGTGCTGGCCAGGGCAGCAGTCGAACATTTTCTGTATCCAGAAAGGCCCGTACAGGACCTGCAACATGCGGTCGTGCATTAGCCTGCTGAAATGTAGGGATTCGCAGGCATCGAATGAAGGGTAGAGCCACGGGTCGTAACACATCTAAAATGTAACGTCCACTGTTCAAAGTGCCGTCAGTGCGAACAAGAGGTGACCAAGACGTGTAACCAATGGCACCCCGTACCATCACGCCGGGTGATACGCCAGTATGGCGATGACGAATACACGCTTCCAATGTGCGTTCACCGCGATGTCGCCAAACACGGATGCGACCATCACGATGCTGTAAACAGAACCTGGATTCATCCTAAAAAATAAGGTTTTGCCATTCGTGCACCCAGGTTCGTCGTTGAGTACACCATCGCAGGCGCTCCTGTCTGTGATGCAGCTTCAAGGGTAATCGCAGCCATGGTCTCCGAGCTGATAGTTCATGCTGCTGCAAACGTCGTCGAACTGTTCGTGCAGATGGTTGTTGTCTTGCAAACGCCCCCATCTGTTGACTCAGGGATCGAGACGTGGTTGCAGGATTCGTTACAGCCATGCGGATAAGATGCTTGTCATCACGACTGCTAGTGATACAAGGCCTTTGGGATGTACGGCGTTCCGTATTACCCTCCTGAACCCACCGATTACATATTCTGCTAACAGGCATTGGGTCTCGACCTACGCGAGCAGCAATGTAGCGATACGATAAACCGCAATCGTAATAGGCTACAAAAACATGGTTCAAATGGCTCTGAGCACTATGGGACTCAACTGCTGTGGTCATCAATCCCCTAGAACTTAGAACGACTTAAACCTAACTAACCTAAGGACAGCACACACATCCATGCGCGAGGCAGGATTCGAACCTGCGACCGCAGCAGTCGCACGGTTCCGGACTGCGCGCCTAGAACGGCGAGACCACTGCGGCCGGCAATAGGCTACAATCCGACCTTTATCAAAGTCGGAAACGTGATGGTACGCATTTCTTCTCCTTACACGAGGCATCACAACAACGTTTCACCAGGCAATGCCGGTCAACTGCTGTTTGTGTATGAGAAATCGGTTGGAAACTTTCCTCATGTCAGCACGTTGTAGGTGTCGCCACCGGCGCCAGCCTTGTGTGAATGCTATGAAAAGCTAAACGTGATGGTACGCATTTCATCTCCTTACACGAGGCATCACAACAACGTTTCACCAGGCAATGCCGGTCAACTGCTGTTTGTGTATGAGAAATCGGTTGGAAACTTTCCTCATGTCAGCACGTTGTAGGTGTCGCCACCGGCGCCAGCCTTGTGTGAATGCTATGAAAAGCTAAACGTGATGGTACGCATTTCTTCTCCTTACACGAGGCATCACAACAACGTTTCACCAGGCAATGCCGGTCAACTGCTGTTTGTGTATGAGAAATCGGTTGGAAACTTTCCTCATGTCAGCACGTTGTAGGTGTCGCTACCGGCGCCAGCCTTGTGTGAATGCTATGAAAAGCTAATCATTTGCATATCACAGCATATCATAGCATCCTGTCGGTTAAATTTCGCGTCTGTAGCATGTCATCTTCGTGGTGTAGCAATTTTAATGGCCAGTAGTATATATATATATATATATATATATATATATATATATATATATTTCGCCAATATAACTGGATACGCATATAATGCATCAGCACTAACCAGGAACTAGTTGATCGCAGTTGATGCGATATATACGGATCATATCAACCACTTCCGCATCAGCTACAGCCTGAAGATGGCGCATTGAAGGGCCGAATAGGGTTGCAACAAAACAAAATAAAATCATAAGGACGGCTGTAGGTGCTTTATTTTCTCACAATATGGAAAATGTGGTGTCGTAAGCACTGCATGCACTACCAGGCAGCACCATAGGCGTCGATAGGTCGACAACCCACTCCAGAGGCGTATTGCCCAGCGATTGCCGCACCAGGAAGTCGCAGTTGTGGCGCTGGCGGAGATATGATATGCGCCGGCACCACGTCAGAGCGGGCAGTTCCAAGTTAATTCGACAACCGAGAAGACCGCCTCCTACTTGTGTGCTTCGCGCCGCAACGTCTGCTCCTAGCGAGTCCACACCAGTCCTTCTACACTGAACATTCTAGTGGGACGCGAACTGAGCCGTGCTGAGGCTCGCGTTGGTGCTGTTTGTAGGTTTCTGTCTTCTGTTGGAGGTCAGACCGTATTGTTTATTTGCCATGGTTGGAGTTGTTTGTCCTTTTCTCGCCACTTGGTTTCGCAAATGTTGCCTGTCCGCTAGTGGCAGCAACGGCGGTTATCGAAATGTAGTAACTGTGGCCCTATCTTTGGGGCGACGTCGTGGTTCTTCCGGGTCGATTGAGTGTGCAGTTCGGTTGGGGACTCAGGAGCAGCCAGGTCCGCACAGTGCGAGAACACGCTGGGACCGCTGGTGGCGCGCGTGGTCTGTCGGATCGGAGGCCTGTGGTCACGAGGGTGCACGACCTCGTCGTAAACCGGATCCTGCAAGTTTTAAGTTGAGTGCATTTGGATTCAAGTTGAGAAACCCCTATCATTGTGAGATCTTGCGATACTCCAGTGACTTGGGTTCGTGTTGCTGCTCGTAGTGTTGCCGAGGCGAAGAGCAACGAGTGAAGTGCTTGGGGAAGTCGGATCTGATTAGCTTTCCTGGACTCCTAATTACTATTTATTGCGTTCAGTTTGTCACTATTTGTTAAGTTCAACCAGCGGTATTTTTCCTGCCTCGTGGCCACTAACGCCCCAGTTACCTGCCCTGGCGGTTAATGTATGTAACAGCAGTGTACGTTTTCTCGACTTGCCACTGCTGTCCGGTGAGGCGTGTAGTTTTGACAGCTTTCTTTTTTGTAGGTTGGTTGGCGATTCTTCTACTCTGGTGGTAGTGATTCCTTTCTCGTTTCGGGCGCTCTAAGCACAGTATTCTGCCGGCGGAGTCCAGACCGCTGGTTCCAGCTTTGGCGTATTTTTACATCTTGCTATGGTTTATTGGACATCAGGTAGCTTCAGCAACATTATCGTTAGTCATTCGTTAGACTGCCACTAGTCTGACTTACCATCTTGTGAAATGAATGCTGCCTATCTAATCGCTCGCGAAAGTGTTTTTTTGCCGGACCTACTCAGGGGTCGATTCCTGATGCACCGTCTGTGACTGGCCCTAGTGTTTTATTATTGTATTTGCTGTTTTACTGTATGTTTTTTAAAATTTTTATTTAATTGCCATTTTGGCGTTACAGCAGGTTTAAATGGTTGTGCTACCAAGTTTACCATCATTTTATCTCACCCGTTTGGTGATCAGTTGCCTGTCTTTTAAATTAACCCTTGCTATTGCATTCCTGTTTTACAGTATGTTTGTAATTTTTTTTATAATTGCCGTTCTTGGCGTTAAAGGCCTTTAGTAATGACTGTGGTTACTTGCCTTAACATTCTAATTTGGATCACACTAGCATGCTTTAAAACATTATTTACTGTGACTGTATTTTATGCTCATTGGTAGATTGTAAAGCACTATTAATTACACAGTTGTTTATTACTTCATAAATAACGTGTGATATCTTTATTTATTGCTGAGTCTGGAATTACCGTTTTAAAGTAAATGGGTGTAATCGCAGAAGGAAACCAACAGTAACTGAATGCGGCCCCGTCCACAATCGTAACCGAATCCTGCCTTCCTTGACTACCAGGTTTCACGAACTGTTTACTATTCAGCCTTAGCTTCTGGAATACTTATAGTTGAACTTCAGGACCTGCTACCTGAGTCGACTTGTACAAAGTTGAGTACTCGTCAATAAACATGTGTGTTCTTGTCACTAATCATTACTAGTGTTTCAGTGCTCTCCTCGTTCTCCTTTCATAGTGTTTCCCTCAGCTGAGGGTGACGAAGAGTAAAATCTTTTTCTGTGGTTGTATAAAAAGTACGATACATCAGAAAAAACATAGAGTCTCACTAAGGTCAGAACAAAACCTCTAACATTCATATTCTGGCTCGTTGCTTATATTTAAATCAGATTCAACTTAATTGACAGAACAATGATCAAAATAGGCATGTTTAAGATGTTCGTCCAGAAGTGTGTGTACACCTGAATGGCGACCACTCGTAACAACTGCACTATCGCGGCTCTGTGAAAAACATTTATTAGTGTTTTCCACAATATCCAGAAAAATTCCTTAGCCATTCTGCTAACGTTTTTTGATGATGTTCACAAAGGGTGAGGAAAAAATAGTTCAAATGGCTCTGAGCACTATGGGACTTAACTGCTGAGGTCATCAGTCCCCTAGAACTTAGAACTACTTAAACCTAACTAAGCTAAGGACATAACACACATCCATGCCCGAGGCAGGATTCGAACCTGCGACCGTAGTGCCTAGAACCGCTCGGCCACTCCGAACGGCAAGGGTGAGAAACGTCTACAGGTTTACCCTTAGAGAAAACGTGTCTGGCAACTATGACAAAGTGCGAAACTGTTGGAAAATCATTCTTTTTTCTGCGATAATTGATACAAAATGAACGGCAGCAATTTTCTTTCTTACTTGGTCATGGTAACTACAGGAAAGCAAATCATTCTGAATATGTTTGTATGTGTCTTTGAAAAACAGTAGCCTTCGAAAGGTGATCGCTAAGTGCAGCATGAAATCCAACAGTGAATTCTAGAAGACCGCGGAAAATTCGTGTATTTGATGAGTTACTGCGTTCGTAATGTCCACGAAGTGCGAGCTCAGAAACACCACAAACCTTAATACAATACACGGTTTTAGAGAGTATGTAACGATATTTGCGAATCTGATCATTGTGTCTTTCAAATGACTGCCTATAATCTCTATCTAATTGTTGTCTAATATTCCGAATTCCTTAAATTTTGAGCTTTAGCTACGCAGTCATATACACAGTCGGCAAAACAGTCACAACACCAAAGAGGAGTTGTGTGACGTAAACGAAGTTGGTAGGCATGTTTATACATCTGAAAAGTCTTCTTCTTCTTGGTTGGCTCTACAGTCCTTGAATAACCTTGGCTTCCTGTATCACCTGCCTCCATTCTTCTCTGTCCATCGCCTTCCTTCTCCAATTTATTATTCCCATTGCCTTTAGATCTTCTTCCATATTGTCCAGCCACCTTTTCCTGGGTCTACCTCTTCTCCTTCTCCCGTCAGGTTTTCCCATGAAAACTTTCTTGACACTCTGAGTCTCTGGCATTTTCTGTACATGTCCTGCCCATCTTATTCTTCCCTGCTTAATACGAGGGCCGTTCAGAAAGTAACCTCCGGTTGATTTAAAAAAATACACCAAGTTAAATCAAAATATTTTAATATATACATCTTACAACTACATCTTTGCACTATTTTTCTACATAGTCTCCATAGCGATTGAGGCACTTATCGTATCTCTTCACAAGCTTTGAAATCCCTTCTGCATAAAAATCACCCGCTTGTGCCTGGAGCCAGCCTGTGACCGCATCTTTGAGCTCTTCGTCGTCATCAAACCGCTGTGACCCGAGCCATTTCTTCAAATGCATGAAGAGGTGATAATCACTTGGCGCCAGGTCTGGGCTGTAAGGTGGATGGTTGATAACGTCCCACTTGAAGGACTCAAGAAGGGCCGTTGTTCTGCGAGCAGAGTGAGGACGGGCGTTATCGTGCAAAAAAACGATACCTGAAGTCAGCATACCACGGCGTTTGTTCTGTATAGCCCGTCGTAACTTTTTTATTGTTTCACAGTACACGTCTTGATTAATGGTCGTACCACGTTCCATGAATTCAACCAACAACACCCCTTTGGCATCCCAAAACACCGTTGCCATCAGTTTTCTGGCAGAAAAATCTTGCGAGGCTTTTCTTGGTTTGGTAGGCGAATTTGAATGTGCCCACATCTTTGATTGTTCTTTTGTCTCAGGGTTCACGTACTTAATCCAGGTTTCGTCACCGGTCACGATTCTGTTTAACAATCGTTCTCCTTCGTCCTCATAACGTGACAGAAAGTCTAATGCAGAGGCCATTCTTTGAGTTTTGTGGTGGTCGGTAAGAATTTTGGGCACCCATCGTGCACAGAACTTACGGTAACCCAATCTTGCTGTCACTATCTCGTACAAGAGAGTCTTAGAAATCTGTGGAAAACCAGTAGACAACTCCGACATTGAGAAACGTCGATTTTCACGAACTTTTGCATCAACTGTCTGAACGAGTTCGTCAGTCACCAATGATGGTCTACCACTTCTCTCTTCATCATGAACGTTTTCTCGTCCACTTTTAAATAAACGTACCCATTCATGGACAACTCCTTCACCCATAACTCTTGGTCCGTACACGGCACAAAGCTCACGATGAATAGCTGCTGCAGAATATCCTTTGGCTGTAAAAAACCTTATGACAGCACGCACTTCACATTTGGCGGGGTTTTCTATTGCAGCACACATTTCAAACTGCCACAAAAACTAAACTAGCGCAGGTACGACGTTCACTCGACCACGGCTTGATGCCGACTGACCTGTTGAGTGCGTGAACGCACAGATGGCGTCGCTACTCCCCCCACAACCCGCACTGTGACCAATCGGAGGTTACTTTCTGAACCGCCCTCGTATTAACTACAATATCCATCTGTACAAAAAGTGTTTGTAGTTCTACATTTGTCCTTACTCTCCAGCCATCCTCCTCTCTCACTGCTCCAAGAATCCTTCTCAGTGTCTTTCTTTCCCATCTCAATAATCAGTTCTCCTCGTTTAATGTCAATACTCGGCCTTCTGATCCATATATTACAATAGGTCTTAATATGGTCGTGTATATTTTGATTTTTGTTTTCCTACAACATTCCTGAAATTAAATACATTCTGCAAGGCAAAATAGCAATGATTTCCACTCGCTATCCTTTCTTGAATTTCTACTGCCACTTTATTGTTCTCCGTTATTAGAGAACCTAAATAGTTAAATATTTTTACTCTTTCATACGGTTTCCCATTCATTACTATTGAATTCCTTTGTCCGTTTATATTGGGCTCCCCAATCACCATATACTTTGTTTTGTTTACGTTTACTTCTAAACCTACTTCGCTTGCTGCTTCCTCTAACGTATCGTAGTTCCTCTTTAGTGTCCTTACATTCCTTGCCATTAATGCTACGTCATCCGCATATGCTACCACTTGAACTTGCCGATTAAGTATTGTTCCTCCTGGGTTTATTGGCATATGCCGCATCACCTTTTCTAAATCTAAATTAAATAGCATTGTAGAGATCACATCTCCCTGTCGTAGGCCTCTCTGTACTTGAATTCTCCAGATAGCTCTTGCTCTATTCTTCCTTTACACACTGTTGCTTTCATTGTCATTTCCGTTAAATTGACCAGTTTTAGTGGGCTTCTAAATTCTTTCATGATCTATATAGTTTTCTTCCTATGTAAGCTGTCGTATGGTTGCATAAAATCAATGGACAACTGATGTAGTTCCAGAATGAGATTTCCACTCTGCATCGGAGTGTGCGCTGATATGAAACTTCCTGGCAGATTAAAACTGTGTGCCGGACCGAGACTCGAACTCGGGACCTTTGCCTTTCGCGGGCAAGCGCTCTACCAACTTTTTTTTTGTGCTTAAGGAAATGGGAGACACAGGAATCAACAGTAGTGGAAGGCGTTGTTATTTATTTATTTGCATGTGTTTTTGTAAGATTCACTAATATCATGAAATTATGGGAACACATCAGCGAAAGAGAAAAGAAACATAAATTTTGTTTAAAGAAAAAGAAAGGAAAAAGGAAAAACAAAAAGGAATAAAATCCGCGCAATCTGCGACGCGCTCTCCCATCCGCGGAGGTCAGAAGTAGAATATATCGTAGGCGGTTGAAACTCAGACACCGCCGGGGGAGGAGGGGTGGGTGCCCTCTGAGCCAGGCACCCCCCAACTCAGTGGAGGTCTAACAAAGACCGCTCGAAGATAGTTAGCAAATAATGAAATAATGTTCGGTAACTTGGCGTGTTTTCGAGAGCTGCATGGGCTGTTCGTAAATAGGTCCAGAAGTCGAGGCGGGATTTAGGTCCCTCATGAAAGAGATAAGCGACCGCCCACCCTTTGACCCACGTAATAGCATGACATTTGGCGGCGGGAAAATGTCGGTCCTCGGGGTATAGAAACATTCGAGGTTCGATTGTGTCTGGTGGCACCCGGAGATAGCAGGCAATGATTTGCTGCACGAAGCGCCATACATCTTGCGATGAGGCGATGTCAGACGGTGTTCATCAGTGTCAAGTTGCTGGCAAAGGAGGCAAAGAGGGGATTCTGACAAGCCAATGTTGTGCAGGCGCTGCTTCGTGGCAAATTTCCTGTTGACTATGTGATACCACAATGCCCGGACGTTCGTAGGGAGGAAGGGCTGGTAGACGGTAGTCCACACTATGGGCCACTGGATGGAGGGATGTTTGGTCTCCATCACATTCCGGGGAACACAGCGCAGCAACAGGCTGTAAAAATTCTTAGTCCTAGGTGGGCGTGTATCTGGGAGACTGGTATGTATGTAACTGTAGTCGACGAGAAAGGTCGAAATATGGGACAAATAAGGCACGATATGGCCGACAGACACCGGTGGTGAGGTGGAAGCAGGTAGGAGGACCTCAAGCAAGCTGCGTGTCGAGATGTACCCTGTCCCATCCACTGTTTTCTCATGGTACTCATGTACAAGGCTGCAGCTCGCATACGGACATTGACGAGCCCGACGCCACCATACCGTGAGGGCAGGGTAAGTGTCTCATAACGGACTTTAAACATTGAACCAGCCGTGAGATAATAGCCAAAAGCCGCCTGAAGGTTGCGCCCAATTGCAGTTGGCAGAGGGAGAACTTGCGCGATGTGAACCAATTTTGATGCTACATAAAGATTAATAAACTCAACCTGTTGAAGTGTGTCCTGGGGCCGCAAGAGGTTCTGGAGGACGTCGTTGCGGATGACGTGTAACAGGCGACGGGAATTCGTTGCCGCTGTGCGTGTGACCGTGGGAGTAAAGGTAATGCCCAGGTACCGGAAAGTCCGCACAAGCGGCAGGGGTGCCACTTCACCCTCCTGGAGGCCTCGTCCAATGTGCATTGCAGAAGATTTGGCGACATTCATGGCACTGCCAGCGGCAGCCCCATAACGGGTAATCAATTCGAGGACATCCCGAATCTCAGAGCCGGAGCGAATGAGGAGGAGGAGGTCATCAGCATATGCCCGACAGCGAAAAGTGTGTTGGCGTAGGGTGAGGCCAGAGAGCTTGGTCGTCAAGCCACCAATAAGGGGCTCAACGGCAATGGCATACAGGAGGGTAGAGAGGGGGCACCCCTGCCGTATCGAACGGCAGATAGGTACCGGCCCTGCTAAACGTCCATTGACTTGAACACGTGAACTGGCACTGTCGTAAAGACGCCGGATGACGTCGAGAAACGGAGGGGGGATTCCCATTCGGGCTGCCACCGAAAACAGGAAACGACGACGCACTTTATCGAAGGCGCTGTCGAAGTCTATAGCGACGACCGCTGCACGGAGGCTGCAAGCCGCCGCCATCGCAATTAAGTCGCGGCATTCCCCTCTGGCAGTCTGTATGTTAACCTGTCCGCCAGGCGTCGTTTGCTCTGGCGAGAGGATATGAGGGAGTGTAGTTCGGAGCCGCATTGCCAGTAAGCGCGCGAAAATCTTGTAATCGGCATTGGGTAGGGTGAGCGGTCTGTAACTCGTGACCATCGAACCTCGGGCTGGTTTGTGGACTGGTATAATGATGCCCTCAGCAAAGGCGGGTGGGATTGCTAGGTTAGATGTCATCAGTTCTTGATACATAGTCGTCCACCGTGGTGCCATGAGGTCCCGAAAGGTACGGTAAAACTCAATCGGTAAGCCGTCAAAGCTGGGCGATCCGTTGACTGCACCCTTGGCGATTGCGTTGTTGACTTCGTCTAGCGTGACCGCCACTGTCAAAGCATCCGCCTCCGTGTGGGGGAGGGTGCGCGTGACGTACTGCAAAATGGAGTCGTCTGCTGCAGTATCAGCCTCTTCTTCACTATAAGTACGACGGTAGTGCTCGACGAATGCGTGGAAGATGTCATTCTGAGTGGTCACCTGCGTTCCATGAGGCGTGGTCAGAGTGCTGATGATCTGCCGACGACGCCTTCGTTTATCGGAAACTATATCATGCATGGATGGAATTTCTAAATCCGCGTGATCGTGGCGCTGCGTCCGTATCACGACCCCTTGTAGTTTCCGGCGTGCCAGCGCAATTATCTTCGCCTTACTTCTTTGCCGTTCCAACTGGTTGTCCGGGGTTGGTGGTTGAGCATCCAGATCTCGGAGAATCGCGTAATAGAAGTCAACAGTGGTGCGATGCCAGTCGGCCATGTCCTTCCCATATCACATCAGTGTCCTCCGGATCGCCGGCTTGGCGCAGTCCAACCACCATGTCAATGTCGAGTGGTAGCGGGGAAGGCGTCGTTCACAGGCTGTCCACGCTTCAGTGACTTGTTGGCGACACGCCAGGTCATGCAAGTGTGAGGTATTGAGTTTCCATGACGCACGGCTGCGCCATACTGATTGCGGAGGAAGGAGGACCGTCCAGATGTAAGCGCAATGGTCGGAAAAGGCCAGCGGCCAGCGTTCGGCGCCCTGTATCGCAGATCTAAGAGTTTGTGAGACATATATCCTGTCTAGTCGGCTTGCGGAATGACTTGTAAGAAAGGTATGGCCAGAAAGGTCGCCGTGTTGAATTTCCCAGGTATCGTGAAGCAAGAGGTCTCGCACCATTATACGTAGCTCCTGGCTTGTAGTATAGTGGGGAATCTGATCTTTAGGATGCAGAACGCAGTTAAAATCATCTCCTAGTAGGCAATGGTCATAACGCCCTAAAAAAGGGGAGCGATTTCCTCGGAATAAAACTGGGCTCTTTCATGCCGTCGGTCGGTGCCTGAGGGAGCGTAGACATTTATGATGCGTGTCCCCATGGCAGTGAGTGCCATGCCCCGAGCTGATGGAAGGAAGGCGACATCGGTCACAGAAATCCCGTGGCGGACGTAGATGGCCACCCCGCGGCCCACAGGATCACTCGCGGAGGCGTGGGCGGTATAGCCTATGATATCCGGGAGACTAGCCAAGTGAACTTCCTGCAGAAGGGCGAAATCAATATCCGAAGCCCAGAACATCTCCTGCATAAGGCGGATTTTCACCCTGGAACGGATGTTGTTGGTGCTGATGGTTGCTATCCGGTAGGCCTGATGTCGGATTGCTGGAGGCTGGTCCACTCCGCCGTCCGCGCAAGGGTGTGGGCGTCGCAGCGGAACGTTATCCCGCTGGCCCGCAGCGGAGTCTGGGGAGAGTATGATTAGTGGTGCGGCCGTGACGGCGCAGGGTCCCGTAACGGGTCCTGCTCCTTGACCTCCTCCTCGTGCCACGCCGTGGAAGCGGAAACTGGTATATCGTCCATTTTGTCTGCAGAAGATGTTGTAAAAGACCGCTGTAGGAACGATGAGCGAGTCGATCTCCATCGTGTTTCCGAGGTCAGGGTCAGCGTCCGGTTGCGCCGGCATCTTCGGAGCGTGTCGATGGCCGGCCGAGGCGGCGGGTCGTCCGAGGCGCTCTCCGTCGGTGTCTGGTCGGGCTCGTTGGTGGCGTCGTTTGTGGTGACCGGGCGACGTTGCAAAGCGGTAGGAGAAGCTAGAGCAGCGGCATAGGTCACCGGGTGGGTGGTTCTTCGGCAGCTGGAAGTTGCGTAATATACCGTTGTAGGCATTCGAATCTAAGGTGGCCTTCTTTGCCGCACCCGGAACAGGTCCGAGGCTGGCCGTCGTATATAATTATTGCACGGCATCCGCCGATCTGTAAATAGGACGGGACGTGGCTTCGGAGATCTATGGTGACCTGTCGGACCCCGTTTAGGACAGGATACGTCCGAAACTGTGTCCACTTCTCCGCAGTGTGGCCATGGACTGTGCCATATGGGCGTAGTGCCGCGACGACTTCCTCAGCAGGAAGTTCGAATGGCAATTCAAAAATGCGTATCGTTCGCAAACCTAAGCCTGCGTGGTCGACGGTTACCTCCCCCACATTGCCATCAGCGTGACAGAAGCGGAGCCCCTGTTTGGTCTCACGTAGTATGCGTTCGCACGCCGCGTCGTTAATGATTTTCACATAGACCGTGCTGCTCACGATGGACAATTGTATGCCGATAATATCGATCGCCGGGATCTTCACTTCCTCGCGCAGAAAACGCTCCACCTCCAGTGCTTTGGTTCGGGCATAATCGTTGCAGAAAGTAAATCGGAATGTTGATTTACGGTAACGGTTTGCCATGGATCGTACAAGGTAAGGCGGCACTTAGGCAACGGCCGTCAGAAAGTAACAAGGCGAGCTCGCGCGCCGCACGAAGTCAACACGTACGCGTCCGCTCTGTTGCCCTGCCGAAGGCAGACTGCCAACTGAGCTACACAAGCACGTCTCCCGACATGTCCTCATACCTTTACCGTCTCCTACCTTCCAAACTTAACAGAAGCTCTTCTGCAGGCCTTGCAGAACTAGTACTCTTGGAAGAAAGGATATTGCGAAGACATGGCTTAGCCACAGCCTGGGGGATGTTCCAGAGCGCTAGCCCGCGAAAGGGAAAGGTCCCGAGTTCGAGTCTCGGTCCGGGAAACAGTTTTAATCTGCCAGGAAGTTTCAACTGATGTAGTTGCTTGTCATACACATAAAACAACTCTGTCACTTGTTTTAATAAAAATTTCTGCTCCATCGTGGATGTGTTTCTCCTAAACATCTGAAAAGTGATTATATTAAAATTTAGCGCCAGTCACATAAGAGTGGCACTAAAAGTGCAACCGTGAGGAAGAAAACCAGGTTTGCTTAACTACACGCTGTAAGGGTCGTGAGCTTTAGTTACCTTCGGGATCGGAGGAGGTGAGTTGATATTAATCAAGAAAGTCTCTAAGGCGTCAAAGACGCCATTATCAACACCTTAATGAGATTGAACGAAGTCGTGTAATAGGGCTAAGAGAAGCTGGATGTTACTTCTGAGATACAGCAGAAAAACATGGCACAAATGTAGCCACTGTACATGATATCTGGCAACGGTGGTCGCCAGAAAGTACGGTCATAAGACGACAGGGCTACGGACTGCCACGTGGCACTAGCGAGAGGGGAGACGGTCGCATGCGGCGCATGGCTCTGGCGCATCGGACTGCATCTGCAGCAGGTACGTGAGCAAGAGTTAGCACCACAGTGACTCAACGAACTGTTACAAATCGGTTATTTCAAGGACAGCTCGGAGCCAGATTCTCTGTAGCGTGCACCTCACTGATCCCGAACAACGGCAACTGCATGAGCAAGAGTTAGCACCGCAGTGACTCAACGAACTGTTACAAAACGTTTGCTTCAAGGACAGCTCTGAACCAGATTCCCTGTAGCGTGCAACTCACTGATCCTGAACAACCAAAGTTGTGTGAGCAGGAGTTAGCACCACAGTGACTCAATCAACTGTTACAAATCGTTTGCTTCAAGGATAGCTCCGAGCCAGATTCCCAGTAGCGTGCACCCTACTGACCCCGAACAACCACAGCTGCGTGAGCAAGAGTTAGCACCACAGTGACTCAATGAACTGTTACAAAACATTTGTTTCAAGGACAGCTCCGAGCCAGACTCCCTGTAGCGTGCACCCCACTGACCATGAACAACTGCAGCTGTGTGAGCAAGATTTAGCACCACAGTGACTCAACGAACTGTTACAAATCGGTTACTTCAAGGACAGCTCGGAGCCAGATTCTCTGTAGCATGCACCTCATTGATCCCGAACAACCACAGCTGCATGAGCAAGAGTTAGCACCACAGTGACTCAATAAACTGTTACAAAACGTTTGCTTCAAGGACAGCTCTGAACCAGATTCCCTGTGGCGTGCAACCCACTGACCCCGAACATCCACATCTGTGTGAGCAAGAGTTAGCACCACAGTGACTCAACCAACTGCTACAAATCGTTTGCTTCAATGTCAGCTCCGAGCCAGATTCCCAGTAGCGTGCACCCCACTGACCCCCAACAACCGCAGCTGCGTGAGCAAGAGTTAGCACCACAGTGACTCAACCAACTGCTACAAATCGTTTGCTTCAAGGTCAGCTCCGAGCCAGATTCCCTGTAGCATGCACCCCACTGACCCCGAACAACCACAGCTGCGTTAGCAAGACTTAGCACCACAGTGACTCAACGAACTGTTACAAATCGTTTGCTTCAAGGACAGCTCCGAGCCAATTACCTGTAGTGTGTACTCCACTGACCCAGAACAACCGCAGCTGCATCAGCAATAGTTTTCACCATAGTAACTGAACGAACTGTTACAAATCGTTTGCTTCAAGGACAGCTCCGAGCCAGAGTCCCTGTAGCGTGCACCCCACTGACCCCGAACAACCACAACTGCGTTAGCAAAACTTAGCACCACAGTGACTCAACGAACTGTTGCAAATCGTTTGCTTCAAGGACAGCTCCGAGACAGATTCCCTGTACTGTGCACCCCACTGACCCCGAACAACCACAGCTGCGTGAGCAAGAGTTAGCACCACAGTGACTCAATAAACTGTTACAAAACGTTTGCTTCAAGGACAGCTCTGAACCAGATTCCCTGTGGCGTGCAACCCACTGACCCCGAACATCCACATCTGTGTGTGCAAGAGTTAGCACCACAGTGACTCAACCAACTGCTACAAATCGTTTGCTTCAATGTCAGCTCCGAGCCAGATTCCCAGTAGCGTGCACCCCACTGACCCCCAACAACCGCAGCTGCGTGAGCAAGAGTTAGCACCACAGTGACTCAACCAACTGCTACAAATCGTTTGCTTCAAGGTCAGCTCCGAGCCAGATTCCCTGTAGCATGCACCCCACTGACCCCGAACAACCACAGCTGCGTTAGCAAGACTTAGCACCACAGTGACTCAACGAACTGTTACAAATCGTTTGCTTCAAGGACAGCTCCGAGCCAATTACCTGTAGTGTGTACTCCACTGACCCAGAACAACCGCAGCTGCATGAGCAATAGTTTTCACCATAGTAACTGAACGAACTGTTACAAATCGTTTGCTTCAAGGACAGCTCCGAGCCAGAGTCCCTGTAGCGTGCACCCCACTGACCCCGAACAACCACCATTTGCGAATTCAGTGGCATAAAGCGAGAGCTCATTGGAATGCAAGATGGAGGTCTGTTGTGTATTCAGATGAAAGCTTGTTATGCCTCAGTGCAAGTGAGGACCTGCAACCAACCTGTCTGAGTGCTGGACACACTGGACGTAAACCTGGAGTTATGGTCTGGGCTGCGATCTCGTATAACAGCAGTAGCACTCTCGTGTTTATCCCACGCACCTTGATTGCAAATTTGTAAATCAGTCTCGTGATTTGATCTGTTGTGCTGCATTTCATGACCAGCATTCCAGGAAGTGTTTTCCAGTAGGATAACGTTCGCCCACATACCGCTATTCTAACCCAACATGCTCTACAGAGTGCCGAAATATTGCCTTGGCCTGCTCGATCATCAGATCTGTCTCCAGTCGAGAACATATGGGACATCACTGGACGACAGCTCCAGCGTAATCCACTAATAGCATTAGCCATCGCTGTACTGACCGACCAAATGCAAGGGGCATGAAACTATCCCACAAACTGACATCCGGCACATGTGCAACACAATGCATACACGCTTGCATACCACATTCTGGCAGTTACACCGGTTATCAATTTACCACCATTTCAAATAGGCCTTAGGTTATCTCGCGCTTTCATTAATGTTATGCCGGGGCCAAGATAGCCCCTGAGGCCCGGCAACCCCTATTACACCACAGAGGACGAGGTTTTCTATGTCCAAGGCGTACCAGAAGCACCATGGTAAACACCGGCACCGGCCGGAGTGGCCGTGCGGTTCTAGGCGCTACAGTCTGGAGCCGACCGAACGCTATGGTCACAGGTTCGAATCCTGCCTCAGGCATGGATGTGTGTGATGTCCTTAGGTTAGTTAGGTTTTATTAGTTCTAAGTTCTCGGTGACCGATGACCTCAGAAGTTAAGTCGCATAGTGCTCAGAGCCAATTGAACCATTTTTTTGAAACACTGGCTATTTACATACGAGATAAGGGAAATAGACTTTCCGAGCACTGATTCCTGCAGGAGGTGCTCGAGCCTAGAGCCTGCAGGAAGTATCACTACTCCAAAACCTGACTGTCTGGAGACATTTAGGCGCTAGAATCAGCTCCGAAATTCAGTTCACTCCGGATGCCGACGTCGTGAACGTCTACTGCTGGAGATTACATCTTCGTGTGTGTGTGTGTGTTACCACGAACTTTTGTGGGAAATTAGAAGTGAACTTTTGTTTGCCTCAATTAGGAGACTTTTACAGGCATCGTTATTGTTACCTATTGGTTTGTTGTTCAATCATCAAACTTGTGAACTTACCTCAATAAAAGTTGTGTTTGTGAAAAATTGCGGATTGTCAGTCACAACAATTAACCTGTCATCTGGCAATGTTACTCACTTCAGTATGTTACCTAGTGAAATATATTCCCAAAATTTCGTTACTTACATTTATGATTTTTCGGTGTTGCCTGTTTTTCCGTTGGTTTACTTATTACTGAATAATTATCTGTCGCAGAGGTAGGGAATTGTCTTGGACGCGAATATTTCTATGTGAGTGCACTGATCCTTTTCGCCACAGGACGAAACGTCGCTGTCTTTCCGTACGTGATATGTAAGTCGTCTGTAGTGCAGACTCCAAGTTTTCGATTTTGGGAACCATATGCTAACTTGGAGGGATACGGGAGGTGAGGGGACGGAGGTTCTTGACGTTGTTAAACATCGCTAGAGGCACCCACCGTTATCTTTGTGATAAAGATGCACAATTAATGTTGGACTGCTAGAATCTTTACTTTCTGGAGGGAGGATGCGTTCTTAATTGGTTTTGACAAAGATTTCACTGAGACTGGATGATATGACTAGTATGTTGCGCGATTCTCCAGACACAAGTGTTTTTCGTATTACGTTATCTTTTTTGTATCATCACAGCAAAAAATCTACTTCGTTATACGTGTAAATATGAGTCTCTTATAGTGTCACAAACGTAACTTGCATTTGCACTGCTCTTCTGGTCCCCTTTATTTTCTTATTCTTTTATTCTTCTATGAGACTAGCCACTGGCGTCACATTGAGACTGCAGTGAAATGGAGTGCCATTCATTTCCCTCTGTATCTTCCCGCTTGGGTATTTTCGTATCTAGCTGGTGTCACCGGAAGCGATAAACGCCACTGCAGTTTTGCAATACGAAGAGGTCCGCGCGCCGTGTCATTTCTCGCAGCTACTTCTGTACGGCACTGCTGGCGACCGGGAGTCGATTTACACTGTCCCAGCAATAACTCACGATTCCGCAACACGGCAGAAGAGGGCCGGAGAATAAAACGGAGGCGAGACGCAGTTATTTGTTCGATAAATTCTAACGAAGAAATATGGCCGATGAGCGTAGCGCAAACGCGATTTAAATGTCCCTGTTATTGCCGTGCATCCGGGGACCAGCGTCCCGTTCAAATTACTTTATGTGAGCGCTAGGCGCTACACGTAACGACTGAGTTCGGTCTCATGCGTGCTTTACCTAAGAACACACACACACACACACACACACACACACACACACACACACACACACAAACGCACCCTGAAAGATGTAGTGGGATGATAAATCTAGTTAAGAACATAAAAATGCTTCTAATGTTCAGCGAAGCAGATTTATTAATTTCCCGAGACCACTTTTGCTGGATACGGGGAAAAACGAACATGTTAAAGAGTGGTAATATACTTCCGGAAAAGCTCTAGAGACGAACGCTGACTGGTGCAAAGTAAAGAAGCGCCTGCTTCCATTTTCATGTTGACGTGTCACACGTTAAAAGAATTTCAGGCAAATTTCACATCTATGGATAAAAATTTGACAGTTAATGAAATGAGAGGTTACCTTTCTCATTAAAATGGGTCTGAATCTTCCTGAGGGTAAATCCATCATCATCATCATATCAGCCATTTGATATATACTGCTGGATAAGGGCGTCCTCTAGAGTTTTGACTTTTCCATGCATTAAGATCTTCAATCACACGAATCCAGGTTGCTTTTGCGTTTTTCCTGATGTCATCTGCCCCTATTCCATTAGGCAGTCATCTTAATATTTTCGTATTTCTTGCACTCCAGCATGAACTACCATGATCTAAATAGCGTTCATTCGCCAAGATACACGTTTCGCCCACCTACATTTTCATTAATCGTAATCAAGTCTTTCTTTGTAGTCTGTTCTATAGTTCATTTGTAGTTTTCATGTCTTTTTTAAAATTCCCAATTCCTATCCATGGAAAGTACGTGTCTCCCTTTCATGAGTCAACACATGTCTTGCGTTTTAGCAACATCGTAATATTCGCATTGGAAACTATAATAAAGCGCCAAAGAAACTGATATAGGCATGCGTACTCAAATACAGAGATACGTAAACAGGCAAAATACGGCGCTGCGATCGTAAACGCCTATATAACGCAGCAAGTGCATGGCGCACTTAGATCGGTTACTGCTCCTACAATGGCAGGTTATCAAGATTTAAGTGAGTTTGAACGTGGTGTTATAGTCGGCGTCCGAGCGATGGCGCACAGTATGTCCGAGCGAATAAGTGGGGACTTTTCCGCACGACCATTTCGTGAGTGTACCATGAATATCAGGAACCCGGTAAAATATTAAATCTCCGACTTCGCTGCGGCCGGAAAAAGATCCTGAAAGAACCGGATCAACGGTGACTGAAGAGAATCGTTCAACGTGACAGAAGTGTAACCATTCCGCAAATTGCTGCAGATTTCAATGCTGGGCCACCAACAAAACGTCAGTGTGCGAACCATTGAACGATGAGTCATTAATATCGGCTTTCGGAGGCGAAGGCCCACTCGTGTACCCTTGATGACTGCACGACACAAAGCTTTGCGCCTCGCCTGGTATAACATCGACGATATATATATTTTTTTATTACGAGTGGAATATGAACGTGTGGATAATATTCATTCAATTATGTAATTATTTCTTAAAAAGATGATAATTATGTAAAACAGTGACAATATTTGTCTCACATTCTTTGTTAATCTATGTCATTCTTTTCTTTTCTTTTGTACCCTTTTGTCGTCTTTTTCTGATGTACATCGCCGACGCAGGACGAGAATCGATTTGAGGTCTGTTAAATGAAAAACATTTAATGTAAAATTATTGTACTTTTATGTTCATTTGCTGGTAAAAACAAATAGAGCCAAATGCGTTAAAACTATTTATGATTAATTATTGAAAATTCACTTCCTCTTTTAATTATAATTTTATATTAATTGTTTTATCATAGCTGAAAGAAGCGCAGCCATTGTTAGTTGCGATTACATAGCAACTTCGTCTGTACTTCTAGTTGAAAATAGCATGGGTTTGTGTTAAACTAATTTGCGAAACAATTTAATAATTTTTTTATTGGTGGCATCAATGTAAATGATTAACTGTTTATTGGGAAAAGGAAACTCTAAATTAAAAAAGAAATCCTCTATCTTTTGTTGGCCGCCATCTTAACTTTTATTACAGCGGCAAATTTAAATTACTCGAAACTGCAAACAATATTCCGATGTGTGAGAAATAAATGTGCACCGGTGGTACTGAATTCTATTTATAAAAAAAAACAATCGAATGAGACTGCATTTTCTAAGAATAGTGCTGATGGTATTTATTGTTGAACAAGATTTCATTGCTGTTGTATGAGGCCAAAATTAAACTACGGACGAATCACGGAGAAAAATATTTTTTGATGGCATACGTCAGTGTTGTGTGCGGGTGGTATTCTGTAGTTCCTTTTCATGATCAATTTGCTAAGAATAATTAAATCCATCGAAGACAAAAAAATTATAAAAGCTCTGATGTACGATCTGTAATTTTAGTGATATGAACACAGCTTACAGTCAATATTATTACACTACGCCAGGTGGAATTTTTGTGCAATTTGAACAAAATAATTATCCGGGAGAAGTTGTAGTTTGAATAATGCATTATCATCATCATCAGTTATCTGCTATGTTAGCAGGTCCTTTGCCTCTCCATTTTCTGCGATCCATTGCTTCCTTCTTAAGGCTGCTGTATGTTGTACCGTCCATCATGACATCCAATATCTGGAATCTCTTCCTTCATCGCTTCCTTTTCCCTTCTACATAACCTTCTAAAACTGTTTTTATCAGTCCGTCATTCTTTCTTAATATATGCCCAATCCAATTTCTTTTTCTTCTCTTAATTACATCTGGTAACTGTCTTTTCTCTCCCACTCTTCTCAGTACCTCTTCATTTTTTACTTTGTCCATCCAACTTATTCTTTCCATCTTCCGCCATGTCCAGATCTCAAAAGCCTCCAGCCTTACTCTTTTTTCCTCATAGTCCATGTTTCAGCGCCATATAGAAGAACACTCCATACAAGACATTTTATGAGTCTCTTTCTGAGTTCTCTGTCCAGACCGCTGCAGAAGATTCTCCTTTTCTTATAAAACGCCTCTTTTGCCATTGCTATCCTTGTTTTAATTTCTGTGGTGCACTTCCAGTTTGTGTCTATCCTGCTTCCAAGATACTTAAAATTTTGCACCTGTTCTTGTGTTTCTCCATTCAGCATAATTTTTATTTCCTTATTTCCTCCTAGTGCCAATACTTTTGTTTTATTTGTGTTAATTTTCATTCCATTTTTTTTCCGTTAGTTGCAATGGTGTCCACCAAATCCTGTAATTCTTTTTCCCCTGTGGTTAGAAGGACCATGTCATCAGCAAATCTCAAACACCCTACTCTTCTTCCTCCAGTTTCTACTCATCTAATGAGCATTGGTCAATCATATTTTCCAAGTAGAGGTTGAAAAGAGTAGGTGATAAACAGCATCCCTGTCTTACTCCTTTTTCTAGTCTGATCCAGTTTGTACTTTCTCGTCTCACTTTAACTGAAACTTTTTGATTAAGATATAATGAATTGATAAGTCTTCTGGTTTTCCAGTCCACTCTCTTTTCCCTCATTATAGTTGCCAGTTTGTCCCAAACCACATTGTCAAATGCCTTTTCTAGATCGATGAAGCACAGATATAGGTCTTTTCCTTTTTCAATAAACCTTTCTCCCAAGATTCGTAGGAGTCCTATTGCATCTCTGATGCACGTATTCCGTCTAAAGCCAAACTGCTCCTCGCCAAGATTCTCCTCCATTACTTTTTCGAGTCTTTTATTAATTATTCTTAATATCACTTTGGCTGCATGTGAAATGAGGCTGATTGTCCTGTGCTCGCTGAAAAAAAAACATGTAGCTCGGTCGGACGAGCCTCGTTTCCAATTGTATCGAGCGGATGGACGTGTACAGGTACGGAGACGACCTCATGAATTGATGAACCCTGCAAGTCAGCAGGGGACTGTTCAAACTGGTGGAGAGGCTCTATAATGGTGTGGGGCGTGTGCAATTGGAGTGATATGGGACCCCTGATACGTCTAGATACGACTCTGACACGTGACACGTAAGCATCCTGTCTGATTGCCCGCATCCATTCATGTACTTTGTGCATTCCGACAGACTTGGGCAATTACAGCAGGACCGTGCGATACCCCTCACGTCCAGAATTGCTGTAGAGTAGCTCCAGGAACACTCTTCTGAGTTCAAATACTCTCGCTGGCCACCGGACTTATCAGAGAAGAACATTATTGTGCATATCTGGGATGCCTTGCAACAAGCTGTTCAGAAAAGGTCTCCAAGACTTCATATTCTTACGAATTTATGGACAGCCCTGCAGGATTCACGGTGTCAATGCTTCCAGCACTGTTTCAGACATTAGTCGAGTCCATGCCACGTTTTGTTGCGGTACTTGTGCATGCTCGCGGGGGCCCTACACGATATTAGATAGGTGTACCAGTTTCTTTGGCTCTTTTGTACTTTACCAAAAGCTCTTCAGGCAGGTATTTTCATGATCATCCAGTCATTATAAACTGCAATAATTACACAATGCTAACTCGTTCGATGATTTTAATCAATTTATTCTATTTCTTACAATAACATATCCTAAGGTCTACTTTCAAACTTCGTTTATTAACTACTTACGTTCACTATTGTTATACAGATACGAAATGTTCCTCTAGCATTATACTCCACCGACAAAGTTTCATAGATTGTTGAGGAAGACGTTCTGAGTAGTCTGCTATAAGTGGCGACGGTCTCGAACGGCTCGTGACAGAGTAATAATGTATTTATGATTTATTCGGTTTGCTATCCCAGTCACCCTTGTTTCTGCGAAAATACCTTCACAAGAGTGCGGATACCTGTAATATGCAATAACCAAATCGTACAACACACAATACAGAGCAATGCAACAACACGTACACTGTTATCACAGTGTGTTCAGTCTGTCTGTCGCTGTACAGTACAGCACGTAACAAATGCAGTAATGTTCCTTACAGGTATCATCCGAAATTTCGACCATCGTGATCAAGGCAGTGTGTACAGCGACGCACCATCGATTCTACACGCTCAACAATTCCAGAAGTTTGTCGTACTACTTCTTTGGCTGCGATAATCATAGCAACCAGGTCCGTACATGTATCGAAAGGCATCTCGTAAACTGTGCTCTACACATATCCGCACAAGAAGAAGTCAATCGTCGTCGTGTCTGGTGTCCGAGCTGGCCGTGGAACAGGACCACTGCGGCCAACACGCTGTCGTCCCAATTGTACTTCAGAATGGTCTCTAGAATCGGGTGCAAAGTGTGCCGGCGTCCCGTCTTGCTGAAACCACGTAACCTGGCGGATTCTCAGAGGCACATCTTCTATGAACTGTGGGAGGACATACTGAAGGAACGTTTTGTACAGGACTCTGTTCAGTGCACCAACAAGTAGGTGAGGTCCACTCAGTGAGTCCTTGACTATATCAGCCTATACTTTCACTGCATATTTATATTGATAGTATAGACACACTAGTGCGTTTGGATTTTCGTCATCCCATACCTGGCTGTTCCTACTGTTGAACATGTCCTTCCCTGTACACAGCCTCGTCTGAAAGGAAAGCAGGAAAATTGGGGTTTTCTGTACGTAGTTGTTGGAATCAATTTTGAAACGCCATTCGAAATAGGACGTCCGCGGATGATACGTATGAAGTGATTGTTCATATAAGACTGTTTAAACAGTTGGTTAACTTGTGTTCCGTGTGGCTGTGCGGTTCTAGGCGCTTCAGCTGGAACCGCGAGACCGCTACGGTCGCAGGTTCGAATCCTGCCTCGGGCATGGATGTGTGTGGTGTCCTTAGGTTAGTGAGGTTTAAGTAGTTCTCAGTTCTAGGGGACTGATGACCTCAGATGTTGAGTCCCATAGTGCTCAGAGCCATTTGAGCCAACTTGTGTTCAGAGTTCGTGCAACGCACCAGCTACTACAGGCAGGGTTGTCACCAATCATACTCTTCCATACCGAGGATTCTAGGATACCTAGCACGGAAGGACCCTGTTTGTCATAGGCGCCTATGTACAGATGCATAAGTACTGTGTTGTGGTTTCCGTCGGTGCAGGAACAGCTTAGCATAGCGTCGTTGTGCTGATATTTCATTGCATTCAGTGAACCCGTACACAACTAACTTTTTGCTTGTAAGCCTGTTCATAGTACTTCTGTGTATCACTTTTAACGCGCAACTAACACACCCGATAAGGAAATTGGTAGACAGAACTGAGCAGTACTGAATGTAGACTAGAGGACAACCAAGTAAGAGGGGCATTACTGTTGTCACAGTACTGAAAAACCGTTCACCTTCTCATAGTGATTCACACACATTTATTCAGAGAGGTACTTTAGTTGCTACAAGAATCCGCAGATATCTTGGAAACACAGCGCTTACCGTCGGCGTGTACACTGTTTGCAGTGCAATACAGACTGTAATGTTATTACCTGTCAAATGTATTGATTCTCTTAGCTGTATTGTAAAGATTAGAAGTGAAACACATGATATTACTTCGGAAACTGTCATGCTTCAATTGGAGGCAATGTAATGTTATGTGAGCCTCACTGCCTTTTTTTTAAACCAATTTGTGTCTGATTTTATTCTGAGGAGCTCAGTAATGTATGTAAATACCGTAAATGTAAATTTGATTCAAAAAGCACTTGAAGTGAAGTGAAGCGCAGCCGGACAGCAGGAAACTCTTCAGCGCGCAATCTCCTCGACGATAGTAGTTGTGAATGTTTGAGTATGGACTCCGAAAAAAAGACAATTGATTTATTAAAAAAAGAGAGAGAACTGTTAATTTGTATCTTGTGGGAAGAGGACGTGTTGCTAGGCCGTCGCTCAGAACGTATTGTTACATTTAATGAAAACTGATATTTTAGTGATAAAACCGAGTAAAGAATGTGTAAGAGTGGCCAAACATTTATGTATACAAATTTTCTGGAAGTGAAGAATAGAAATATTTTGTTTTTGGAAAAGGAGGTAAACTTCATTGTCGTTGCCGTCTATCAAGCGACAGAATTGTAAGTGTACGAAGTTCACTAAAATACAGGAAAAGAAATGCATTCTCTATAGTTTTCATTCAATAAGTAACAATCTCTCATAATTTATTAATTGCAGTAATTGGATTATGTTCTTGTACAATAGTATGGTGCTGAACTCCACTGACCAATTTTGATGAAGCAGGACGTGTTAAAAGCCACTTTGTAAGACACAAAGTTATTTGGGGGAAGAAACGAAAGAATAATTCTGTAACGAACCGCTAGACTCTGTGGACTCCTCACAGCAAAATGCTCATAAGGTGTCCCTGAACAATCTCTGAAAGTTTCTCGGTGGAGTTCTGGTTCAGACTGTATATAAATTTGGAAACTTGTGGTAGGTTCCTATGGGACCAAACTGCTGAGGTCATCGGTCACTAGGCTTACACACTACTTAATCTAACGTAAACTAACTTACTCTAAGGACAACACAGGGACGACTCGATCCTCCGACGGGAGCAGCCGCGCGAACCGTGGCAAGGCGCCGTAGACCGCGTGGCTACTGCGCGGCTAATTATATATAACGGGTGTCTCTCCTGGGAGTCGTGAGATTTCTCTTATGTTTTGGAATATGTGTGCTATTTAGTTTTCGCAACGTGTAACTGGAGTCAGCCCAATCAAACACTGGTCATCACGTCTTTCGTATGATGCCCAGTGCCGGCTTTTTTCCTGTTACAAGCAAAACTATTTTTAAAGTGGAATTTATGTGCTCATTCCATAGAGCGGCCAAAAATTAATCTAATGCGATATTGGTTTTTTCGGTATTTGTTAACAGGGACAGTAAAATACGAAGAATAAACAGTATTCCACAGACCGTGCCAAGGTGGCACACCAGTCACTGTTGGAGTAATGGTTGCTCATCATGTTTTACTGTCGCTTCTAATACGTGTTATTGAATGGGCACGTAATTTTTGTGAACGAAACGAACAGACGTTTTCCGTCGTCTGTGGGTATCACATGAAAGATGTGATGAGCAGTATTTGCTTGGGCTGACTCCAGGTAAACACTGCAAAAACGACATTTCAAATATCTAGAGAAACACAAAGAAAATGCTCCTGAAAATTCTAAGGAGGGACATCCCGTATATACTAGTTTGCATTCTACATGGTCGAGACTTGCTATTGACGCTATCCCACTCTTCGAAGGCGACATCCTGGAGGTCTTCCAGCGTTTCAGGACGTTTACATGCCAAGTTTCAGCTTGACCAAGGCACGCTCAATGGAGGTCATGTCATCAAATAAAGCATGCCGTATCATTTGGTTCATTTCTTCCTCCCGGAGGATGGTCTCCACAATGTTATGTGCTAGTGCATTATCATCTTGAAAGTTGAACCTGTAGCTGTAGCTCTGAGTGGGCGGGATGGCCCTACAGCGATACTACATAGGCCTCAAATTATCCTCGTTAGCGATGAAAGGCATCTGACACCCGACAACTGTACAAGATATCGCCCCAAAACAATACTGATCCACCTCCGAATCGAACCTATGAGACTGCACGGCTGATAAGTGCATTAGAACCCCGCCACTTCTGCACTCTCCTAAGACGATCATCAGTTCCTTCGCCCACAATATTCGTGTCAGATCCACAGTTTTTGATGTCGCTACACTAACTGGCGACAGGCCATGTGGCAGTCCCAAGTTTAGTTGAAAAGAAGTCTGTAAATCCTTGTGGAGAGGTTACGAAACTTTTTCCCGTTCTTTAAGTACTGAGAAACCGTTCACTGTCTTATACTGATACATTTATTCAGAGAAGTACGTTTAGTTGCTACAGAAATCCTCAGATATCTTGAGACGCACACACGTCCGCCTATTTTCGTTCACACAGTAAGAAAATTAATGATTTAGTGAGTTTATAGGAAGTTTGTGAATCAAAATGTATGGTTTCAGAGATCTATTCAAGCCTCAAACATCTATGACATGTAAACTAAAGTTAAGAATGAAAATTAGCTAAGGCAAGTATTCGAAGCCAGGTCGCCTGTTTGGGGGGGGGGGGGGGGGGGGGGCAGATGCGCTAACCTAGCAGATGCTGTCCTGGCACAGTTGCTCTGAGTAACTGCACGAACTACCCTAGCATGCTTTCATCCTCATTCCAAATTCCCATTTTCGCTTGAGCGCTCTTGGTATTTCCTTTAAACTCGAACGGCATTGCAAGCGTACTGGAATAGCAGACGGGCGTGCCGTGGTTGTCCGTGCATTTCTGCAAATTCACTGTGCCAGGATAGCGTAGTGGTTAGTGCATCTGCCTAGTGCGTAGGAGACCTGGGACCCGATCCCGGCGTTGGTACACATTTTCATTCGTCGCTTCAAAAAATGGTTCAAATGGCTCTGAGCACTATGGGACTTAACTACTGTGGTCATCAGTCCCCTAGAACTTAGAACTACTTAAACCTAACTAACCTAAGGACATCACACACATCCATGCCTGAGGCAGGATTCGAACCTGCGACCGTAGCAGTCGCGCGGTTCCGGACTGCGCGCCTAGAACCGCTAGACCACCGCGGCCGGCTCGTCGCTTCAGTATGCGTATATAGTACATCACAGAAGTCCGTAAGGTGATCATAAATATAAATAAAACAAGAATGATGGCGTGTAGTCGTGCAGAGTGATGGTCGAAGGAGAAGACAAAATTTGATATATGGCGAGTAAAATAATTGACGACGGCAGAAGTAAAAAAATGCAGTTTGGAAATAACATCAGAAGTTTTCCTGGAAAATTAAATCTGTTCACTTTCAATATAAATTTCTGCATTATGAAGTCTTTTCCGGACTCTAGCCTTGTCTGGAAACAAAACATGGGCGATAAACATTCTAGGTGACAATAGAGTATAAGCTTTCGAAATGTGGTGCTACAGAAGAAACTTAGAGATTATATCGGTAGATCGAGTAGCTAATAAATAATGGCATTGTGTAATAGAAGGGAAAAAGCTTTATGGCAAAAACCGGCTAAAAGGAGGACACATTATGAAAAATCATACTATGTTTAATGTGTCAATAAAGAGCAGGGAGTCAAAGCTGCAGAGGTAGGACAAGACTTGCATACAGTAAACAGGTTGAAACTGATACAAAACTTGCTTTACTCACTCTGCTTGTAAACAAGAGAAGCAGGTAAAGAGGTATATCCCATCATAACAAATTTTCGAAAGGCATTCGATGACGTACCATGGTCATACAGAGTATGTTGACAGATATGTAACTGGCTAGTAGAATATTTGATTATTTGTGTTCGGTATGTCATAGTATACAACAAATGGGCGAAAGAAACGAAATAAATATCGGATGCGCGGAATGCAAGTATAAGAGGAATTCAGTATACGTGTACCATTTATCAAACAGGATTAACAGCAGTGTAGGATTATTTGCTGACGATGCTGTGATGTGTGGGAAAGCATCATCGTTGGACGATTTAAAGGAAATGCAGAAAGACTTGTGCGAAATGGCCACCAGGTGTATTCATTGGTAGTCCTCCCTGAATGTGGAGAAAGGCAAGATAATGCCTGTAACGAAGAGAAATAATCTGGTAGTATCCCATTACAACCCAAGTGGTGAATATCCAAGGCATGTCCTCGTATTAAGTATTTGGGGGTAATACTCGGAGCCAATATCAATAGGAGTGATAAGGCCTACGTAAAATCGGCATTGGTGAAGGTAAATGGAAGACAGATGTAAGGATTCTAGGAAACCGCAATGCATGTTCTGTACCTCCAAGACTCTAGTGTGTGCAGTTCTACTGCTCCAGCATTTGGAGACCTCGATAGTAGGACCAGCAACAGACATCGAAAAAATTCGGAGACGCACTCTAGGATCGTAACAGAGCAGTATAGCCAGCATGAAAGTGTAACAGAAACTCTTAGAAGAAAGACAATGTAATTCTCACAAAAAACTTTTGGGTACATTTAGAGAACATGTGTTCTAAGAAAAATGTGCAACTGTTATTGTGCACTAGTGAATCGCACTGCAAAGCACTATCGTATAGAGATGAAAAAACGTACAGTGCTGCCTATTGGTTCTTTGGCGAACTATGCCATGATGATCGTGTCACTGAGGCAGACATTCGAAGTACTAAGCTGAGCAGACTTGTAAGACTTCAAATTACGATATATTTTCTCCGTTATCCGCTTATGAGTAAACAAAGTCTATGTGTTGCCCTGCGCTATGCTCAAGTTACCTGTGAAAATGGCAAATGGCTCTGAGCACTATGGGACTTAACTTCTGAGGTCATCAGTCCTCTAGAACTTAGAACTACTTAAACCTAACTAACCTAAGGACATCGCACAGATCCATGCCCGAGGCAGGATTCTAACCTCGGTTCCAGACTGTAGTGCTTAGAACCGCTCGGCCTCATCGGCCGGCCAAACCTGTGAAAACGCCAAGAAAATTCATCTAATAGTTTTGGAGATTAACATGCTCAAACCGACAAATACACTTATAAAGTTTTCTTTAAAAAAATCTTATTCTAGTCTTTTATACGCCCTACATCACCAGTAGCCAACTTTTCGCAAATACTTTCAATGTGCAGACACGACGGTTGTACAGTTTTATTATTAGTACAGATATAGTTACAGATATAGATGTCACTGACGTATCAAGACTCTCATTCTTACGTCGCTCATTAAGGGAATGTAATAAGACAAATCGTTAATATTCGTGTGAAGCATCCTCCAACATGAACTATACTGTGGCTTTTGTAGTATACGTAAGGAAGTAGACAGAGGGGTTGGCAACTGTGCAGACATGAAAAGATTTGCAAATAAAGACTAGTATGGAAAACTGTATCAAACCAGTCTTGGGTTTGATGGCATCAACAACGATACCACACAGAATTCGTAAAATATTATTTAATTCGCTTACTGTACATGTACTTCTAAATAACCAGTAAATAAAATACATACTGATCTGTAGATATATTTGATTCTTCCCTCTAACTGAACATCTGGATTACCAGACAATGTCAAATAAGCAGCTAGGGCGAAATTCGTAAAGGAGAGCAGAGAGAGAATAGACGCCAGCGACGCCACTATGAATGTGTACTCACGTGAAGGTGGGCGGCGGGTTCCCCTGGGCGGCGCAGCCCATCGTCACGTCGCGGCCCTGCTCCACTGTGAGTGACGTCACGGACCGCTGAGTCAGCCGCGGCGGCATGCCACTCGTTGGCTCTGCGCAGGGAAACAGCCAACAATGCAGCACAGTACTCCGGTTACCATCAGCACTAAATAATAAGTGGAGATTCCTGGCTCTGTACTAGATGTACATATCCTCATCTGATCGTCTCTCAGCTGACCGCGACAGTCCAACATACAATGGCTACTATGGTTTGATACTGAGTCCAAGTCACCCAGTTAGGAGATAAAACTGAGTGAGTGATGAGTAACATTTGTATACCTTTTCAAGCTGCTTGTGTGTGAGGGATATAGTCACGTAAACATAGAAATGTGGCATAATAAAACTAAAAATTAAATGGTAATTTTTTATCCAGTATCATAAATGTACACTCATTATCACAATAAGAGCTGCACCCAGGACAAGGCGGATTGCGATCATCGATGGCAGGCAGGTAGATGTTTCCACACATATGAAACAATTACACCAACTAGGAAGGTCCAACGTACAGGCTGAATATTAATAAAAACGAAAAACTGCAGGGACAGATTCCTGACTGGAATGGTGATACAAAGAACCTATGAACATGTGTCCGCAAGTCTGTTGCTGGCATGGTAGATGGCGTTGACGAATAAAAGTTCCGCTGAACAAGTGTTCCTTGTGTGTTGCAGGCTGTGTGATTGACGCATACTGTAAGCAGCAGAATGATCCGGTATTCATATTGGGAACAAGCCAAGACGAACCTGGTCCTCCAAATCTGGTGTCAGCAAAGTCCGCCACTTCCCTGCATGTTGGTCTGTCTGAAAGGACCCATGATCACACAAACCCCCAAAAAGGACTTGAAATGTTATGTGATGTGATTGGTGTCTGTGAGGATACTTGTGTTGGCTCTCATTCCATTTGCTTGTCCATACACAACCACCATTCGGCTTGTTTCCGACATGAATACTCGACCATACTGCGTGAATCACACAGCCTGCAACAGACAATCCACACGCAGCACGTGGTCCATTCGGTAGCACCACCTACTGTGCCAACAATGCATTTCCGGATTCATGTTTTTCCTCCATTTTCAGTCAGGAATCCGCCTCTGAAGTTTACCGGTATTATTAATGTTGATCCTGTGCTACACGGCCACAAAACGTATGTTCTATTATGGCGTCGGGCTGCGTGGTTGAGAATACATGCATCAAGACATGCAGTATGTAGTTGCACAGGTCTTGGACGTTGTGATACTTTATCTCATGCCATTTGCAGCTGAACGCACAGATCTTACAGACTGGTGCATTGAGATGGACTTCTGAAGACATGATCCGTGGCATCCCAGACATTCTCGATTGGTGAGATATTGGGCGATGTGGCTGGCCACAGCAAAGTATTCACAGCTACGAGGCAAGCTTGGGAGATTGCAGTGGCATAAGGACAGGAGTTGTGCTGTTGGAATAGGGCATAGGCATGGGCGTTCATGAACAGCAGAGCGACAGCTTGCAGGACCTCGTCCATGTACTCTGCAACTGTCACGGAGCCTATTAGAAATGTTAATGGTGGGTGGACACCATAGGATAATGCTACCAACAATGTAATACTAGGCTAGTAGGACGTGTGTTGGGAGACTATATGGCACTGATGGCCGGGAGTCCCCACCTCGGGAAGTCTTTTCAGTTGATGCTACAATGGGCAATTTGCGTGTCGATGAAGAAATGATGATGAGGACAGCACCTCACCTAGTTCCTGAGAGGAGAAAAGTGCAAATTTGTCTGAAGTTGTTTTAGGAGTTCCAAAAATTCATTTTTCCAGATTAAATTCTCATCAATAAAGGCACGGGTAGACACTACACAAGAGCTGGTTGTTCGTTTGGATGAGACATGTTCTCTTGGGCATGTTAGACAAGTTGGTTCAAATGGCTCTGAGCACTATGGGGCTTAACTTCTGAGGTCATCAGTCCCCTAGAACTTAGAACTACTTAAACCTAACTAATCTAAGGACATCACACACATCCATGCCCGAGGCAGCATTCGAACCTGCGACCGTAGCGGTCGCGCGGTTCCGGACTGTAGCGCCTAGAACCGCTCGGCCACTCCGGCCGGTGTTAGAAAAGTATTAGCATGCAGATGCCGGTTGAGTGTTATGTAAACAGACGACATTTTAGCGACATCTCTGAACAAGTATTCATCACACGCTTTTTGACCACCGTTTCTGGACATCAATGGCATCTAAATCTTCATCAATTGCTACCGGTGCACTTGTGACGTTTTCATCACATGAAACATCCTCTCTGAACACCCTAAATTTTACATACATAGTTTTTTTACACCGTGTATAACCAAGATTATACAATTGAATAATATTAAGATAGGTTATTTTATACGTAGTGTATTTCTTAGCTGTAATATACTAAAACACTAATATGTTTTCTGGACACTAACCTATGCCTATTACCATAAGAAATGTAGTTGTAGTTCATGAATTAGCATAACAATGAATGATACTATCCATATTTTGCTGAGTACAATACATATGAAACCAGTTAAATATTTCTAGTAATGACTGTAACACGATCTGCAGTAGTTCCTAGGCAGCAGGTCGAAATTCAGTACCAACAAATAAATAAAAAGAGATTAAAAAACTAAACACTTGCCAGATAATAGTGCACATAGCTCCAGGAATCCTGTCAGCCACTGCTATTCCCCTGGACAATTACAAGATGAAGAATATGTCCAGTTCAAACTTGGACATTTAAATCATCAAACAAGGAGTAATTTTTAGAAACTCCATCTGTACTCCGTATTAGGTGTTTGCGGCCTGTATTGTCGTTAAAATGATTCCCCATTCGTCTCTGCTTCACTTATATCAGGGGAGGCTAGGAATCTGCCTTGCGAGCCGTACCCTGGCACAGGTGCCGTAGCGCTCAGCCTCGCTGCACACTTCCCACCCCACGCCCCACTGTCTGTGCACGAGGAGCGGAAACACGAGGCAACAACAAACGCGCCGCTTTTAAATGGCAGTGCAGTCACACTGCATAAAGTTTGCTTTTGTATTTCGCATTTGTCATCAGTGTAGATGACAAACAAAACAAATTTTCAGTATTGTTTAATTATTTTTTCGCTCGCTGAAGACGTTATATAATTTTTATCTGGTGAAGACTGTCAGCATACGAACAGATGAAGACCGTTTCACAGATTTTCGCACAGAGGTTGGCACTTAATTGTGACTTATTTAATTTAATAATCTAAAAATGCTCTTTCACACTTGTCGATCAAAATATTGTAGCATTTTTGCAACCTCATTATGAAGACTTGGAAACTCTGCCTGAGGAAAACAATGTAGAAGTCCTGGAGAGTTTTGACGTAAAAGGATTTGTTACTAAAACTGGAATGCTTTAAACTTCAGTCAGTTACATCTGTACATGCACGGGAGCGCTTTCAACTGAAACAGCAAATGATCTTGAAATTAGCATCGAAACTTAAGATTGGTAATGTCATGAAAATATTTAGAAAACTATTCTTGTATGTCTTTCAAAGCCACAAGGAATTCTTCAAACCTCGTATTTTCTTTAACAAAATATGGACTCTGTTTGTCGGAATGTGTCCCTTCTACAACGTGATTTTCTATTTAAATGCATCCCCAGCCAATCAGAAAGACGTTGTTTCACACCTTACGGAGCGCAGTGTGCAGTTCGGTTCACTTAAAATGAGAGGTCTGCAATCCATTCTGGAGGATCTAATTTTAATTCCTGCGCTCCTTCTTCCTCCATAAATTCAACAATAGAGGGTTTGAAATGGAAACATCCTTACAGATATGCCCGTTGACTTAACCAACGTACGTTGCAGTGATGTATGAACTCCCCACACTGTTGCAGCTGACAAAGAAATAATGCACGCGACTTCATAAATTTCGCTATTCACAGCACGAATTTCTTTATGTACTGCACGCCAGCAAATGTAGCACAAAGTGCTTCTTGATGTACAGAACAATGAAACCCGTCTGTCGGTCACTGTAATATTTTGTATTGCCGTTTTGTATCAGATTAGAAGTGGTGAAAACTGTGACGATGTTCGACAAAAAATTGTCCCTTTGTGCCTCGTAGCGCCCAAGCAGTTCCGCACAGATGTCCTCCGTTATTTTTTACGGTCTTATGTTATGCGGCGAGGAACTCAGCGGGCACTCATCTCTTAGTATCCCAACTCGTGGACAAGTGTGTCAGCGCTACCAACAGAGACGTCCAGTTTTGCAGCGAATTGTTTGATTGTGATCCTCTGTCACCTCGAGTGAGACTGTCCGCACGTTCCAACACAGCAGGAATCCACAGCTGCGTGTGGCCAGCCGGCATGTGTGAGACTGTACAGGTTTGCGCGAACTTGTTGCGACGATAGCAGACGCCTCGCCCAACTACTCACCTGCTTTTGTTTACTGCCAGGTCTCTGCAACCGGCTGTGAATATCTGCGATGTTCAGGTTTTCCTCCAAAAGAAATCCAGTGACAGCTCTCTGCTTGGAACGCACCTTCGTTGCAGAAGCTATTTTGAGGACTACGTATAGCGCTGCCACCTATCAGAACTTCATGAAACTACAGAGCCTGAAGCAGGAATATTCCACCATGTCCCACAACATATTCCGCACTTTTTTCAACAGAAATTGCCCGAGAAAAAAAAGTGTTGCAGTATTATTGAACGTCCCTCGTAATGTCCCCTGCTGAAATTTTGGGCACTTGGTGTGGTAAGGAAAGCATAGAAGCCAGGACAGATCACGGCATGGCAAACGTTTCGCGGACGTGTATGTGGGCCGCGTATGGGTCAAGGCTCGGCCTCTCTCAGCTTTGCTCGTTCCTACCCGGAAGCAATCGGTACAACGCGACATTTCATTCAGTATTGCTGTGTGGCATTTTTCGGTCGGCACAAATATCTTCATATCGGCAGAATCGTTGTGTCAGCGCCGTTTACCGTTAGCTGTTTGTTTGTGGTATGAAGGAAACTCACAGATCCAGAAGCCATTTGTCCAAAAAGAGGCTATCTAGCGACCTATCGTCTCAAACCTTTCAAAAATGAGTAGGAAAAATGGAAGCGAGAGATGAGAACTCTCAGTACGTATTATGCAGTCACATAAGCGACGGGTACCGAAAATTTGCTGTGGAACGTTATTACAATACCACGCAGAAAGAATTTAAAGATTTAGCTGTCAGTGCCACATCAGAAAAAGTTAAAAGTAGCTCTCTCAGCCAGTAAAGTGATGGCGAATATCGTCTGGCACTCTGAAGGAGTTGTCTTGTTTGATGTCCTCCCTCATGGTGCAGCGACAACTCTGAAGTATACCGTGCTATACACGGAAAATTAAAGAAGCGATTTTAGCGCATTCGCCACCATAAAAATTGAAACGAACTTCTCCTCATCCATGACAGCGCAAAGGCCTCGCCCAAGTCTGCACACCCGAGAGGAGCTCACAAACTTCACTGGACTGTTCTTCCTCATCCACCCTACAGCCCAGATCTCGCACATTCCATCTGTTTGGCCCAGTGAAGGATGCGCTCCGCAAGAGTTGATGGGGAGGTCATTGGTGCAGTGAGACTTTGGCTCCGACGTCGACCAGTGTAGTGGTGCCATTAAAGCACACAGGCCTTAGCAGTAAGGTGGCGTTAGGGTGTCGCATAAAACGGAGATTTTGTTAAAATATAGGATTTTGTAGACGAAATATTGGCGAATAAAATGGTATATTTGAATCCTGGATAAAACCAACCTGCTTCCAGAAAAAAACATGTTTTGCAATACTTATTGAACGCCTGTCGTAAATTTCGCAGTGGACTGTTGTAATACTTTTGGATAATCAGTGAAGACAGTTTTATTGAAGTTAGAAAAATACAACACCGGGGTAATGTTCAGAAACTTTTTTAAGTTACAGACGAAAGGACATGCAACACTTATTTCAAAAGAGTAAACAACCAATTCCCACAATCACTAGATTTCGATTTATTTTAAGAGCCCAAGAAAAGGGAATTAACGTATGAGAAGGGAGGGGCTGAAGGACGGGGGGCGCCAAATGATATGTCGCTTGTGCAGAAAATTGTAAAAATGTGCTTTTATTTCTTCTTGCTGATATTTTCCTTTTCAAATTTCTCCTTCGTTTCTTGTAAAGCTTGCTCACTGTAGAGATAAATAATAACGGAGCAAGCTACAAACCTCTCTCACTCCATTCTCAAAAAACCGTCTTCTTTGACGTGCTTCGACTCTTTCAACCGCGGTCTGATTTCTCTTCAAGATAACCTCACACTCCCTGTGTTTTATTCCTGCTACCTTTAGAAAGTACTACATCGGCTTTGGCAAAGGCTTTCTTTAAATTTACCAATCCCATAAATGTATTTTTGCCTTTCTTTCCGTCTGTCTTCTAAGATAATCTACTCTGTAGGAATCAGCATGGGTTTCGAAAAAGACGATCGTGTGAAACCCAGATCGCGCTATTCGTCCACGAGACTCAGAGGGCCATAGACACGGGTTCCCAGGTAGATGCCGTGTTTCTTGACTTCCGCAAGGCGTTCGATACAGTTCCCCACAGTCGTTTAATGAACAAAGTAAGAGCATGTGGGCTATCAGACCAATTGTGTGATTGGATTGAAGAGTTCCTAGATAACAGAACGCAGCATGTCATTCTCAATGGAGAGAAGTATTCCGAAGTAAGAGTGATTTCAGGTGTGCCGCAGAGGAGTGTCGTAGGACCGTTGCTATTCACAATATACATAAATGACCTTATGGATAAGATCGGAAGTTCACTCAGGCTTTTTGCGGATGATGCTGTGGTACATCGAGAGGTTGTAACAATGGAAAATTGTACTGAAACGCAGGAGGATCTGCAGCGAATTGACGCATGGTGCAGGGAATGGCAATTGAATCTCAATGTAGACAAGTGTAATGTGCTGCGAATACACAGAAAGAAAGATCCCTTATCATTTAGCTACAATATAGCAGGTCAGCAACTGGAAGTAGCTAATTCCATAAATTATCTGGGAGAATGCATTAGGAGTGATTTAAAATGGAATGATCATACGAAGTTGATCGTCAGTAAAGCAGATGCCAGACTGAGATTCTTTGGAAGGATCCTAAGGAAATGCAATCCGAAAACAAAGGAAGTAGGTTACAGTTCTTTTGTTCGCCCACTGCTTGAATACTGGTCACCAGTGTGGGATCCGTACCAGATAGGGTTGACAGAAGAGGTAGAGAAGATCAAACGGAGAGCAGCGCGCTTCGTTACAGGATCATTTAGTAATCGCGAAAGCGTTACGGAGATGATAGATAAACTCCAGAGAGACGCTGAGTAGCTCGGTACGGGCTTTTGTTGAAGTTTCGAGAACATACCTTCACCGAGGAGTCAAGCATTATATTGCTCCCTCCTACGTATATCTCGCGAAGAGACCATGATAAAATGAGAGAGATTAGAGCCCACACAGAGGCAAACCGACAATCATTCTTTCCACGAACAATACGAGACTGGAATAGAAGGGAGAACCGATAGAGGTACTCAAGGTGCCCTCCGCCACACACCGTCAGGTGGCTTGCGGAGTATGGATGTAGATGTAGATGTAGATAAGTCGTAGGATTCGTACATCTTCGCGTGTTTTAACATTTCTCAGGAACCCAGACTGAACGTTCTGGAAATGCGTAGTGGTAATATATGTAAAACAAGGTTTACAATTAATAAATCTTGGTTATTAATTACTCTAGTATGTAAAAATAGAACCACAATGTCATGTCGTATGTAAAGCTTGTGACGTCGCGAGTTATTAAGGGATAACATTTACTGCAGTAAGATACCTAGACGTGGAGCCCGGTGAATATACAGGAGACTGCAAACTTGTGTCTTAGCCATGACTCATAGCACATCAGTCGATGTTAGCCAGCACGAGAACGGGCTTCTGTGTCAGAACGACCGTATATTCATACCCCCTACGAATCTAAATAAAACATATTAAATATTAACCGCTTGTTTTCAAACTTTGTATACTATTTTTTGTTATTCAGAAGAAGACCTCCAAATTTCAAAGCTGTACATACAATAGTTTCAGAGATTCAGAAAATTACCTAAAACCCACCAAACCGACTCTCAGGGTGAGAAATTCAGTTAGGAACGATTACAGGTTGTCTTTTGTTACCATTTGAAATCATCACAGAGTTCTCAATATATTAAATCAATTAGTTCGGATTTTTATTTTCAGAACTTTAATTACTTTTCCTTTCGTAGGTTAAAATTCAGGAAAAATTAACATACGTTTATGATGTTGCTGTGTGAATATATTGGAGTGAGTGAGAGTGTGTATGTGGGACATACGCTAAAAAATATTATGTGCAACATTACGTAATTGGAATGCGGGAAACATGTGTTTTACCCACATTGCTAATGACGTACGTCTAGGGGTCACTGCTTTTGTAAGAAGGCAGCCAGAATATCAGTTTGAAGTGCAATCGTTTTCTAAATTATTTTCGAGATTAATTTTATTTCGTTTTGTTTTGTTAAACATTGTGTTAGTATTTGCATTTTGGAAGACGCAAATGCGTATCTGGATAGTGAATGGCTTAGGCGAACTTTTCCATGAGAATGATCTCGAAGGATCATGTTGATTGGTCCGTCAGACTAATCAGCCAATCAGAATTAAGTAGTTCCCGTGCACATATAGTTAGATATGCTGTGAGTGAGGCAGTATCGAGACAGTCGTTCGCCAGCTTCGGACGCGCAAAGGTAATGTTAAATGTCTCAGTGTTCATTATGTGTAAGATGAAGAATTATTGAGTGCCGCGCGTTTAAAACGAGTAGTGATGAAAGACATTGTAATTACGGACAGTTTGATGAAATTTTGGAGTTTTTGGATTGTTTTGTTGGAAAGTTTCGAGCGTGTGAACTTTCGACCTTTGTGAACATTCCGCGTGGCGTATTCTGCAATCATTTATCGATTATTTGGTGAGAAGTTTCTTTTGAAGAAACCCACTGAAAAGGACCGAATGTGAACCTCATTTATAGTAGTGGATATGTGACTGTGAGATCGCGGTTTCAATCGGGTCGGAATTGTGTAAAATTGTGGCTGGGATGCGTGTGAAGTTTGATTGTAGGACCTGAAATAATACTAGAGTTTGTGCGGACTTTGCGGGATAGATATTAGGCGACGTCTTTCTTCAAAGCTGCTTTTTCGTCGTCTAGTAAGTATCTACGCTTGCAGAGAAAAGGGACAGCGAGCGGACGCCGGACTGAGGTAGGCGGACATTCAATGTTGAGCAGTACGACGAACGAAGAACAACATAACCTGCCCCGCAGCAAGCTCTTCTCAATCGGAAGGCTGTTTCGAAAACCCAGGCACTTTACTAGGCATGGCTCTATTAGGGTTGGTATGCCGTTGCCTTCCTCGGGCCTTAAGCTGATTTACGCAGCCAGTTATGGGGGGGACCCACAATTTCACATGGCCTCCACAATGGTAAAAATTGGCATACTAAAAATTCATAGACAGGTCTGGCAGAGAGGATAAGTGATACAGTAATATAAACGCAGCTCTAGAATGACATGCCACAAACTAAATTTTATAATGTCGGTTGTATTAATTACGGGTAAATACACTCATGCTCATAAATAGAGGATAATGCTGATACATGGTGAAACAACGCTCTGGTGGGCGGTATGCTGGTTTAAATCACCTCGGTGTATGACCATGCGGTGCATTTGACCTGCGGTCGTCGTGCGGTGGCGCTGGCAGCAGTCTACATACGCAGAGGTGTGTTGGTGCATGTCAGAGTATGGTGCAGCGAGTACGTGTGCAGACGTTTTCAGACGTGCTAATGGTGACTGTGTGTTAAAAATGGCTCAAAGAACACGTATTGATGTTATGTGGGGTAGAGTACTAGGGCGACTGGAGGCTGGTCAAACACAGCAGGTCGTAGCACGGGCCCTCCGTGTGCCACAAAGTGTGATCTCAAGATTATGGTAACGATTCCAGCAGACAGAAAACATGTCCAGGCGCTACAGTACGGGACGTCCATAGTGTACAACACCACAAGAAGAGCGGTATCACACCATCAGTGCCCGCAGATGGTCACGGAGTACTGCAGGTAGCCTTGCTTGGGACCTTACCGCAGGCGTTGGAACACTTGTCTCCAGACACACAGTCTACAGACGACTAAACAGACATGGTTTGTTCGACTGGAGACATGCAACGCGCATTCCACTGACCCCTGTTCACAGGAGAGCCCGTAAAGCCTGGTGTCAAGAACACAGTAGACGATCATTGGAACAATGGTCCCAGGTTATGTTTAGGTATAATCTGAACAGTGACTCACGCTGGGTTTTCATCTGGCGTGAACCAGGAACCAGAAAGAAACCTGTATGGAGGTTGTGGTTTGATGGTGTGGGGTGGGATTATGATTGGTGCATGTACACCTCTGCATGTCTTTGACAGAGGAACTATAAGAGGTCAGATGTATCGGGACGTCATTTTTCACCAGTATGTCCGCCTTTTCAGGGGTGCAGTGGGTCCCATCTTCCTCTTGATGGATGATAACGCACGACCTCACCTAGCTGACATCGTGGAGGAGTACTTTGAAACAGAAGATATCAGGCAAATGGAGTGGCCTGCCTGTTCTCCAGACCTAAAGCCCATCGAGCACGTCTGGGATGCTCTCGGTCGTCGTATCGCTGCACGTCTTCAAACCCCTGGGAGACTTCAGGAGGTCCGACAGGCCATTGTGCAAGAATAGGAGGCTATACCCCAGCAGCTGCTCGACCACCTGATCCAGAGTATGCCAACCCCTTGTGCGGCCTGTGTACGTGTGCATGGTGATCATATCCCATATTGATGTCGGAGTACATACGCAGTAACCAGTGGCGTTTTGTAGCACATGTGTTTCGGGACGGTTTTCTCAACTTATCACCAATACCGTGGACTTACTGATCTGTGTCGTCTGTGTTCCCTATGTGCTTATGTTATTAGCGCCAGTTTTGTGTAGTGCCACGTTGTGTGGCACCACATTCTGCAATTATCCTTAATTTATGAGCATGAGTGTAGTATGATGTAGTGGGTTGGGGCATAAGTTCGTCGCGTCTTCATAACTTTAATAAACACAAGATACAAATTGTATCTGCAAAACGACTCATTTGTTGACAATAAATGTCAGCAGTGATGGTTACACCTCAGGGAAGCAATTCGTATCACACCACACCGTCGCTGTTCCACCAGGTGCATAACATTACCTTTTGTGGATGCACGCAGGTCTTTGTAAGGGACGTTTCTGTTTTGTTTGGGCTCAACCATTCCTTTCTTTTCCTTATGTCAGCATAAAGAGATCATTTTTCGTCACCAGTAACGATACAGTATAGAAATGGACGGTGTTTTTCACGAGCCAATTATTGACATGCAAGCAGAGACGCATGTATGGCCAGCCGCTGATTTTTGTGATTCTGGCTTAGAGCATGCGGTACCCATACACACGATTTTTGAACCTTCCGCAAATGTAGCACCGTTTGCCGGTTGTCGAATACACTGACCTGCATCATCGCGGATTAATGCGTTAAAAATATCTGCATCAAACCCTAAACGTGAAGAGTCACTGATGTCAAAACGATCCTGCTTAAAACGAAAAACCCATATACTGTGCCCAATGGCGTTCGCGTCATACACGACGCAAATGTTTGTAGCTGCCTCCGCTGCTGTCACCCCACTACTGAACTCAAACATAAGTATACGTCGGAAACGTTCTGGTTTCTTCTCTTGACACTCCATTTTGTAGCGTTCACAGCTCCACACACTATCTCCAAACTACAAAATGACAATGTGCAAACGCAAGTAGCAATAGTGAGCTACAAATAAAAATAACAATCGACAAACAATTCCATAGGAACCGGAATACCAACATGCAAAATAAAAAAGCTAGGAATTATGTACGAAACTAATAACTAAATGATGAGAGCACCACACAAAAGTTAATGAATAATGTTGTCAACGCTCTGTGTTGTGTAAGATTGATAATATTAACTAGTTTCTTTCATTGTGCACTAACTGAAGCTAAGTGCGAACTCGTAATTATACAGGGAGTTTGAAAAAGAACTCCCTAGTTTAAATGTGTCCTAGACTTTGTACAAAGTGACATACACTATTCTAATTTGTGGTGTTTGATTCACCAACTTTCCAAGTTTGGCTCCCCTGCAGTTGGCAGGTCTGCTAGACCTTGAGACGGCACCAGTGCTGTTTTTTCCCTCTGTTCCCTCAGTTCAGTCCAGGCGACTGTGCAGTGCAGTGCAGAGCAACTCAGCAACAATGTGTACTCCGCAACAGAAAATGCAGTATGTTATGCGACTTCTGAAAACTGAGTCAGTTATAGCAGTGCAACATAATTTTAGACGTCAGTATGGTGGTGAAGCACCTACAGCAAAAACTATCCGCCATTGGCTAAAGTCTTTCAAGGAAACCTGTTGTGTTTTAAAAGCAAAATCACCAGGTAGACCGAGAGCTTCTGAAGATGTTATTGAACAGATCCGTGTTTCGTGTGTTCGGAGCATGAAGAGGTCATTGGCACCCCACCTCATTACAGTAACCATGTGTGTGCACCTCTTGACACTCGCTTTCCAGGAAGGTCGATAGGCAGCGTTGGCCCAATATGTTGGCCACCACGAAGCCCAGACTTAACACCAGTGGACTTATTCTTTTGGAGTCACATAAAAGATGTTATGTGCAATGAGAATATCAGAGACATCAATCATTTACAGAGGAAAACCGTCGCGGCGGGTGGGACAGTTGCACCTGAAATGTTGGTCAGTACTTAGTGAGAAGTGGAATATCGTCTCGACGTGTGCAGGGCAACAAATGGATCCCATGTTGACGTCTACTAACATTGAACAAAACTTGAAGGAATTCTCTTTCATGATGTGTACCCATTGATGTAAGTTTTCATTAATTTCCCCATTAAATATACACTTAAAACTAGGGAGTTCTTCTCAAACACCCTATACTTTAATCTACCTGTAGATAGATAGATGACCCCTTTCTTAATAAATAAACTTTTAATGTTCTTTGTAAGAAGCAAACCCGAAACTTATTTACGATGGCCACACTAGCATACGATTCAATCAGTTGCAAGAAAGATTCATTTAGTATCTGGATTCAGGGGGAGCGATCTGCATGTTTGGCAGCTCAACCATTGTACATCATTATATCAGTCAAAAAGCTTGTTCGCTCCGTTGGCTTCTTACAAGGCCTAGCCACGAGGGAGGTGGCTTACAAAACACTTGTTCGATCGATATTTGTGTATTGCTCTTCAGTCTGGGATCCTTTCCAGGTAATGTTGATGTACAAAATAGAGAATACCGACAGAACAGCAGCATGTTAAACCACTGGTTCGTTTAGTAAGAGCGAAAAGTGTCACGGAGGTGCTCCTTCTGACCCTACACGAGACGCGGACTACTTCATGACGTGTCTGTTAAAACGCCGAGAGCAAACGTTCCTTTTAGAATCAACAAACATTTTGCTTCCTCCTGTTTGTATTTTGCGAAAAGGTCATGAAAGACAAAAGCTTACCACCGATTGTTCTTCCCACACACCATTCGTGACTGAAACAGGAAAGAAGAGAAGCCCGAGTTGTCCACAAAGTACCCACCGCCACATACCTTTAGGCGGATTGCGGAACACAGATGTATATCTGCATTACTGGTCAAGAGAGCACTCCTCGATGCATTGTAGTCTGATTTGTGTTGCGTACTATACATGTAAGTGAAACGGATTAGTCACAGTCTTCTTAGAGAAACAGTGGTGTGCGCTAAATACTGAAAACTATACGTCAGAATGTTTCGATATGACAACAATAACTACAATAACAGGACTCTTATAACAATTTGAGGCTAGTTTCGCTGAACAATACGCCAGATCTCTCCGTTTTTTCCTTAGTAATGTCAGTTGGAGCTCACTTAGTATTTCAGCCTCAGAATAAGAGCGACGAAAAGTGACACGTATCGGACACACATACACGCACGCACTCACTCTCACACACACACACACACACAAACACACACACACACACACACACACACACACAACCGCGCGCGCGCGCGCGGGTGGGGGGGGGGGGGGGGGAAGATTGCCGCTAAATTGCTGCGTTTTATCACATCTGGAACATCACCGTGCGCCGCAATTATTCTCCAACAGTTAATTAAGCTGAAATTAGAGGATGAAATTGGCTGTGCACTAAATAAATACTAATTTATTCTCGCTTCACTGCCTGTTAATTCACACGTTCTTTTGTTCCTGTGCAAAAGTGTGAGTTCCCACACGTTCCTCGCGAATGTCCGTTTGCACCGTCGAAAATATATTGCTGAGCTGACACTATAGAAAATACGTGCAGATATTGTGCAGTTTACACTTCAGTCTGCGTACTGGTTTATTTCTAATTATTTTTCTTATACACATCATTCTCTGTCATTTAGTGGGTGCGGACTGTCAGAGTTCTGACCGAGTGCAGAATCTTGCCAGCCAAGTATCAGAGAAGCTAGCAGCTAATAGAGCGAGTCCCAACCGCGAATATTTTGGGAGGGATGTCTGCCTCCAGGATTTGCCTTAGGACTAAGGCTAAACTCACGATAACATTAGTCAGAACCGGAAGATGGAAACCACCCTTAATCTACTTTTGGTACAATATACTCCAGACAAAAGATATGAAAGCGTAGAGTATTTTAAGAGTTTCAATATACTCGTACATAGAGTACAGACGATAAATTGCTCTTCTTCTTTTATTTCCCACTCATGAGAGGTGGATGGGCTATTGTACAACTTTGTTCTTTCAGCTCAGTAGGCTGGGAATGGGGCAGGAAGGTCCCCATTCGGAATCAAGGGTATTTGCGGCTCTTGAATTTGCCCGTTAATCAAGAAAAATGTCCTGAAAACCTTGGTCACACCAGGGTGATTAGAAGTGTTTAAATTTATTCATCAGATAAAGTTGTCTCTTATCCCACCCTACATTTAAAAGTGTGTGTGTGTGTGTGTGTGTGTGTGTGTGTGTGTGTGTGGGAGGGTGAATTGTTTCCAGAATTTTCGTAGCAAGCCGAAGAGTTGGAAACGGACAAATGGAGTATCAAATTGATCAGCGTAAGGTCTAGTTTCGCAAAAACAGATTAAATTGTCTGAAAGTACTCAACGTAATGAAGCAAAATTAGTGAATTGAGGAAATTCGAAATATTTCACGAACAGCTGCTGTTGTAAATTGTAAAAATACATAATCAAGGCATAAACTCAAACTTCTCTATATTTCCCCGCTGTATATACTCTTAATAAAAGTAGAATACCGATCATTATTTAAAATATCATACGCCACGCTTTCTGATAAAAACTTGAAAATGAAAAAGAATTAAAAAACAGTCAAATGTTTTGTGAAATGATTTGTCTAATGGTAACAAATCAGAGATTCGAGAAACATTTGACGCGCCTTGAGAATGATCCTCGAAATCAAGTACAACAAATGAGGTGCGATTTGACAATTGAAAGTTTAATATTGAACTTAGATTCTTAGGATTCTGAAGAGATTTAGAGGATATTTTTTTCTGGTAGAATTTCACTCAGTGGTCGGCTTACGTCACTAACTTACGAGCGTCTCAGTACCTGTACATGATTTCGACCATAATTCAAAGACGCGTCAGACGTTTCTCTAATGTACCGCAATTCATACTTTTAGACAGATCATTTCACAAAACATTCGACTTTTTTTCAAAATTCTTTTTTTACTGCAAACTTTTGTTCTCTAAATATAGCAGGCACTTCGAGTAATAACTGTCTGCAGTTTCAAGAAATTTTCAGCCAAATACAAGACTATCAGGGAATGGAATATAAGGAGTCACTATTGGAAATACTTGAAGCAGATATCCAGTTCCAACATTTACCTTACAACCAAGGGAACCTCCCGAAAACCTTGGTCAGAACCAGGGGATGGGAGATGTGAATCATTTTCATAATTTCATTCCGGGGCGATACGTCCCAGATAAAAAATTTGGCACCTAGAGTATGTGAATGTACAGGGTATGCATAAGACCTGCTATCATTTCAGAAAATCGTGGAAGATGGAGAATCGTAGTTTCTTTTAAAACATTTAGTAGCTCTCAAAGGTTTTTCCTTTGTTGCAGATTTCACTTCGAGTGTATAATAAGGGGCAGTTGTAACGTATCATCTGATACGCAGAAATCAAAGCTATGAAAACGGTCCTGCAGAATTATCGACGCCAGTGTCGGAGGGTACTACCGACAAAAACGAGCATAATGAGGTGGTTCAGAAATTTTAAAGAAACAGGCAGCGTCAAAGAGCTTCCTCGAAGTGGGTGTCCCACAGTGTCTCAAAAACAAGTTGACGCAATTCGAGCTAAATTGCAATGCAGACCGCAGCAGTCAGTTCGCCTTGCATCATACGAGTTGCAGGAAGCAAGCTCAACTGTCCGTGAAGTGTTACACAAGCAGTTACGCGTTTTGCGTACAAAGTGCAAATGGTCCAAACATAGCAGCCGAACGATGGTCCTTTACGGTATGCGTTCGCCTGTTCCATGCGGGCCACCATAGTGTTGACAATGACTACCTGAAAAAGTACCTATTTTCAGATGAAGCAAAGTTCCACATTTCTGAACATGTGAATGGGCACAGAATTAGGATTTACGGCTCAGAAAACCCGCACAAAGCAAGTGAACAATTCCGTCATAGCTCGAAGCCTAATGTTTGGTGTGCGATGATGCAGGATAGGTGACATGAAGCATTTGTTCGCAGGGAAAACCATAAAGGGAAATTTTTATACAGACATCCTCCAACAATTCCTCTTACACAATTGTCCATCTTGGAGCATGACGGCGAACCATCACGTTTGAGTTAGAACGTGTGGAATGTGCTGAAGGATATATTTCCTGAGAGGTGGATCGATAATTATGGTTCCAACGCATGATCGCGAAGCCTACCCTATGTTGCTCCATTAGATTTCGTTTTGTGGGGTTAAGCCAAGGATCGCGTGAACACAACACCAGTCTAAGACATCGCTACCCTGTAACCACAAATCAATGAAGCTATCGGAATTATTGATGCTGCAGTGCTTACTCGCGCCGGGATAAAACTCGAATATCGCCTTGACGTTCTAAAACGAGGAACGGGGCACACATTGAAATTCTGGCACAACAGAAAAAAAACTTTGAGGGCTGCTACACGCTTTACAACCCTGATGCTCTATCTCTAACAGCTTCTAAGTTGTGAATTTATTTAATTTTTATTTTTATTTTCTTTTTTTTTCTTCTGTCATCAGGCTTATGACTGGTTTGATGCGGCTGAACACGAATTCCTCCCCTGCGGCAACCTTCTCATCTAAGAGTAGCACTTGCAAACAACGTCCTCAATTATTTGCTGGCTGTATTCCAATTTCTGTCTTCCTCTACCGCTTTAACCCTTTACAGCTATCTCCAGTACCATGGAAGTTATACCCTTAAGTGTTAACACATGTCCTGTCACCAAGTCCCTTCTTCCTTTCCTTCACAATTCTGCGGAGAGCCCCACTCGTTCCTTACCTTAACAGTCTACTTTAATTTTCTTCTGTAGCACTGCATCTCAAATGCTTCGATTCTCTTTTGTCCGGCTTTCTCACACTCAAGTTTCACTACCGTACAACAATGCTGAGCAACAAACGTACTTTCTCAGAAATTTCTTCCTCAAATCATTGCTTATGTTCGATACTAGTAGGCTCCTCTCGGCCAAGAATGCCCATTTTGCCAGAGGTAGTCTGCTTTTTATGTCCTCCTTGCTCCGTCCATCTGAGTTATTTTGCTGCCTAAGCAGCAGATTACCTTAACTTCGTCTACTCAGTGCCTAAATCTGGTGCTAACTTTCTCGCTGTTCTCATTCCTGCTAATTTTTAAATGATAGCAGGATTATACGTACAACGTGTACATTTTAGATCCTGTATATTCATATGTATAAGTCAGTTGTAAGCATTCGATGTACATTGAAGAGCCAATGAAACTGGTACGCATGCCTAATATCGGTAGGGCCTCCGCGAAGTGCCGCAATAAGACGTGGCATGGACTCTACTAATGTCTCAATTAGTGCTGGAGGCAATTGACACCATAAATCCTGCAGGGCTGTCCACTAATCCCTAAGACTACTAGGGGGTGAAGATCTCTTCCGAACGCCACTTTGCAAGGCATCCCATATATGCTCAATTATGTTCATGTCAGGGGAGTTTGGTGGCTAGAGAAAGTATTTAAACTAAGAAGAGTGTTCCCGGAGCTACTCTGAAGCAATTCTGGACGTGTGACGTGTCGCACTGTCCTGCAGTAATTGCCCAAGTCAATCGTAATGCACAGTGGACATGAATGGATGCAGGTTATCAGACTAGATGCTTGAGTACGTGTCGCTTGTCAGAAACGTATCTAGACGTATCAGAGGTCCCACATCACTCCAACTGCACGCGCTCAACACAATTACGGAGCCTCCACTAGCTTGAACAGTCCCCTGTTGACATGATGGGTCCATGGACTCATGAGGTTGTCCCAATATCCGTACACGTCCATCCGCTCGATGCAATTTGAAACGAAACTCGTGCGATCAGGCAACATGTTTGCAGTCATCAACAGTCCAATGTCGGCGTTGACGGGCACAGGCTAGGTGTAAGGCTTTATGTCGTGCATTCATCAAGGGTGCACGAGTGAACCTTCGGCTCCGAAAGCCCATATCGATGATGTTTCGTTGAATGGCTCGCACGGTGACACTTGTTGGTAGCCAAACATTGAAATTTTCAGTAATTTGCGGAAGGGTTTCACTTCCGTCTCGTTGAAAGATTCTCTTCAGTCGTCGTTGGTCCAGTTTTTGCAGGGTCGTTTTCCGGCCGCAGCGATGTAGGAGATTTGATGTTTTACCGGATTCCTGATATTCATGGTACACTCGTGAAATGGTGGTACGGGAAAATCCCCACTTCATCGCTACCTCGGAGATGCTGTGACCCATCGCTTGTGTGCAAACTGTAACACCACGTTCAAATTCACTTAAATCTTGATAACCTGCCATTGTAGCAGCAGTAACCGATCTAACAACTGCACCAGATACTTGTTGAATTATAACCGCGGTTGCCGACCGCAGCGCCTGTTTACATATCTCTGTATTTGAATACACATGCTTTACCACTTTCTTTGGCGCTGCAGTGTAAAATGGTTGTTACGTGACTGACCCTGTACAATACAAATAACACAGAATACAGCCAATGTTGCCGCTCTGTGAAGTTCAATATCTCTGGAAATCAAGCTCGCGAAGTTATTTATTTACTACTGTACTAATTTACGTTGAGAGTTTGATACACCCAAGGCAAAAGTGAGTGGCGTCTTCTTCGCCACAGGAGCTATTTGGCGTATGCACCACGCTTGTTCGGTCAAATGTTTGTGTTATATCATACGTGATTAAAAGTCAGGCTTGAAACAGTTGTGGACAACTTTCTCTATCATTTAGCCGTCGAATACCATTGCCGTTGCGAGAACACTGGTTGTACTTCTCTCTAGTACTGTTCTTCATATAGGTAATGTGTTTTCCACTGACGTAAAAGTTGTACCGGAGAAAGTTTGTCATTCTTTCGAAGCCGTTTTTTATCATTTATTGTTTTACTTAGAAATAAAGTCGAGTGTCGGAATGTTGTGAACATTACCGACAGACGACATTTAAAGCGCTTTCTGATCTTAAACGCCGGCCGAAGTGGCCGTGCGGTTAAAGGCGCTGCAGTCTGGAACCGCAAGACCGCTACGGTCGCAGGTTCGAATCCTGCCTCGGGCATGGATGTTTGTGATGTCCTTAGGTTAGTTAGGTTTAACTAGTTCTAAGTTCTAGGGGACTAATGACCTCAGCAGTTGAGTCCCATAGTGCTCAGAGCCATTTGAACCATTTTTTTGATCTTAAAGATATAAACAAATAAATAACACACATTGCACAGGCACCAAGCGAACTGAGGAACAACAGAAATTTACTTTTTCAACAAGCTATGGCCATCATGATGGTCTACCCACGTGTTCACTTCTTCCAGTATGAAGGGTATCAATCTTTTCTGAGCGCGTCAAGGATATATTTATTTAAAAACTTCACTGTCAGCCTGTTATAATGGAACAAGTTGTTTGTGAAAGACAGTATACTGAAAAATTTAACAAAAAATGGTTCAAATTGCTCTAAGCACTATGGGGCTTAACATCTGGTGTCATCAGTCAAAAAGTGGTTCAAATGGCTCTGAGCTCTATGGAACTTAACAGCGGAGGTCATCAGTGCCCTAGAATTTAGAACTACTTAAACCTAACTAACCTAAGGACATCACACACATCCACGCCCGAGGCAGGATTCGAACCTGCGACCGTAGCGGTCGCGCGGTTCCAGATTGCAGCGCCTAGAACCAATCGGCCACAGCAGCCGGAAAAATTTAACAAATATAGATAAATGTATGTATATAAAACAAATAAAAAGACACAGAAAGAAAAAAAAACTGTCTGGGGGACGTTGCTAATTGTGTTAGTGACTTTTTGTTTACATGTAATACACTGAGATCTCTGACTCATTACAAACAATATCGCGGCTGGATAAATCTGAGTCATTTTGGATTCTGTCGCGGAGATGAAATCACTTTTTCTTGTGACTGGCTGTATCTCCTTAACATGAAGGTTTCGTTTAACAAACAGGGCACACGACTTTCTTCACCAGCGTCAATGTTAGCCAAAGATTTGACCTGACATGAACCTTAACTCTTTTTTCAATGCTGAAATCTTTACTGAGTAGGGTTAATTTTCCATCACTTCTCATCCCCCCCCACCGCAAAATTACTTTATTCCACCGACAAACATGTTCCTTTGGTAGCGCTTATCCCCATACGTAAGTTACAGCTTTTTTTAAAGTTAAACTTAAGCTTAACATAGAATTTGTTGGTGCATGGAATTTTGCAGTTATAACGTTCATATATCTAGGCGGACACAACTTTCTTTTAGCAAGGTTATCCCATAGACTCATAACTTTGTCTGTACCATCTAATGCATAACGTATTCTTAGAGTAAATCTGCAGTCTTAAAAGTTCTGAATCGTTCACAATCCACTCAAACAGAAATAACTGTGTGTCGCGGAAGGGCTGGTAAATCTGAAAATAAGAACCTAATACTAACTCATTTTTATGGAAACAAAATTCTCTTTCTCAATGTGATATCTATAGAGAAGATAAACTTCCACCATGAGTGGAAGGAAGTAATAGATTAAATATGAGTGAAGGCCTGAATGTCTACAAATTAACAATAAAATGGTAGACTCAGTACATGAGCTTTCACACTCTGGATACTTGGAGACAATGTCTGGGCGGACTGGAAAAAGAGTGACACAGAGTGAAAACTGTGACCTGTAGTGCCTTTGGTAGGCCAGATATGGTTTTCAGAACAAAGTTACTGATGTGTGTGAAATGTAAAATTTGCAATGAATATGCTTTACCAGTTTTGACTTATAGTAGTGGACGTTTAATGGAATATGAAGAGCTATGGATTGATAATTACTCGGAGTGATTGGAAAACAAACCAACAAAAGCTTCAGTCGCAGATTCGAGTAATAGACCAAATGACGCATGTAATAAAACTTCAGTGAAGGTTGGTGGGAAATTTAGCAAGGCGAATGGATGATATGTGCATCAAGAAAGTTCTTCACCGGATAGGTAAAGTCGAGACTACGACAAGAGAGTATGTAGGGAAGCAGCCTACTCACGCCTTGTAAAATTCACATCAGTCTTTCCATTGTGTGCCAGCCTAGTCCGCTGTAACTAGCTCTGACGTCATAAATGTTGCGCAATACTTTTAAAAATCAAGTAAATAACTTGAAACGTTTCTAGCATGTCAGTAGTAATACTAAATCAATATGTGTTGAATGTCAGTTCAACAACTTTAACCATTTTCGAAATTTGGACTTTTCTGTAAAAATCATTGGCGCAACAGAAAAGAGATAGAAACTTAAAAATTTATATTTAGATTCCTTTCTCATAATAATTTAGTAGAAACAGTATTCTGGATCCCACAAATTGAAATTTTTGTTGAAATTCATGATTTTCTGGTTTTTGTCTTAGAAATTAAGGAAGCAAGATAGATTAAGTAGGCGAATAAACAAGGCTAGGATGTTTAAATTTAAGTAGAAGAGAGATCCGCTATAATCATAAAGATGAGAGAAGTTTCAACTGAATAACTATAAAACTATAGTGATTGCGTATCTCCAAAGGGCAAGTTCAGAGCTCGTCTACTGCGTGTAGTGTAATTAAATTAATTCTCTCGCCCAAAATATTTGACTTAGATATGTCAAACTTTTATTATGATTACTTACCTGTGTGCTGCATGCACATTTAAATTGAGAGCTTCATCGGCCATCAGCAAAGGAAGCGATGATTTATTCAATAACTTAAAGTGGTGCATTACTAGCCCAGCGGCTAGTCGGGAGAGCTGATTTGATCAGGCGTTCCCTTAGCCGTCCGCACTGTGGCTTTATATATAAGAACGCTGTGCGAGGAAGGAAGGCCCCAGTTCTCTCCAGACGCTGATTAGCACACCACCTGTGTCGGGAGTCGCGTCGCGTCGGTATCATTGCTATAAACAGCCTCGGATGCCGTATTAAGTTACTCAGGATACGCGTAACCCTGAAATCATTTTCGAGTGAAGTGTTAGTTCTGGGATGACTTTAATGATCTATCTTCAGTTTGCGCATGTCGTATTTTCACGTGCCGCCGCGGGACAGACATTCTACAATTATTTAGCGTGGCGTTTGATGAACATTATCATCAAATTATGGCGAGCATTCACTTAAACATTTAATTTGGACAGTTATAGTTGCATCAGCGCATTAGACTCTGAACTGCTCTGGTAGTTGGAGTGTGTGGATTCTTTTTTTTGATCTGTGACTTTCAGGATATAGCGAACGTTTTTACAGGATCGTTTTTGATTATGAATCCCAGACAATCTCCTAATTCCTCAGAGCTATAATCTGTAGCTATAAATGTATTTCTCAGATGAAGTGGGCACTAGGAATTCTAATTACAGGCTTCACGTTTTGCTAATCACTTTCTGGTTGCCAATATTGTAGTTAGAGAGCCAGTGTTGAGAACGGTAAAAGACAGCATAAATAATAGGAACATTTATATAAACAATTAACGATAATTCCACCCGCCGCCCCACATATGGTGCATCGGCAGGGAAATGCATCTTTTCTGTTTCTACATTACAAAACATTCTACATTTTAAGTAACAACATATAATTCCACCCGCCGCCCCACATATGGTGCATCGGCCGGGAAATGCATCTTTTCTACATTACAAACCAAACATTAATTAACAAGTGTAATTCCACCCGCCGCCCCACAAGTAGACAATATTACAGAACAGGCAAGAGTAATAAGGTTGCCTATGATTCAAGACCGTAATTAATTGAGAAGTTTGGACTAAACCTTTAACCATTACGAATGTCAAACGGCAAATGATGATGAGCTAATATTTTAGCCTGGTTGAGCCGTGTGCGGCTCGCGTTGATGCCCTTCATAGCTTGATCACTGGCGCCATTACGTTTGCTCGCCTTGTGTATCCGTGAGTGGCAGCAGCAGCGCTTATGGATAGCTCGCGCTGTGGTACCATTTTTGGTGCGGCCGGTAGTATTTCCGGGTCGTCGAGTGTCGAGCGAAGAGAACTGGGACTGAGTAGCACTGAGGTCCGGACAGCCAGTACTCGCCCGACCGCTGGTGACACACTTGCACGGATTCAACGAGGTTTAGATGAATGGACCGTGATATTCGAGCAGAGCAACTTTCACTTGTGGGTGTCCGTCCGTCGAAGTGACCCCATGGCAATAAGTTGTCAGTCGCCGATTTACACTGGGATCTCTCCCGTGCCTGACTTGAGTGGGGACGATCGTTGGTTGGTCGTTCTGTCGGTCGTCGCAGCAGACGACGTGCATTTGGTCTTCCGACCGCTTCTGGCTTCTCTGTGTTTGTGCCGACTTTTAATTCGTCCGTGTTGTTTCACAGTGACTGGTTTTAGTATTCTGAGTTGTTAGTGGAATTGTTGTCCCGCATTCGTGTTTATCTTGTGGTTTTGAATGAGTAGTTAATTTATTGCTGTCTGCGTACTAGATTTGGTGAGGAGTTGCGAAACGACAATAGTTCAAAAAAATTGTTCAAATGGCTCTGAGGTCATCAGTCCCCTATAACTTAGAACTACTTAAACCTAAATAACCTAAGGACATCACACACATCCGTGCCCGATGCAGAATTCGAACTTGCGACCGTAGCGGTCACGCGGTTCCAGACTGTAGCGCCTAGAACCGCTCATCCATCCCGGCAGGCCAATAGTTCGATTCGGGCGCAGCAGCGAGCAGGTCCGTGCAACGCGATTGCAAGCCGGGGGCCGCTGGCGGCGTGCTGCCACTGCCGGATCGAGGAGGGGTAGCTGCGAGAGCGACGACTTCGTTGCACACCGAACCCTGGACGTTTAAGTTGAGTGACGAGTTAACTGCTAATGCAACCCCGACTTTGGTCGGCGGGTTGTTGCTCCCAGGGTCGCTGAGCCTGGAGGCAACGAGTGAATTGTTTCGATGCGGTGAAATATTGCAGTCATCTTTCTCCATTTGTTATTCATCATTGATGGTTCAAAGGGCTCTGAGCACTATGGGACTCAACTGCTGAGGTCATTAGTCGCTTAAAACTTAGAACTAGTTAAACCTAACTAACCTAAGGGCATCACAAACATCCATGCCCGAGGCAGGATTCGAACCTGCGACCGTAGCGGTCTTGCGGTTCCAGACTGCAGCGCCTTTAACCGCACGGCTATTCATCATTGAATTTAGTATTATTCTTATTAGTGAAGTGCAACCAGCAGTATTTACTGCCTTGTGGCCGCTAAGTCCCAGCTACCTGATCTGGAGGTTAGCGTACTTTTCCGGCAGTGTACCTTTCCTCGTTGTGTTGATGCTGTCCGACATGGCGTGTAGTTCTACAGCCTCTTCCATTGTACTGTGCATATTTTTTGGGAATTATACCTTGGTTCTAGTGTTTCCTTCGGCCTTGGGTGTTTCCTGAAGACGTAGTGCTGTCTGTCTCTTCGCTCTTGCCTAAAATATTCCATCGTTGTACCGGTGATCGGACGTTAGGCGGCTTGGTTAGTCGGTCGGTCGGCGCTTAAGCTACCACTAGTGTGAGTTGCCATCTTGTTACGTGGATATAACTCTAGGCTGCTTGTCTCACCGCTTACACAGCTGTAGTCACCTTCCTCAGGTCGATCCAGAGAGCAATGTCTGTGGATCACTTCGTCTTATTTGGACAAGTTGTCATAATTGCTTAAAATTTACTCTAATGTTTTAACGTGTTACTGCCTCCCCCCCCCCCCCCCTCATAATTCTGGCCTTTAGTCATTAATTGTTTGTAAGACTGGTTGTGGCCTTCAGCCGACAAATAATTTTCAATCCTGTTTTAGTGAGGCCTTCAGCCATCACTGTAGCTTGTTACAAGTATTAAGTTTATTAGAAAGAGGTTTTAGTATTTTTAAAGAGTAATTGTTTACCTTATTTGTTATTCAGGCCTTCAGCCCTTGTGTATTCTGAAATTGCTTGTGGCCTTCAGCCCACGAATAATTTTCAACCATCTTAATCAGGCCTTCAGCCGTTGATTGTGTGTAACATTGCTTGTGGCCTTCAGCCGACAATAACTTGCAATTCTTCTAATAAGGGTTTCAGCCCCAGTGTAGAAAATCTTTTAAAAATGATTGTTTGGAGTTTTGTTTTTTAAAAATAAAGTGTATGTGTTTTCTGTCCAACCGACGGTAACTGATTAGGCCCCTCCACACCTTTCATGCTTTCCGTAAATTCCGCGTCTCACTGGTCTTTCAGAATAATCTGGTGACAACATTAGGTCAAAGGTCCAGAATTCAGTCCTGATTTTATATTACATCTTCGTTTTAATTTCTTGTAACTTTTAACCGCCTTCCAAACAAAATTGTTGTATAGTTACGCGAGCTCTGTGCGAGCTCTCACTGATTTTATTACAATTGTCGTTTATTTCTATGTAGGTTAGCGCCAACAAAATATTTTAGCAGTCAGAGTTGGTGATTGTAATTTCGTGAAAAGATCTCGCCGCAATGAGATATGCCTTTGTTTTAGTGACTGTCAGCCCAACTCGCTTATCACATCCATGACACTGTTCCCCCTATTCCGCGACACTAGAGAACGAACTGTCCTTCTTTGGACTGTTAATACCCTCCGTCAACTCTACCTGTTAAGGATCCCATACAGCAACGCTCTAGCAGAGGACGGACAAGTGCAATGTAGGCAGTCTCTTTAGTGCCTGCAGTATCTTATAAGTGTTCTGCCAATGAAGCAAAGTTCTTGGTTTGCCTTTCCCTCAACTTTACCTATGTACTCGTTCCAGTTTAAGTTGTTCATAATTGTAATTCCTAAATATTTACACTGATAAGACGAAACATTATAACCACTGGCCACCGCGACGCTGGATGCCGCCTGGTGGCGATGCGGAAACTTTACGCGGTAACAGAAGTACATAAGCGGAGGATCACCATAGCGAAGATATGGGCTGCAAACGGGGAAATCCATTGAAACAAGTGACTTTGACAAGGGCAGATTATTATTACGCAGAAAATGGCGAAGGTAGTCGAATGTTCACGAGCTACTATCGTCGGCATCCACGGAAAGAGGTAGGGCAGTGAAACTACCAGTAGGTGCTAAATGTTTGGACATCCACGACTCTTCACAGAACGTGGGGTTCGGTGACTTGTCTGCTCAATAAAAATTGAATGGGCACCAGACTATCTGGATTCGACCGACGATCAATAGAAACGTTTTTAGGCTCTCCGGGAGAAATACATTTTCGGTCGATGGCCGTCTCCACAAACGCCGTCATGGGGGTGATCGGTGGCTCGAAATGAACAGCGCGCCACGGACTTAGTCTGATGGGAGCAGTATTGTGCTATGGGAAAGGTCCTCCTTGCGCTTGCATGGGACCTGTGGTAATAATCGAAGACACGCCGACGGTTGAGAGACACATGCATCCCTTAATACTTGATGTCTTCTCCGACAGCTACGTCATCTTTCAGCAGTATAATTGTTAGTGCCTCGGCGCCAAAACCGTGCCACAGTGTTCGGAGTAGCATTATAGTGAACTCAACGTTGATTTCTCGGCGACGAAATTCGCCTGATACAAATCCTATTGAACCCATCTGCCTCGCTATCGGGGGCCATCACTGCGTACTCAAATCAGCGACCTGTGCGTAGGCATCTAATGCCACATACTTTCACAAACCTACTAGTAAACTGTCGGATCACTGATACGCATAATCAGTGATGTATTTCATTCCAAACATGGACAAGCTATCAAGTAGGTGGTCATAATGTTTTGGTTCACCGGTGTAGTTGACAGAAACGGTGGATAACAGAAGAAATACTTCAGTTGATCTATGAAAGAAGGAAGTACAAAAATATTCATGGATTCTCAGGAATACAGAAATACAGGTCACTTAGGAATTGAAACCAAGATAAGGTGAAATGGTTGCATGAAAATGTGAAGAAATTTAAAATGAAATGACTGTCGGAAGGTCTGACACAGCGTACGGAAAAGTCAAAACAACCTTCAGTGAAATTAAAAGCAAAGGTGGTAACATTAAGGGTCCAAGGAGAATACCACTGTTAAATGCAGAGGAGAGAGCGGATAGGTGGAAAGAGTACTCTGAAGTCCTCTCTAAGGGGGAGGACTTGGCACATGACGTGATTGAAAAAGAAAGAAGAGTCGATATAGATGGGATAGGGGATCCCATATAGAATCAAAATTTGAAAGAGCCTTGGAAGACTTAACATGAAATAAGGCAGAAGGGATGGATAGCATTCCATCCGAATTTCTAAAATCAGGGGAAGTGGCAACAAAACGATTACTCACGATGATACGTAGCACTGAGACTGGCAATGTACCATCAACTTTTTGGAAAAACGCTATCCACACAATTCCGAAGATTGTAAGAGCCGCCTAGTGCAAGAATTATCGTGCAGTCAGCTTAACAGCTCATGTATCCAAGTTATTGACAAGAATAATATGCAGAAGAATGGAAAACAAAGATGACATTCTGTCAGGTGACGACTAGTTTGGCTTTAGGGAAGGTAAAGGTACGAGAAAGGCAATTCTGTCGTTGAGGTTGTAATGGAAGCAAGATTAGAGAAAAATCAAGACTCGTTCATAGGATTTGTTGTCCTGGAGAAAGCGTTCAACAATGTAAAATGGTGCAAGACGCTCGAAATTCTGAGAAAAATATGGGTAAGCTATAGGGAAGACGGGTAGTATAAAACATGTACGAGAACGAAGAGGGAATAATAAGACTGTTCACTCTATACATCCAAGAATCAATGACGGAAATAAAGGAAATGTTCAAGAGGTTAGGGTGAAAGGATATCAGTCAGCGGATGATATTGCCATCCTCTGTGAAAGGGAAGAAGGATTGCAGAGTATGTTCATTAGAATGAACAGTCTTATGAGTATAGAATATGAACTGAGATTAAATCATGGAAAGACGAAAGGAATGAGAAGCTGCAGAAATGAGAACAGGAAGCAAATTAATCCAGGATCGACGGAGTAAGGAGGACATTAAAAGTAGTCTACCACTGACAAAAAGAGCGTTACTAGCCAAGGGAACTTTACTAGTATCAAATATAAGTCTTAATTTAGAATGAAATTTCGAAGGATGTACGTTAAGAGCACAGCATTTTATGGTAGCGGAATATGGACTGCGGGCAAAATCAGAAAAGAAGAGAATCGAAGCTTTTGAGATGTGGTGCTACAGAAGGATGATGAAAATTGAAAGATGATAAGATAGGGAATGAGGAGGTTTTCCGCAAAATCTGTGAAGAAAGTAATACATGGAAAACACTTACGAGGGGAATGGACAGGATGACAGGAAATCTGTGAAGACATCAGGGAATGATTTCCCTAGTACTAGAGGGAGCTGTAGAGGTTAAAAACTGTAGCAGAAAACAGAGATTGGAATACATCCAGCAAATAATTGAGGACTTGTGTTTCAAGTGATACTTCGAGATGAAGAGTTTGGCACAGGAGAGGAATTCGTGGAGGGCCGCATCAAACCAGCCATCATCATCATCATCAGTGTTCTACCAAAAGGCAGGTTTTCACATGGTAGTTCTTCAGGCTGTCCGGTCTTCTGCCATCCACTACAGGTTTGCATAATTTCCTCTTCCTATCATCTTATATCTCCTTCTTCCTCTCAGTCTTCTCCCACAAACCAATCCTACCAAAGCATCTGCTAGCAAGCACTCCCTTCTCAATGAGTGTCCCAACCAGTTCTTTTTCTTTTCTTTTACAACCTTCAGCAGACATCTTCTCTCACCAACCCTTTCCAATACTCTTTCATTACTCACTCTTTCCATTCAGCTTATTCTCTCCATTCTCCTCCACATCCACATCTCAAATGCTTCTTTTTCCATCCTCTCGTCTCAGCGTCCATGTTTCTGTTCTCCTTAGACCCTTTGCCACATAAGAGTCTCCTCTTTCTGTTGAATGCCTCCTTCGCTATGGCAATTCGAGTTTTCAGCTCCTGGTGACATCTCAAGTCTTCAGTTATTGTGCTTCCATGATATTTAAATGCACTTACTTGGCTAATGGTGGATTGTCCTATTTTAATATTGGACAGTCTGCGTCTTGTACTGATGACCATACTCTTTGTTTTTGCTGTATTTATTTGCATCTCATATTCCACACAAGCTTTATTCAGATCTTTCAGATTGTTATTCACTGTCCGCTCACTTTCTGCTACTAATACCATGTCATCAGCAAATCTTATACATTCTATTCTCTTTCCACCAATACATTTTCCTCTTTTCCCATCTAAGCCTTTCGCAATAATCTCTTCAAGATATGCATTAAACAACAGTGGGGAAAGGCAAGAACCTTGCCTAACACCTCATCCAATGCTGCCTCCTTCTGACATTTCATTTCCAATAAGCCAGCCAGAAGACTAATAACAAAAAAAAATTCCACTTATTCTCCATCACGTTCTGTTACCTTAAAATAACGTTGTATAAAATCGTATATTCTCTTTTGTTTAAAACTGTTGTCCTGTGCTGATAGCTATGTTTTCCCTACACGAATTCTCATCTTTAGGGTGTGATGCTATTCATTATGTCGGGAGCAGTGTTTGGGACGAGACGTCCCGAACGTGGCCAATCATAGAGGTCACTTTCTACACAACATGATGTTTTAACTCTCTTTACTGATCGCTCAACAGAACCACTACAAACTGCATCGTTACCATACACTGCACACAAACGGTTATGGATGTTCACAACAGTTTCTTCCTCCGCAGCTAAGAATTCAGTTACAGTACGTTGGTTGTAACGAGTGTCTTGCATATATGTAATTTTGATAGTTCGCTACAGCTATGCCATCTATCGGAATTGTTGGAACTTCGCATACCTCGATACTTCGCCAGAAGATGATGAGTATGATACTCGTCGAAACGTCGCGATATTTTAACACTGCAACCTGGCTGGAAACGTGAAGAGTTCTTCTCCAACATTACACGCTGGGAGATTCTACTTTAACACCTGACAGGTCGTTTGTGTTTACATATTAACGGCTGTAAAAATTATGAAATAAAAATATAATAATTAGTGCATCATTTATTGCACGCCCATCGAATAATTGAATTTCAGGCCTACTTTCGAACTTATGCCATCAAATTCAACATTAATAATTGCAGTTTATCCGTATTCGTGACAAATAGAACACTAACAGCAAAACAAAGATGATTCAAGTGCTTTCCATTTCTTCTTTTTCTCCCAAGTTTCGGAATCTGAAATCTTCCCCTGGAACTAATGCTAGTATTTGTTATGAAAAGAAATTTACATCAGCAAAATGAATTTCTAAAACTGCCATCATCTACCAATTTTTCCGCATGAAATTTTAGCAGTATATTGAGAAAAAGAGAGGCTAAATGACGTATGTCGAAGATATTAAGAGAAATTAAAATATATGTTACTGTTTCTTACAGAGACGTACCTTCAAAAAGTATTATAAATCAGAAGCTTATGCTTTTTCCCACATATTAGCTACATATGCCATTAATGCAAGCGCGCTTTTGCCGGTCCACGACGTCAACGCTTCATTCTCGGCAAAACGAACGCGCTTCACTCCGGCCTTTAAACTTGCGAAGGGGCGAAAATCGCGGTATAGCGCCACAAATCCGGGAGTACGCCACGTGCGCGTAGGGATTTGAATTTCATCTTCAAAGGGCAGAGAGCGGTCCACCATCATCACGTTACAAGCTAATCGGCTCAGCGGAATTTTTAACACGACAAGCTTGCTTCCTCACGTGTTTGGTCTCCTCTTTCACTGCTTCGAAACATTCGATAAAAGCAAAAAGAGTAATGAAAGCTGGGTGATGTGAAATTCATTTGCATCATCCAATCCACATCTCACATTGCTTAAATTAATTATTTAAAATATCCTGTGATGTGGCTCTATTGAATTCCATGCCCTTTTACTACATCAAAGATCGATCACTTTAGACGGTAGACGCGTTATTCATCATACCTTAAATTTTCGCTTGATAAAATATGGTTCTGATATAATGGAAGAGACTCTGTATTGTGAGTGCGTTATACAGGATGTCTCAAAACTTTTGGGTCTCACCGAAACAGATGATAGTGAGTCCACAACCAATTATATTGGTTATAATGTTCGCAAATGCATATTTATTGCGTTATGGACAAAACAGGGTACACCGCATAACAACAGTGTTGTTTATAGCAATTGTTCAAAGTAACGACCGCCAGTGTCAATGCATGCGAGGCAACGGTGCATGGCCGGCCGCTGTGGCCGAGCGGTTCTAGGCGCTTCAGTCCGGATCCGCGCTGCTCTTACGGTCGCAGGTTAGAATCCTGTCCCGGGCCTGGATGTGTATGATGTCCTTAGGTTAGTTAGGTTTAAGTAGTTCTAAGTCTAGAGGACTGATGACCTCAGATGTTAAGTCCCATAGCGCTTAGAACCATTTGAACCAACGGTGCATGAAATTCTGCCGTACTCTCTCAAAGATCCTTGGTGTCAGCTATACCGGGAAACAGGCAGCTTGGACCCTAGCAAGCGGGTATTCATCCGATTGTAGGGGTGTTTCGCACAGCAACGTCTTGATGTAACACCGGAGGTGTGAGATCCGGCGGTCGAGCTGGGCATGAGACAGTACCTCCCCTTCCAATCCAACGATGAGCGTACGTGTTGTTCAGGTGTTCACCGACATTAATGTCGAAGTGACTACATCGTTTGGCGAACAGCATGGGGTACAGTGTCCAAGAACTTCAGCAGCACATCTCGCAGGAACACCAGGAAACGAAGACCAGCCAAATTGGGGACTCAGCAAGTAAAGTCCTATTAGGTGAACTTAGACACGATTGTCCATACGTAGACAAAGAATCTGGAGGGAAGCAGCCTACTCACGCCATATAAAAATCATAGGCTTTCCATTGTGTGCCAGCCTAGTCCACTGTAACTAGCTATGGTGTCACGAATGTTGCGCAATACCTTAAAATAGAGTAAATAATCTGAAAAGTTAATAGCATGTGATGCTAAAATAGTAATGTGTTAAGTTTCAGTTTGGTAACTTAAACAGATTTCGAAATTTGGATGTTTTACGTAAAAATCATCGGCGCAACAGGAAGGAGCTAGAAACTTCAAAATTTATATTCAGATTCCTTTTTCATTCTAATTAATGGAAACAGCATGCTGGATCTCACAAAGCAATATTTTGGTTGAAATTCATTATTTTCTGTTTTTGTGTCCTCAGGAATTTTACGTTTTATTGGTTTCAGAATATAGTGAAAATTGTTATAGTAAACTGCATTTTCTATGAATACCAGACATCATCCTAAATCCTCAGAGTAATGAACTTCAATAATCAACAACTTTTATTCTCCATCAGAGTGGGCAGATTGAACTTTAATTACAGGCATCTGGTTGCCAACATTGTAGATAGAGAGCCTGTGTTGAGAACGGCAACAAACATACAATAGAAAAAAATATAATATAAACTTTTCCACTCGCCGCCCCACACATCGTTGCTGGTGGCCACTGATTTGGGTGGGGTGGGGATTGTCGTCACACCAGACCTGGCTGTTTCGGTTATTGAAAACAACATCACTGGTGAATGAAGCCCCATCCGTGAACCACAGACATGGATCAGGAGTGAACGCTGTTGAATACCCGCTGCCTGTTCCAGTGTTCAGCAGACACCCAGAATCTTGGTGAGAGTGTGGCAAACATACATATATGCCCTCAGACTGGCAGTCGTCACTTCGAACAATTACTGTGAGCTACGTTGTTGTTATGTGGAGTACGCTGTGTATGTCCATAAAACAATAAATATGGATTTGTGACCATTATTTCCCTCTCTCAACATAATCTGTTGTTGACTCACTTGTGAGTACACTTCTTAAACTATTTTTCGACCTTCTTAAATACTTTAAAAGACATTTTTCTGATATAAATACATTGATAACATGCGAAGTATTTTATCTGGCAAAATCAGACTCTAGATAGACTTCTTCTTCTTCTTCTTCTGCTTCGTTAGGACCCTTCAAGATCACGTGTGGCTTATTTTGCACGACTTCTTTCTTCCCAATACCTCTTCACTCTCTGGCTTCTTCTGTTTCTTTCTTCTTCTATTAAGATAACATCGATTTTGGTGTCCGGCCACCAGTGACCATCCACCAATCCTTTATACTTCTCCCTGTAGCTTCCTTTCTTTTATTCCTACAGCCTTCCAGTCATCTCTAACTTCCTTCACCCAGTTGTTTCCCGTATGACATATTGCATTCCATATCCTCTTAGTCAACCTCTACTCGTCCGTCCTCATGATGTGCCCAACAAATCGTTACCTCCTCTTCAGTATCTCGCTCGATATGGATTCAATATTTTCATACAGTTCCTGACTTATCCTGTGTACTTAGATATCCCCATGTTTTTTGGTGCCCCATATGTCTCTCAAAATTTTCCGCTCCTCCTTCTCCAACTGTATACAAGCACTCTTGGCGAGCGTGATCGTTTCTGATGCATACAGAGCAGCATTTCTTACAGTTGCTGTGTAATGTCGCAATTGGCATTCTGTGACAGATTTTTCTTGCCATATGTTGTTTTCGCCGTATACCGAAGCTTCTACAAGAGCTGTACCCTGTATACTGCGCTACTGTTGCTCTGTATGCCACCAGTTTTCTCCCCCATATAAAGAAAACTGTTGACTTTCTCAACCACTTGGCCATCTATCATCCAGTCAGACTCAGCGTTCAGTGTCTTGGTCTTCTTATATGCGATCTTCAGTCCAATCTTTTGTGCTGTTTCGGCCAGAATTTTTAGTGCTGTCTCTAGACGGATTATGTAATCTACGTGTCAAGTACAATAATTTCACATTCCTGTATATACAGACTATCGTTCCTAAGAGCCGTTAGGCACATTTTCTCTCGTGTTTCGGCAGATATCTGCAATTTCGTTTCTGCAATGTGTGGATGGAATCGGCCCAGACATACAGTGCTCATTACATGTTTGATGCCGCTCCCATTGTGAACGAAGAACATCGATTTATTTCCCATTTGAAACAAAATTTGTCTACTGCGGTATTCGTTTCAATGATATGTGCTGGGAGGTAGATTTAAGTGGCCACTCTAAGGAAAACTGAATTCTCGCCATGTGTATATACACAGGGTGAATCACCCAAAACTTCCACCGCAAATATTGCAGAAATGTTAAGTGTTAGCAATGTGCGGTTTTCACAGATGGGTTGGTAATCAGGAACTCGTACTGTTAGCCAGACAGCAGAATGCAATAACACTTCAGAAGGGTATTTTTTGTGCAAAAACGCACGTTTTCTAAATGGAACAATGCCTACTGACATTAACAACTGAAGGTAGGGTAAGTTAGAACGTCAGTGGTGTTTGTTGGAAGATTCTAGAGCAGGTCTTTTACGAAATGTCGTATGTTGAGAAGTTCCCTTACCGGCACTTGCACAGTTCCTACGGTAGCGCACACTACAGAACTAGTGCATACACTAGTTATGTGGATCCTGATCAATAACGAGACAATTGACCATCGCAGGTTGTATTCAGAATGACGACCAGCAGCAGCAAAACACGCATCCAGTCTGGTATGAAACAAATGCTGCACACGTGCTAGAATTTCGGCGGAGACGTCCGTGCAAGCTGCAATACCATGTCGTTGCGTATCATCTGGTGTAGTTGCTATATCATAGACAGTGCCTTTCAGCTTTCTACCACCGAAAAAAGTCTACAGGCGGCAAATGTAGGGAACGGGCAGCCATGGTGCAGATCCTTTGCGTCCAATCCAACGATTTGGAAACAGTTAGTGAAGACATGCTGACGTACTTCGTCACTAAGGGATGGGCAGCCATCATGTTGGTACCATAGGTTCCTCCTAGTCTTCAGAGGAACGTCTTCTAGCATCAGTGGGAGATGGTGTGTTAGAATGCTGCGATAATAGTGCGCGTTCAGTGTTCTCTCTATGTAAAACGGGCCTTTGAGCTGGAGGTTCACTATCCCACACCACACGTTTACGATCCACGGACTCTGGCGTTCCATCTGATGAAGCCACCGGGAATTGTCAACACACCAATAGTGTATGTTTCGGCAGCTTACTGGCGATGATTGGTAAATGTGGCTCCATCACAAAATAAGATCCATGATACATCTGGAGTATCCAGTCTTAACGCCCATGTAAACGAGTTAACACGATTCTCGTAATCGTTTCCATGCTGCTCTTAATGGAGAAGATGTGACAGGGATAGCTCCTATGTCGACGGAGAATGCGTAGGAGACTTACCTGACTCATGTCACTTCCTTGTGCGATTGAGCGGGGGCTGAAGATTTACAACAAATAATTCCTGTGCCAGATAGGATATTATGATCTCTGTAGAAAAAACAGTAGATATGTTAGGGCTGATCTTGTTTTGTCACTTCCTCGAATCTTTGCTTTTTAGCGTTGAATAGAGCTTGGGCGGATGGGAGTATTTGCGTCTATTATTTAATAACAACCGTTCAGTGAAGAAGTAGGTGTAGAAAATTATTATGGTCCCGTTGCACCTTTTACTGTAGAGAAGGTGAAGGAGTTTAGCCGTTCTTTGAGGGCGTACAAGGCGATAAGCGAAAACAGATTAATTCCTGGCTGGCTTGGCCAGTGCCAAAATGGCCGCTTGCGCGGAACGCAAAAATTAAGCGAGTATAAGTCTCACCCTTTTCAAGAGCTTGCATTCTTTAACTTTCCGATTTCACGGTCAAAACATAAGAGGAATAATAGTTTGCTCCCGGTCACCTCTTCAGAGAAGCCCCCTGCCTCCTGCATACCGATCTAAAGCGAGACAGCCATTTTTTTTTAGATCGTAAGACAAACAATAATCATGAAATATGAAACTAGGAAGTAACCCGTTCGTACCTCTCCCGCGATTGTAAATCCCTTTTTGGTGCTGCGACTAATGATTCCACCGAGAGTCATCCTCAAATTGTGGGCGTATCTAATTTTGAGCAGTCAACAATTTTTCTATGCCCGTCAGTAAACGCCAGCTACACTGAAGTATATTTTACAGAGCTAGCGTGCGGATCAACTGCAGCAGCAGCAGCAAGGACATTAATTTCCCTCTCTTCTGACGTCGCATGTTTCCTTTTGTTACGTTGTCTAGATGTTACACTACCACTTTCACGTAACCGGTTGAAGAGGTTGGTAAATAATTGCCGAGATGGTTGACGTCCATTGGGATAACTGCCCTCCTTGTCTAATCTGTGCACACACCTAGCGACGAAATCGTGGCAACTTTCGTAATTGTTCAGAGAATTTTTTTTCGTATTCCAATACTGTCACAATACAAAAGTTGCAAGAGTCAGTTTCCCCATCGAAACGGAGTTACATGCGATTATATTGTGCGCCTTATTTTAATCAAAACTTTTTCCAGATCAGTTTCTGCTTGCCTGTCACGGAGAGAACATTTAAAATAATTGACAATTTTCAGGATCTCCCACGCCAAGACTACGAAAGCAGAAGCCAAAAAGAGAAGGGTGTTGTGGAGCATTTGGCCAAAACGTACGACATGGAAAAAATGCACTATTTAAAATCGCTATTCAGAGGAGAAGACAAAAACTTGTGTGAGTAAAAAAAGTGAATTTTCTCCGAAATACCGTCCATTACGAAGGCTTGGAAAACAGGGAAATATGGCATACAGACTGCAATGACGCTGGACAGATTCAATGAAGTGAGTACATGTTATTTTATACCACAATTTATGCAGTACGATATTCTTTAAAAATCATTATTAAAATAAAATGTACTGTTGATAAATGTACTATTATGTCTTATTTTTACAAAGCTTTTCAGCGAAGTAATTATAGCTTCACAGGTTTCTGGGATGATATTCGACGTCACGTGTCTTTGAATTCGACACACATACATCAAAGCTGGTGAAAGATCTACCACGGGAAACGGACCAGAGGGTGTCAGCTAGTCTGAAGTGAGATGGAAGTGTTTCTCTGAATACAATGGAATCTTTCAACATCTTTTCACCAACCATCTACAGAAAGGTTTAGAAAATGGCAGGCATACTCTTTAAAAAAATCGGAAACCCATACCATCTTCTTTTTTAATTTTTCTAGTAGATTCTTAGATTTCCGAAATGGAACAGGGTCTAGCTTCAAATACCATTCCGCGTACTATGAGGGGTCTTCTCTGTCAAGTACTTCACACTGGTATTCAGAATGTAGATGTAAAAGTATATGGCAAAACGTTTTAAAAATGTTACTCAGACGAATCAGCAGCGATACACAATCTCGGAGGGGATTAGATATCACGCATCAAACGAATCTAAGAGTCTTGGAATGTTCCAAATGGCTACAGATTGTTTTTACAGGGCGGCAGAAGGTAACTGTCAACTTTGAAACAGCCCTCACTAAAATAAAGAACACTAAACGAACTTCAGATTTTATGCCATTAAGTGTCGCAATAAAAAGTAATTACTTTCTAAAAATAAGAATCACGAGATGAAGGAAGCCCAAATGTATGCAACCCTTGAAGAAAATACTGTTTTACATGGCGCTTTGAAGCACCTCCATGGGACTTAATAGAGATTTATTCTCTAATCATTGTTTTCAAGTCGGTGTTTGTCGTTAGGGGAGTGGTGTACACACAACTTTTGAGGTGGCCCCAGATAAAAAAAAATAAATAAAAAAAATCAGCCTGTTAACTCCCGTCGTGCGGCTATAATCGCGTCTGAACCCTTTTCACATGAATCACCTAATTACAAATACCAGCTCCAGAAATGCAGTGCCCTTGTACAGCGTACGTATGCGATACTACTGTCATCTGCGTGTGTGGAGTCATCAGTCCACTACACTTAGAACTGCTTAAACCTAACTAGCCTAAGGACATCACACACATCCATGCCCGAGGCAGGATTCGAACCTGCGACCGTAGCAGCAGCACGGTTCCGGACTGAAGCGCCTAGAACCGCTCGGCCACAGCGGCCGGCGGGAAACGTTGAAACTAGCAGTGCCGTCCCGTAAAGGTATCAGAACGATGGTACTCATCTCACTCTATGCGCATAATTGCCTTTTAGTATCCGTGGAGCGATGGGTCGGTTTTCAATATCCGTGGAGCGGTGGGTCGGTTTTAAATGAACATTTGTCATGAAGCCATTTTACGAGAAAGATGACAGTCTTGAGTGCTGCTCGACGGGAATTCCTACTCCATTAAATTTTTCATGGTCGCGTTCCATTTTGTCAAGCCATTAGTAAATGAGCTGAGACTTTCGAGGAGATGAGTTCAGTTCTTAAAAGTGAATAAATAAATAAAGAAGTCAACACACGCCATGAGTCCCAGGAAACAATGACGCACTTCGGGCGTCTGTCGGAAGGAGCCCATAGCGATCGATAAGGAGACATGCAGCACCCTTAAACCGAAGCAGGGCAACTGTTCGGCGAGTACTACACAGTGATTTGAATTTCACCTCCGCAAAAGTCAACTTTTACTGGAACTCAAACCACAATAATTAAGTGAAAAATGGTGGAAACTATTAATGCTGACTCATAACTTTGTTGCAAACTTTTCATGTCGAATAAGGTTTAGTTCCATGACAGCGGAAATATAAAGAAGCAGTGTTTCAGATATTTTGCTTCTGGAAATCCTAATTTATTGAACGATGGATCATTATAGAGAATAATGGTTACAATTTTTATATCCCATAACAATGCGAGGTATGATAGGAGCATGGGTGAGGGAAAGTTATCAATTATGATAACGTCTGCACTCGAAACTTTCGTAGCAGAACAACTTCACACTTACCTGTTTCACAGTCCTTGCTTTTAGTAAGACGGAGCCATGGCCTGTACTAAGCGCGTAATTTTAGGCTATAACGAGAGTCATTGGCCTCAAACACAGATTTTTGCCGGTCTGCGATTTTTTTACGTGGGGCCACCTCAAAACTTGTGTGTCCACCACTCCCCTAGCTACAAACGCTGACTTGAAAACAAAGATTAGAGAATAAATCACATTTAAGTCCCATGGATGTGTTTCAAAGCGCCTTGTAAAGTAGTATCCGCTCCCACGTTTGGATTTCCTTCATCTTATGATCTTTATTTTCAGAAATTAATTATTTTTTATCGCGACACTTAACGGCATAAAATCCAAAGTTCGTTTGGTGTTCATAATTTTAATGAGGGTTGCTTCAAAGTTGACAGTTACCTTGTGCCACCCTGTACAAACAATCTGTAGCCATTTGGAACATTCCAAGACTCTCAGATTCGTCTGATGCGTGATGTCTAGTCCCCTCCGAGATTACGTATCCTGCTGATTCGTCTGAGTAGCATTTTTAAAACGTTTTGCCATATACATTTACATACTGTCTCGTGGGGCCCCTACCACCACGGCACAGCGCGTCCCCAGGTTGTGGATAGGGGATACGGCCTTCAGATATGAAAGGTAGCTGCGAATACAAAAAAATAAGCAGTCGCGGACAGCCGGTAGGGAGCAGTCGATAGCGTGATGAACCATCCCTGTTTCTTCTTCTCTTACTATCAAATCTATCCATCAGGAATCAGCAACATTAATGGTCATGGGTCCCGTTGAAGTAAAATATTCCGGAGGTAAACTAGGTTCCCATTCGGATCTCCGGGCGGAACCTACTTCGAAGAGATTCAGGCCGAAAGGAACTTTCAGGTTGGGAACATGGAACGTTAAAAGTTTGAACAGGCCAGGAACGTTCCAGACATTATTAGACGAATTAGATAGATACGATGTAGATATTGCAGCTATTCAAGAAACTCGGTGGCAGGGGGAGGGGAGCATAAAGAGGGGTAACTATACATTTTTCTATGGAGGTGCCGATACTCGCAGTTTCGGAACAGGTTTCGCAGCACAGGGAAAAGTGCTTCACGCAATCAGAGATACAAGGTTCATTAGTGACCGACTATCAGTTATAGTGTTGTCCGGCAGGTGGAATAGACTAGTAGTAATTAATGAACACGCACCAGCTGAGGACACTGAAGAGCTTGTTAAAGTCGGCTTTTATGAAGATCAACTGTTGGATGAGTTCTCCTAGTATGACACAAAATTAATCATAGGTGATTTTAATGCGAAGATAGGGAAGGAGGAAGCATTCTGGCCTACAATTGGGAAAGAAAGTTTGCATAACATTTCGAATGATAATGGCTGTTTCAAAAGACATGATTGTTGAGAGCACATATTTCAAAAGGAAGAACATTCATAAAGCAACTTGGGTCTCTCCGGATGGACACACCCGAAACCAAATTGATCATGTTCTTGTAGATCGGAGATGTCACGCTAGTACAGAAAATTTTAGGACTTTCAGGGAAGCAGACTGTGATTTTGATCATTTTATTGTAGTTGCCAAAGTTCACCAACGGCTATCTACAGCAACTGCAAGGTGTCACAATGCAGAACTTGTTAGGTTCGACACTGACAAGCTAAATGATGAAAACTTTAGAAGAAGGTACATGATAGAAATTTCAAATAGGTTTGATGCTCTCAGGACACACGAAGATCAAGACGACGATGTAAATAAACAGTGGATCACTGTGAGGAATAATATCAAAGAGGCAGCGAAGGTCACAATAGGTAAAATTAAGAAGAACAGGAGAAAACCGTGGTTTGATGAGGAATGCAAGAAACTGGTAGAGGAAAGGAGAAAAGCGCGTTATTAGATTGGGATAGAATGGGAGACAGAAAACGAGAGGAGTTCTTGAACTTGAGAAGGGAAGCTGGTCGTAGGCAACGGGCAAAGAAGAGGGATTATTTGAACAATCAAATTACAAAAGTGGAAACAAACAGTAAAACAAAAAACATTAGGCAACTTTACCTAGACATAAATGGGTATAGGAAGGACTTCAAGGTTAGGACAAATGCACTTCGAGGGGATGCTGGGGGAATACTGACAGACCCCAGTGCTATATTAAGTATATGGAGGGCGTATTTTGAGCATCTATTAAATGTACACCAGGAAGCAGGAAATGAGCAGGCGTACGAAATACATACAGCAGAACCCCAGATACCTGAGCCAACGTTAAAGGAAGTAAGAGATGCAATCAACAAATTGAAAAACCATAAAGCACCAGGATCAGATTACATAACTGCAGAATTAGTTAAAAATGGGGGACAGAAATTGGTGGATTAGTTCACAAAGTGATAACTAAAGCATGAAACTCAGAGATGATACCTAAAGAGTGGCAGGAGTCTATTCTGATCCCAATTTTTAAGAAAGGCGACAAAATGGATTGTAGTAATTATAGAGGGATATCCCTACTACAAGTATGTTCCAAAATTTTCTCGAATATTCTGCTAAGCTGGCTTACACCATATGCAGCTGAAATTGTGGGGGATTACCAAGTCGGCTTTTGGAGGAAAAGATCAACTATAGAGCAAATATTCACCCTGCGTCAAATTTTGGAAAAGAAATGGAATACAATAAACCAGTTCATAATCTTTTCATAGATTTTACAAAAGCATATGATTCAGTACTGCAATCAAAATTGTACAGAATTCTTTTGGAACTTGGAATACCAAAGAAGTATGTTAGACTTATAGAAGTGAGTTTGAAAAACACAAAAGGTAGAGTACGCGTGGGGAAATTGGAGTCAGAAGAATTTGTAATAAAGAACGGACTTAAGCAGGGAGATGCCCTCTCTCCGCTACGTTTTAATTTAGTCCTAGAATATATTGTAAGAATGGCAGCAGATAATTCAGAGAGTGTGGAGTTAAATGGAAGTATTAAGATATTAGGGTATGCAGATGATCTAAACATCATTAGCGATAGGAAAGAATCTGTAACAGCAAATACGAATGCGTTAATCAAGGCTAGTGAAGATGTAGGTCTAAGGATAAGTGAAGACAAAACGAAATACCTGGTTACTACTAGAATGCCAATAGCAGTAGATCAGGAAATGTTCAGAGTTGGAGACATGCAATTTGAAAAAGTGAACACATTTAAGTGTCTAAGCGTGGACATCACTTCAAGAAATGAGATTGAATCCGAATTGAAAAAGAGATTACGGGCGGGAAATGCGTGGTACTTCTCACTGAATAGATTACTTTCATCAGGGATATTGTCTAGGAATTTAAAGATTAGAATATACAAAACTATTATTCTACCAGTTATGCTGTATGGGTGTGAGACTTGGTCTCTCACTGTGCAAAATGAAAAGCCGTTTAGAGTATTTGAAAACAAAATTTTGAGGAAAATTTTCGGAGCAAAAAGGGTTGGCATTAGCGGAGAGTGGCGAAAACTGCATAACGAAGAGGTTCACGAACTCTATTCAAGCCCTGACATAATCAGTATTATTAAATCACGTAGGCTGCGATGGGCGGGTCACGTAGCTTGAATGGATGAGGACAGGGCAGAGCGCAGCGTACTGGTAGGGCATCTAGAAGGAAAACGTCCTGTGGGGAGACCGAAGCGTAGACGGGAGGACAACGTGAAGGCTGATTTGAGGAGCCTAGGTATTGAAGGGGAATGGAAGGAAATAGCCCAAGACAGGGACAGATGGCGAAAATACGTTGCTGGGGTAATGGACTCTCAGTACGGTATGACCAGTGAGTAAGTAAATATATACATTTACATCTACATTCTGCAAACAAGTGTGAAGTACTTGGTAGAAGAGACTCCCCATTGAATGGTATTTGAAGCTAGACGCAGCTCAACTTTGGAAATCATTAGGGAATTCAATATTTCGAGATCCACAGTGTTGGCAGTGTGCCGAGAATACCAAATTTTAGGCATTACCTCTTACCACGGACAACGCAGTGGCCGACGGCCTTCATTTGCCGACCGAGAGATAAGGCATTTGCGTAGAGTTGTCAGTGCTAACAGACAAGCAGCACTGTGTCAAATAACCACAGTAGTCAATGTGGGACATACGACGAATGTCGAAATTTGGCTTTAATGGGCTATGCAGCAGGCGACCGACACAGTGCTGTAAGAACTGATGGTACAGTTCGAGTGTGGGGCAGACCCCACGAAGTCACAGACTCAAATTGTCAACAAGGCAGTGTGCAAGTTGGTGGTGACTCGATAATGGTATAGGCGGTTTATATGGGATGGACTGTGACCTCTGGTCCAACTCAACTGATAACTGACTTAAAATCATAATGTTCTGCAACTTGGAGAACATTGGCTATCAGTCATGGACTTTACGTTCCCAAACGACGATGGAATATTTGTGAATGACAGTTACAGCCGCTCTTTTAATTGAGAAAAATATTATCATGCTTATTGTCATTATAGAGATGAGTTGATCGATAATATCGCAAGTAATTAATACCATTGAATACGTTTTAATTAAAACTATCAATGTATAGTCTCAGATCAGAATAACGCCCGAAGCAAAGTAGCTCTTCAGGGAAGTCAAAGAAGGTTCAACGCGCCTACTTATGTTTCTAAATTCTACTATGTAAACCATACACGGGTGTTATTAGTTTTCTTTTCTTGTTCTCTGCGCTCTGAAAAGTCCACGTAGCTGCGGCGTGCGATATAGCCGGCATTGCCGTGTCATGTGCTAAAGAAGGGATACGGACACTTCTAGTGAACTGCAAGAAAAGTTACTATTTATACGGGGCAGATTTAGGTTGAAACTTATAACGAGATCTAGGTAGATTTTTTCCGTAAGGTCAGGGAATAAGAACATCTGAGGAATTGTGTGCGCGAGAGACAGTAGTGCTCTGTATTAAACTCTGTTACATGCCGAATACCCGATACTAGGATCTCTCTGTACTACAAGAAGGGACATTAAATTAAATATAAGAACGGAATTGGGCAGTTAGCTTTGTGAAAGTGAAAGCGTACGAAGTTTGAATGACAGTATCGAAGTGTAATAATGGAGCATAGTCCTTGCTCTAATATATTTGAGTGATGAACTATAAAAATCACGGACATAAAAGTTGCCGCAATTGCTGAGAGTAATTGTAGGATCACCCCTCCTTTTCTCTGTATGCAAAACGCAATCGTTTATGGTCATTTAATTATTAGTAAATGTTGTTAATAAAGAAACTGAAGCGATTTCCTCAATAGCGTGTGTATTAGTTAGCGATAATCGTAGGCAAGTTGCAAACTGTATCACTGGGTGACGAAAGAATCGATTATGAAAGACCACTAAACTTTAGTTGTGACTTAAAATATTTAACATTTCCTTTCCAATCTGACAGAAATAATACAAAATCAGAAACAGTGCGGGTAAGTACGTGTAGTAATATCGGAAATCGGAAGTTGAAATAATAACTAACATTCAAAGACGTTATTAATTTTTTTTTCCTTTTGTTATTGGCTTCTAGCATACAAACTTTTTAGCCATCACAAATAAATGTACTGACATACATAACATGGTAACAATTTTTCTTCGTCATATATACTGTTTAGGGCATACATTCATATGTTTTCAGATCATAATTATTGTAATCAGATTATAAAGCACAGTTGACTGCTAAAAATTTATTTGTTAGTTAAGTTCAGTTCATTTTAGATTCTTATGTCGTCTTTCGCTAGAAACCGTGATATGGCATCATGTGTACTCCTTGTTGTGTCTCCGAGAATTGGGATCGTGTAAAGCGGCTGGCAGTGACCAAGTCATAAGAGCTCCTTTAAAAAGTCGACTCTGCCTTTCTTATAGCGTCTACACTGAAATAAGACGTGATTTACATCAGCAATTGTTTCCTCTTCACATTGACAGTAGGGTGTCTCCGATACACCGATTCTATGTAAGTGGGCAGGGAAAGATACATGACAGACGCATTCTCACAATGGACGTTATAATTTTCCTTGAATGTTTGAAATTCGCAAACCATTTCCGTCTTGGTATGAATGCCTGTATACGTGCGTAGCTTTTACCTCTTGTTTGTTGGCTTTCATTCCATTCTTCCTACCATGAGGGAATCGCTTGTTGTTTTACTTTTAGGAGGTATTCAGTGTATGGGAGTTTAATGTCCATAGGTCTTCCACTGTTAATCGCATCTCTCGCTATTTGATCTGTTTGTCATTGTATAGAAAGCCGGAATGTGATTTGACCCATACAAATTCTATAACTTGGCCCGTCTTCTTAGCTTTGTGATAAGGATCCTCCAGTATGTCGAGCGTGTATATACTAGTTCTTTTGTCCCAATTCCTGTAACTAATGGATTTCAGAACGCTTTGAGAGTCGGTGATTGTTACTGCCTTGGGTATTTTGAGAGATCTTGCATATTTGATAGCCTCAAATATAGCGAAAGTTTCAGCAAGAAATATGGAAGAATCAACTGGTAGTTGAAACTTCCTTTCTCCTGCAGATTCTGGACAGAAGACAGCACATCCGGTATGGTTTTCCGTCCCCATTTTTAAGCCATCTGTATACAGTTTAAGATATCCTGCCCACTTTTCTGTCAGGTGCGATGTAGTTGAAAACTGCCCATATCCTTTTTCTTTGCTGGAATACTCATACAGGAATATCGTCGTAAGAGCTGCGATAGGAATATAGGAACATTGGAAGAACCTCACTTCGATATACACTACTGGGTATTAAAATTGCTACACCACGAAGATGATGTGCTACAGACGCGAAATTAAACCGACAGGAAGAAGATGCTGTGATATGCAAATGATTAGATTTTAGAGCATTCACACAAGGTTGATGCCGATGGCAACACTTGTAACGTGCTGACATCAGGAATGTTTCCAAACGAATTCTTATACACAAACAGCAGTTGACCGGCGTTGCCTGGTGAAACGTTGTTGTGATGCCTCATGTAAGGAGGAGAAATGCGTACCATCAGGTTTCCGACTTTGATAAAGGTCGGACTGTAGCCTATCGCGATTGCGGTTTATCGTATCTCGACATTGCTGCTCGCGATGGTCGAGATCCAATAACTGTTAGTAGAATATGGAATCGATGCGTTCAGGAAGATAATACGGACCGCCGTGCTGGATCCCAAAGGCCTCGTATCACTAGCAATCGAGATGACAGGCATCTTATCCGCATGGCTGTAACGAGTCGTGCAGCCACCTCTCGAACCATCTGCCAGGACAGTTCGACGACGGATGCAGCAGCATGGATTATCACCTCGGAGACCGTGGCTGCGGTTACCCCTGACGCTGCATCACAGACAGGAGCACCTGCGATGGTGTACTCAACGACGAAGCTGGGTGCACGAATAGCAAAACGTTATTTTTTCGGATGAATCCATGATCTGTTTACAGCATCATGATGGTCGCGTCCGTGTTTGGCGACATGGCGGTGAACGCACACTGGAAGCGTGTATTCGTCATCGCCATACTGGCGTATCACCCGGCGTGATTGTATGGGGTGCCATTGATTACACGTCTCGGTCACCTCCTGTTCGCATTGACGGCACTTTGAACTGTGGAAGTTACATTTGAGATGTGTTACGACCCGTGGCTCTACCCTTCATTCGATCCCTTCGAAACCCTACATTTCAGCAGGCTAATGCACGACCGCATGTTGCAGGTGGCGACACCTACGACGTGCTGGCATGAGCAAAGTTTCCAACCGATTACTCATACACAAATAACAGTTGACCGGCGTTGCCTGGTGAAACGTTGTTGTGATGTCTCGTGTAAGGAGGAGAAATGCGCACCATCACGTTTCCGACTTTGTTTAAGGTCGGATTGTAGCCTATCGCGATTGCGGTTTATCGTATCGCGACATTGTTGCTCGCGTTGGTCGAAATCCAATGACTGTTGGCAGATTATGGAATCGGTGGGTTGAGGAGGGTAATACGGAACGCCGTGCTGGATCCCCACGGCCTCGTATCACTAGCAGTCGAGATAACAGGCATCTTATCCACTTGGCTGTAACGGATCGTGCAGCCACGTCTCGATCCCTGAGTCAACAGATGGGGACGTTTGCAAGACAACAACGATCTGCACGAACAGTTCGACGACGTGTGCAGAAGCTTGGACTAACAGCTCGGAGACCATGGATGCGGTTACCCTTGACGTTGCATCATAGACAGGAGCGCCCGCGATGGTGTACTCAACGACGAAGCTGGGTGCACGAATGGCAAAACGTAATTTTTTCGGATGAATCCATGTTCTTTTTACAGCTTATGATGGTCGATCCGAGTTTGGCGACATCGCGGTGCACGCACATTCGAAGCGTGTATTCGTCATCGCCATACTGGCATATTACCCGGCGTGATGGTATGGGGTGCCATTGATTACACGTCTCGGTCACATCTTGTTCGCATTGACGGCACTTTGAACAGTGGACGTTACATCCCAGATGTGTTACGACCCGTGGCTCTACCCTTCATTCGATCCCTGCGAAACCCCACATTTCAGCAGGATAATGCACGACCGCATGTTGCAGGTCCTGTACGGGCCTTTCTGGATACAGAAAATGTTCGACTGCTGCCCTGGCCAGCACATTCTCCAGATCTCTCACCAACTGAAAATGTCTGGTCAATGGTGGCCGAGTAACTGGCTCGTCACAATACGCCAGTCACTACTCTTGATGTGGTATCGTGTTGAAGTTGCATGGGCAGCTGTACCTGTACACGTCGTCCAAGCTCTGTTTGACTCAATACCGAGACGTGTCAAGGCCGTTGTTGCGGCCAGAGGTGGTTGTTCTGGGTACTGATTTCTCAGGATCTATGCATCCAAATTGCGTGAACATTTATTCACATGTCAGTTCTAGTATAATATATTTGTTCAATGAATACCCGTTTATCATCTGCATTTCATCTTGGTGTAGCACTTTTAATAGCCAGTAGTGTATATATAGTTATAAGTAAGTGTATTGATCAAATAAAGCTCTCTTGATCCTATGGAACCCCTTTCCTTCCTTGGCTCTGGAATGGCGGGAACGGGACATTGAGCCCAGTCTCGGTGCAAATTTTCACTCGCCGCTTCACTGTACATACGTAAAATCATATCTGTATGAGACCAGTAAAGTCTTTGAAATTATCGCTTCATTTTCATGAAAAGAAGTTTCATTACTTACTGAACGCCCCTCGTGGATGTGTTTGGTTACTACTGTTTTACGGATATCTACGCGCTGATGTGGAGTGACTGCTGGCTACCCACAGCGATCTGTGACTGGCTCGCCTACCTGTGACAGTGAGGACTGCGGCGGGCGCGCTTCGGCGCCTCTCCCCGGTGAGCTGGTGCAGCGTGAGGCAGCTGTAGCGGGCAGCCGCGTCCGCCGCCGTGGCCCGCCTCACCAGCAGCTCCCCAGAGCTGGTCACCAGGAAGCGGCCAGCGCCTGCAACACGCGGCACCAGCCGACTCATCCAAAACTCTCCTGTATGGAAACGAACCACAAGTAGCGTCCCTCGCGCTTGGTGGGCTTCAAGGATCGATACTGGGCGGTCTTGGGGCTCTGTATGTTTGTGCCGTTCTTATCAAAGAGCATTCTGGTGCTTAATTTTCGCAGTCGGGCTGACAACAATAAAGGTGAACCATGAATTTGCAGAACGAATATGATAGTGTTTACAAATGAATTGCAACGTCGACAGAAGATGGTTCAAATGTCTCTAAGCATTATGGGAATTAACCTCTGAGGTCATCAGCCCCGCCGGTCGGAGTGGCCGAGCGGTTCTAGGCGCTAGAGTCTGGAACCGCGCGACCGCTTCGGACGCAGGTTCGAATCCTGCCTCGGGCATGGATGTGTGTGATATCCTTAGGTTAGTTACGTTTAAGTAGTTCTAAGTTCTAGGGGACTGATGACCTCAGAAGTTAAGCCCCGCCGAGCGGGATTAGCCGAGCGGTCTAAGGCTCTGCAGTCACAGACTGTGCGGCTGGTCCCGGCGGAGGTTCGAGTCCTCTGTGGTGTCACCGCCAGACACCACATTTGCTAGGTGGTAGCCTTTAAATCGGCCGCGGTCCGTTGGTATACGTCGGACCCCCGTGTCGCCACTATCAGTGATTGCAGACCGAGCGCCGCCACACGGCAGGTCTAGTCTAGAGAGACTCCCTAGCACTCGCCCCAGTTGTACAGCCGACTTTTCTAGCGACGTTTCACTGTCTACATACGCTCTTATTTGCAGAGACGGTACATGATTCACAATATTATCTGTTCAGAATAGTAACTGAATATGGCGCCTTGCTAGGTCGTAGCAAATGACGTAGCTGAAGGCTATGCTAAACTGTCGTCTCTGCAAATAACAGCGTACCGTCAAGAGCGACGTTCATCATTCATGGATTAAAGTTAAGTATCAAACTAATTACGTCCGCTTTCTGAATTCTAATTCCTTGTCATGTTCCAGACCTCACGTCAGTATAGTTCTTCCCTCCTCACGCCAGCCTGCGTGAGCTAAAACGCGTGCCTTTCGGCCTCCAATCGTAACATGGTGTTGGGTCTTCTGCCAACACAACATCCTCCCTCGGGCAAGGGTGTGTGTGTTTGTCCTTATGATAATTTAGGTTAACTAGTGTGTAAGCTTAGGGACTGATGACCTCAGCAGTTAAGTCCCATAAGATTTCACACACATCTGAACATTTTTGAGTTAAGTCCCATAGTGCTCAGAACCATTTGAACCATCATCAGTCCCCTAGACGTAGAACTACTTAAACCTAACTGACCTAAGGACATCACACACATCCATGTCCGAGGCAGGATTCGAACCTGCGACCGTAGCAGCAGCGTGGTTCCGGACTGAAGCGCTTAGAACCGGTCGGTCACACCGGCCGGCCTCGACAGAAGAGGGGTACGGAGTGGCGAGGTTAAAAGTAGCCCCCCTCCCCTTTGAAGGCGAATGCAGTATTTCGACTTCTGATATAGAGCAAACAGCTACAACAATGAACGATTTCATGTAGTAATTAAACGTTAGCATTCTTCTATCAGAATTTCAGTTTATTTCATCAGTGAACTTAGATGTTTCTCATTGTGGTCTTCGAAATGACTTGATCGATAGAAGAAAGAATTGAAATTGTGGAAGCATATATGAGAAGAGGCTCTTTTAAGGGAACTCGCGAAATTGTAGGTGTCAGGTATCTGGATAGTGAACTACCAGCACAGAGAGTAATACAGAGTCAATATAAAAGGTGCAACACCTACAGATCTGTGCAAAATGTAAAACGACGAAAGATTCCTTCAGTTCGCATGCCAGAATGTATGTCAGACATTCACCGCAGTATTATTTAGAGCCCAAAGAAGTCTACACGTACGCCACGTAAGTAGGACGAGTTGCCAGCGGATACTGAAAATTCTTTATTTGAAGCCACATGGTGTGACGGTTGCGTAGTAATACGGGAGGGTGACAGTCAGAAACGCGTAGATTACTGCACCTGGCTTTTGAATAACATCACCGATGGTTTGTGAGACTCTCCACATTACCTCATGAGTGATGGTACAAGGTTTCATCTTTCCAGTCACGTGAATTCGCACAATACGAAATACTGGGCAACGGAGAAACCTAATATTGTGTGTCATCAACCATTCCATGATGAAGATATCGGCTTTTGGTGCGGTGTAATAGGAAGACACATCACAGGATCTATAATTTTTTACTATCTTCAGCGCGGTTGTATATACGGGGATATTTGATACATTTAATGTGCAACTCACTGAATATCAAAGACAATACTGCTTCTCCCAGAAAGATGGGGAACATGCTTCACGTTTAAGGTATCCCTGTCAACAACCTCATTCGCTGGATCCAAATCGTGATTTTTTGCTGTGGAAACACCTGAAGAGCAAGATCTGTGAAACAAAGCCACACGCAATACAGGAACTGAAAGACAACATCAGCCGTGAACTTGCCGCCGTCGATATTCAGACTGAAAATGCTTAGAAATCACAACTGTGTTCTGATGTTGCAAGGGGTCACTTTCAGCATCTTCTATAAATTTATTTTTCACTGTATTTTCGTTGTAAATAAATGGAACGTCCATTTCAGCTCTTTGTTCGTGTAATCCCACTGCATTTCTTTTATACTTACACGATCTACTTTTATCTGCGCCACCCAGTACTTAAATACGTATTGCTAGCGAAATAATTGGTGCAGTACATGCAAAGAAAATGAGACGCTTAAAGTAGTAAGTTAGTTTTGCTCTTTGTGGAGCAAAATAACTGATGATGGTCGAAGTAGAGAGGATATAAAATGTAGACTGGCAATGGCAAGGAAAGCGTTTCTGAAGAAGAGAAATTTGTTAACATCGAGTATAGATTTAAGTGTCAGGAAGTCTTTTCTGAAAGTAATCGCATGGAGTGTAGCCATGTATGGAAGTGAAACGTGGACGATAAGTAGTTTAGACAAAAAGAGAATAGAAGCTTTCGAAATGTGGTGCTACAGAAAATGCTGAAGATTAGATGGGTAGATCACATAACTAATGAGGAGGTATTGAAAAGAATTGGGGAGAAGAGAAATTTGTGGCAGAACTTGACTAGAAGAAGGGATCGGTTGGTAGGATATATTATGAGGCATCAAGGGATAACCAGTTTGGTATTGGAGGGCAGTGCGGAGTGTAAAAATCGTAGACGTAGACCAAGAGATGAATACACTAAGCAGAGTCAGAAGGATGTAGGTTGCAGTAAGTACTGGGAGATGAAGAAACTTGCACAGTATAGAGTAGCATGGAGAGCTGCATCAAACCAGTCTCTGGACTGAAGACCACAACAACAACAACATACAATCAGTGGAAAGGCGAAGGTTCATCTTCTTTGAAAACCTCTACCGGATGAATGGTCTCTGACTATTCGTGTAGTTTTGGAAAAAAAGAAGTGTACAACAGCATGGATTGTAGAAATCGGAAAAAAACTAGAAAGAAACAATACTGCAAAAAACATAAACGCCAGAAAGTTATTTTAAGAACAAAATAGTCAGTTTAAAAGACTTTCAAACGAAAGAAGTTTAGTTTTCGATGTTGCTCAGCCACAGTCATGCAATATTTTTGGCAAGAATAAACACCTTTTAAGTGTTTCTTACTGTATTTATCTTATGTACTATTTAGATTTCGATTTTTATGCCGTTATCGAGTACAATGCCAAAAGTTCTTAGCCCATTAACACCTGCTTTGGAATGCCTTAACAGATATGACGGGTTAATGGCATAAGAACTTTTTGTATTGTACTCTATAGACAGTACAGAACATAAATACAATAATACACAGTCAAATGGTCGTTTATTCTTTCGAAGAAAAAAATGTAAGACAGTAGAAATTATAAACTTCTTGGACACTTGGGCCGAGGAAAGGAAGCGATTACAGAGGGAGCCGATGATTGGATACTGTGATATTTGGTAGCCATCAGCCGTACTTTCGTCCCTCAAGAACACGTTTCGAGAGAAATGTCCTAAACAACAGGTATTAAATCTTAGCTCATGAGGTTAAAACGGTAAAGAGTGTAAGAACATAATTGCTGAGCATTTCCGCAACGCTCTCGTACCGACTAAACGATCCCGCGATGAAACGTGCCGCTCTTCGTTGGATATTCTCTATCTCTTCTATTAGTCCTATTTGGTAGGGATCCAAGACAGATGAACAATACTCACGAACTTGTCGAACCAGCGCCTTAGAAGCCACTTCCCTCGTAGATGAGTTACATTTTCTTAAGATTCTTCCCATGAATCTGAATCTGGCACGTTCTTTTACCACTATTTGTTTCAGGTGGTCATTCCACTTACGGTTGCTACGAACAGTTACTCCTAGATATTTTATGGCAGATACTGTATCCAGCCGTTTGTCATCGATAGTGTAGCTATACAGTAGTGGATTTCTTTTCGTATCTATGCGCAAATGTTGCATTTATTTACGTTCAGGGCCTGCACCATTGGTTAATTCTCTGGAGGTCATTCTGGAAAGCCGGCCGAAGTGGGCGTGCGGTTAAAGGCGCTGCAGTCTGGAACCGCAAGACGGCTACGGTCGCAGGTTCGAATCCTGCCTCGGGCATGGATGTTTGTGATGTCCTTAGGTTAGTTAGGTTTAACTAGTTCTAAGTTCTAGGGGACTAATGACCTCAGCAGTTGAGTCCCATAGTGCTCAGAGCCATTTGAACCATTTTGAACCATTCTGGAAAATTGTTACTATCTTCAGGCGTTGATATTTTGTTATAGACAACCGCATCATCTGCGAACAGCCTTAGAGAGCATCCGACGCTTCTTACTAGATAATTTATATGTATTGTAAACCGTAACGGCCTTATCACACTTCCTTGGGGTACAACAGAAATTATCTTTACATCTGTCGATTTTGTTTCGTTAAGAACGACGTGTTGTGTTCTGTCTGCAAGGAAGTCTGGAATCCAGATGCAAATCTGCTCCGAAACTCGATAAGCTCGTATCTTTTTCACTGAACGGCAGTGCTGGATGATGTCAAATGCCTTCCTGAAGTCAAGGAACACAGCATCAACCTGAGCGCCGTTGTCCACTGCGCTGTGGATCTCGTGGAGGAACAGAGGGAGCTGAGTTTCGCAGGATCTCTGTTTGCGGTGTCTATGTTAGTTTTTATAGAGGATATTTTCCTTCTCCAAGAACGTCAGAATCCTTGAGCATAAAACATGTTCCACAATTCTACAACAGATTGACTTCAACAGTATAGGTCTATAACTGTGTGCATCTGTCCTACGACCCTTCATAAAACGGGAATGACGTGCGGTTTCTTTCAGTCGCTAGGTACCCTTTGTAGGACAAACTACCTACGATAAATTACTGCTAGAATGGCGTAATCTTTGAAGAATCTTATACGCATCTCATCTGGTCCTGATGCCTATCCATACTAAGCGATTGTATTTGTTTTTCTATTTCGCGATCGGTTATCTCAGTACCTGTCAATTACGGTTGAATGGGCACTGGACCATCGGGATTCGACCGTCGAACAATGGAAACGTGTCGGCTCTTCGGGTGAATCACATTTCTGCTACACCAGGTCGATGATTGTTTCCACAAGCGCCGTCATCGAGGTGAACGGCAGCTCGAAACGTGCAGCGAGCCGCGGACGCAGCATTTGCTACATTCTCCTGCGCTAGCAAGGAACCTGTGTTAGTAATTGAAACACGCCCATAGATGCGAACCACCTACACTATGTAATCAAAAGTATCCGGATACCCCCAAAAACATATGTTTTTCATATTAGGTGCATTGTGCTGCCACCTGCTGCCAAGTACTCTATATCAGCGACCTCAGTAGCCATTGGAAAACGTTAGAGAGCAGAATGGGGTGCTCCGCGGAACTCACGGACTTCGAACGTGGTAAGGTGACTGGGTGTCACTTGTGTCATACGTCTGTACGCGAGATTTCCACACTCCTGAACATCCCTAGGTCCACTGTTTTCGATGTGATAGTGAAATGGAAACGTGAAGGGACAGGTACAGCACAAAAGCGTATAGGCCGATCTCGTCTGTTGACTGACAGAGACCGCCAACTGTTGAAGAGGGTGTGTAGTAGGCAGACATCTATCCAGACCATCACACAGGAATTCCAAATTGTATTAGGATCCATTGCAAGTACTATGACAGTTAGGCGTGAGGTGACAAAACGTGGGTTTCATGGTCGAGCAGCTGCTCATAAGCCATACAGCACGCCGGTAAATGCCAAACGACGCCTCGCATGGTGTGAGGAGCGTAAACATTAGACGTTTGAACAGTGGAAAAACGTTTTGTGGAGTGAAGAATCACGGCACACAATGTTGTGATCCGATGGCAGGGTGTGGGTTTGGCGAATGCCCGGTGAAGGTCATCTGCCAGCGTATGTAGTGCCAACAGTAAAATTAGGAGGTGGTGGTGTTACGGTGTGGTCGTGTTTTTCATGGAGGGGGCTTCCACCCCTTGCTGTTTTCCGTGACACTATCACAGTACAGGCCCATATTGATGTTTTAAGCACCTTCTTACTTTTGAAGAACAATTCGGGGATGGCGATTGCATCTTCCAACACGATCGAGCACCTGTTCATAATGTGGCGGAGTGGTTACAGAACAGTAACATCCCTGTAATCGACTGGCCTGCACAGAGTCCTGATCTGAATCCTATAGAACACCTTTGGAATGTTTTGGAACGCCGACTTCGTGCCAGGCCTCATCGACCGACGTCGGTATCTCTCTTCAGTGTAGCACTCAGTCAAGGATGGTCTGCCATTCCCCAAGAAACCTTCCAGCACCTGATTGAACGTATGCCTGCGAGAGTGGAAGCTGTCATCAAGGCTAAGGGTGGGCCAACACCATATTGAATTCCAGCATTACCGACGGAGGGCGTCACGAACTTGTTAGTCATTTTCAGCCAGGTGTCCGGATGCTTTTGATCACTTAGTTTACATCCCTTCTTGGTTGATGTATTCCCCGACGGCGATGTCATCTTTCAGCAGTATAGCTGTCCTTGTATTTTAGCTAGAACCGCGCTACAGTGGTTTGAGAACCATTATAGTGAACTTACGCTGACGCCGTGGTAACCAAATTCGCGTGATGTAAATCCTATGGAACCCATCCAGGACGCTATTAGGCGTAAACACTGCGTACGAAAATCAGCGGTCCGATATTTACGCGAATTACTCGACTGTGCGTAGCCATCTATTGCCATATACTCGTACATCCACGAACCTACCAAGAAACTGTCGGATCCCTGATACCCAGAATCAGTGCTGTATTTCATTCTAAAGACGGATAAACAAGCTATTAAGCAGGTGGTCATAATGTTTTGGCTCATCAGCGTATAAGCACCGACATGTAGGCAAGGGGTTAGTCTGTCTTTGGAACGAAAACATTTTCATCGCCCCTTATCTTTTACGTCAGTTACAAAATTATAAACTTGCAATGCCTTTTCGATGAAATATCCAGAGACTGACGAATCTAGACTTAGGAAATGATTCAAATTTGGGTGACCTGTGGAACAGAATTACGGATGAGCAGTAATATCGCAGACACGTCAGTTCACAACTTCTGGAAAGGCATCAACTCGAAATTCTTCGAGCCCACAGCATATCAACAGGACGTGATGGGGTGTAGTGCGCGGTGTCACATGGGACGCCCACTGACAGTAGTCATCGATTTTAATGTAAGAGGAGGACTCGTAGTCCAATATGTTTTTCTTCCATTTTACTTGGCAAATGCCGCGATTGTGTTGGTAGACGTTTTAACTAAGATTTACAATCCGATGGTGGCAGGATTGTCTCTCGAAACGTGTTGTTGAGCTGTCTGTATGACAAAATACAGCTGAATGCTACCAGTTATTATACTAAAACATAACAAACGTCACCTCACATCCGTAATGTTAAATTAAGAAAGAAGACGAAGGATTGAAGTTGTTGCGTGATACTAGTTGGTCAGAGTGAAGAATCAAGTACAGAAATTAATAATACTAATAAAGAACACGGTACTGGAACACATTTCATTTTACCAGTAGCTTGCTAGTGAGTCATTCCGGCAATCGCCTGGAATTATTTATATAACGCACAGATAACTTTAGTGAGGATGACTGGATAAAGTAAGCTATCCTGAATTCCATTTACGTAAACGTAAACCCATAAAATAATTAAGAAAGCCTGAAGTGTTCTTGCAGTAATAGTTTCCCAGAGTACCTTTAATGTGAATTTGAAAACCTGATGGTAGCAGAATAGTATTCTTATAGAAACTTATTGAAAATGTATGTTGCAGAATGTTACACACTTCTGTTGCGCTGACTGTAATGATGTACTTGAAACGTTTATATATTTGCTCTGTTGTGTGTTTTCTGAACGGCTGCTGGAGGCTGCGAAGGGGAATTAGTAGATAAAGCCTTGATTAGTTACCCGTGTCAGGTAAAGTGGTAAAGTACCGCTTGGATATAAAATAAGTTTGGAAATAGGTTCACTTTCAAATCTTCTGCTTCGCTGTACCCATACAGACTAAGAAGGGAGTCCCAGATACCTGACATTACTCCAAGGGGCGTCGGTGGCTCTTTTGGAAGATTCACCATTGTCGTTCCGTCAGCAAAAGTGGTTCCAAGATGAAGGTGCACCTGCGCATTTTGCACGTGTTGTCCGCGAACATCTCAACCAAACACACTGTTAAAGGAGTATAGGTCGAGACTGACCACCTCCTTAGCCAGAACGGTCCGAAAACTTAACTGCTGTCGAATTTTTTCTTGTGAGATAAATGAAGACTTTTGTGTATGAGAGTCGTAGGCAGTTGAAACATCTTCTTGCACGATTTTCGGTGCCAGCAGGAATTATTCAGTACACACGAGGGTTTGTGGACAATGTATATGAAAGCATACGTCAGAGACACACATTGTGCAACCAACAGGAGGGTCAGCACTTCGACCAACTGCTCTATAGCATAGAGCTCTGACGTCATTGTCCCCAATTTGGAAATTTATGTTACATTCATACGGTACATTTCCGGACATGGGCTCTTATCAAAACTTTATCTAAGTCCCCTCTGCAACTGCTAGATTGCTGTAACAGGAGCTGCGCGTATACCCCGTATATTTCTCTACATTAACAGCTAGTTGCCTGTCTTAGCGCTAGACTGGTATTCAGTCGACATCCAATCATATATTACCATAAATTTCACCATATAGAATGTTTTCATATATGACTGAATCATCTGAAAACATCCTAAAGTTGCAAATAAAACAATCCTTTTGTAGATTTTCACAGCACAATGAATACCAGATGAAATTTCGTGCGTACAGGCGTACAAAATTCAACTTTACAGCTCATTAGAGACTGCGTATCTTCCGGGCATTCTCAGAATTACAAGCATTCTACTAGTGAACTGATATCGAAGTTTAATTAGTACTCAACAAACTGGGATGTTTAATTTGTTGCAGAGGTCACATCTGCTAGTCGCACTCGTTTCTAACAATGACTGCGTGCCCTAACCAATACGATCTTTGTTTAATTCATTATTATTATTATGTACTATTAGTAACTGGGAAAGTGTTGAATAATAACAGTTCAAGTCACGTTAATTTTAGGTAGTCGGTACGATTAGTACCTCTTAGAAGCACACCGTTGGAATTACAAGTTTACCTTTGACACACAGACGTCCATTAGGAGACATAATTCTTACAGTTTATTAGAAATAATCACAGTAAGATATAATCTGTATAAACCACTCGTACGATACTTTTGCGTATCTCCTGGTCACTAACTGCCTTACATCCATTTTCATATCTTTAACGCGAGCCAGCCACGGTGGCCGAGCTGTTCAGTCCGGAACCGCACGACTGCTACGGTCGCAAGTTCGAATCCTGCCTCGGGTATGGATGTGTGTGATGTCCTTAGGTTAGTTAGGTTTAAGTAGTTCTAAGTTCTAGAGGACTGATGACCTCAGATGTTAAGTCCCATAGTGCTCAGAGCCATTTCACCCATTTTTAACGCGACCAGGCGCCTGTCGTTCATACTATAGCCCCAAACTATGCATACTCTTCACACATTATATACATGTTTATAACTAGGGTGAGACGGCCAATGACCCTTTCGGTGCAGATACGCAGACAAGCGCGAACTCATACAGTAATTAGCGGAGCTACAAGTAGTGAGGATAATGGGTAGGGGTGGTAGTCAGTAGTGTGTCGATATGCTGGAACTTTAGGGCGGCCAGGGACCGTGTCCGGATGGTCGAAGTGGTTAAGTCGATCGTTCGCGAGAAACGGAAAATCCGGGTTCGAGTCTCGGTCTGGCACAAATATTCAACTTTCCCCGTTGATTTATTTCAATGTCCACTAGCAGATAATGTCGTTATTCCTTTCACTGATCTCCACTCATTGTTCATTCAAACAGTGGCCATCGTGCGGACTAGCTGCGGTGCTGTTCAAAGAGGACCAACGTTGAAAGAAAGAGCACACGAACCTCGTTGGGATTGGCGGCAGCTTGCAGTGAATCTAGAGATACTCTTGGATGACTACATACCTGACCGATATATCAGCGGAAACATTGGAATCTGCACAGCTTCACGCACGAAATTTCATGGACTGCACAAATACAGTGATAACAACACTGTTCACTAAGTTGTTAAGGTATAGCCAGGACAGGCTCGAGAACGTTTTTGCACACAAGTGACTTTATGTTGCGCCCCCTCTAATCCTCTTTCCCTCTCCTACAAATTCACCAGTGACAGTTTTTGCTACTAACTGTGATAAGCACCATAGACAACAGATATCATTTCCCCGTATGTAGATTATTACCTATTCAGACAAGATGCTGCGTATTGAATGTCGGGAAATTTTCGGTCCACACGAGTACCTGGTTAGATACTCCATCGTTACTTGGTTTCTCTGAAAAGTGGTTATAAAATTTAACGCCATTCTTAAGTCTACAAACAATGAGTCAACCAATTTTCTTCATTCATAGAGCTGACGATGTCATGTGAGAGGAAGGTAAGGTGAGTTTCATGTGATCTGTGTTCCCGGAATCCACGCGGATTTCCTTAGAGAAAGTTGGTGATGATGTCTGAATGAAGTTGTTAGGAATATTTGTCCCTTTTTAAGGATGGGTGTGTGCAATTTTCCAGTCATGGGAGTAATACCTCTTTTCAAGAGATCAGCGAAAAATTATGGTCAAGATTGAAACTAAATCACTCGCAAAACTACTGGATGCTCTTACTTCACTGGAATTCCTAGCAGTAAAGGAGAAAACAGCATGAGGTGGGATCGCTGCACGCAGCAAGCTACAGAGAAGGGAAATGGAAGACTTCTGTTCCCTGTCAGACTTCCGCTAAAGTTGGTAGCCTACGGAGGAAGCTGCTTGCAAAGTTCTATTGCGCCCCGTTCCCGAGCTGCGTTCGTTCTACTTCTCTATCTTCAGCGTTTATTCCATTGCGGCAGAGTCCGCAAGTAATAGTACACAGACCAATCCCAAATGCGTTTAAGATCTGATCATAACTATATACCAAACAATTGAAAAGAAAGTTGAGAACATAGTAGACAACGATGAGTTTTACCACAGGGTGGGTAAAGGCTGATGAAAGACAGTTCTGATGTTACGTTTCACAATACCAGCAAGAATAAAATATCAGTATAATAACTAAGAATATGTAGGTCTAGAAAAACCGTTAGACAATGTAAAGTGTTGCAAGGTGTTTGAAATCCCCTAACAAATAGAAATACCGAGGTCGCTCTGTTCGTCCAGGAGACCCTTATAGCCCAGATTGGCTTCAGGAAAGTGTTCGATACATTTCCGTGCTGCCGTCGGATGCACGATATACCAATCGTACGAAATATCAAACCAGCTGTGTCACTTCATCGAAAGGTTCGTAGGAAAAAGAACACAGCTTGTCTTCTCGGCGGTGAGAACCCTTCAGACGTAAAAGTGTCTTCGGGGGTGTTATAGGACCAATAATTTTCTACTTGTCAGTGTTTTCCAAATATTCTCCTCTTCACTGATTTTACGGAGAACCTCCTCATTTCTTAGCTTATCACTCCACCTAATTTTCACCATTCTTCTGTAGAACCTCATCTCAAATGCTTTGAGACTCTTCTATTCCGTTTTTTCCCCCAGTCCATGTTTTACTTCCTTATGTAAATGGCTCTAAACACCCGTAGCGACATTGTGGAAGATCTACAGAGAATCGACGCTTGGTGCAGAGATTAGCAATTGACCGTCAACAAAAAAAAAAATGTAACTTACTGCTCACAAATAGTCAGAAAGAACCTTTATTGTACGATTACACAATTGACGACTAGTCACTGGAAGCAATCATTTTGTAACACCATTATCGATTGTGAGTAATTGGTACTGTGTAATTAAGTGAATATAACTATGAAGTGTTTATTCTTTACCCGTTAAGTTCTTTGAATTATTGGATGGAAATGGGACTTTATGATGCATAATTTGTTTAACTTAACAGTGTGCTTAAATAATAAATTTTTATTAAATACGTCTGTTTATGAAAACAAAATTGTATGTAAATGACTGGTTCATACTTAGGGAGTTGTTTTGTAAGGAAAGAAAAGACGTAGGGAACCCCCTCCACTATAGAAGGGGCTTGGCGCGCAAGAAAAGGTGGAAGTGGCGGTCAATCTGGGCGGCAAGAGAGAGAGCACGTTAGGCAGTCAGTGGCCGGCAGTCACATTATCAACACCCCAGATGCCAAGTGAGGCGTTCTGAAACCAAATCTATAATGGAATGGCCTCGGATGTGGTTCCGGCTGTAAAAACGGTGCTCTCGTATTTGGAAAAGCTCTAAAGATGATGAATACGCCGCCAAGAAGAATTAAATAGAGCTTAAAACAGCCAGAAGGAGACCTGATAGCCGCCACGTGCTTGCCACCAAATTGCACAACTGCTTCAACAACTTTGGAAAACAGATATGTATGTCAGTATGAACCAATGGGCTTGTGTGTGATTTTGAAATAATAATCAGTGTTGCAAAATACGTGTTTGAACTTTGAATTGCCCTCTTTATGATGCCAAGTAGGATCCTATCCTAACAGTGCTAAAAATTGAGTATCCTAATTATGAAGAAATGCTAATTTGTTTCCATTTAAATGTGCCTATGTTCAGTTTTAAAGCATATAAAAGTTGCTAGTTAAATCATTTGTTTCACAGATGAAAAGAAAGTCACATGATATTTAACTGATGAAAAGTTTTATTTTGCTATGAACTACTTTAATTTGAAAGTCTCAGAGTTTTAGTACTAATGAACATAAATGTGGTTAGTTGAAATCACTTGCTTCACAAATGGTGTTATGAGGCACTTAAATTTGATCGTATTTGTAACTTAACTTGAACTTGAATTTATTTCCAAAGCTTAATAACAATATTCCTAGAGTAAATTGTTTTAAGGCATTGAGGGCTAAATAATCTTAAATGGAGTTGTAGTTCAACATTTATGTGAGGCAAAGTGTTTCTGAAATGTGAGTATAGTTACTTATAAAGAAAGGGACAGTTTAAGGGCCCTCACTTTAATCTTTGCTAGCAGTCAATTTGAACTTGAGTTTTACAAATGAATCTGAAACACTGCCACTGTGACATGAATATGAAATGTGTTATTTCAGTGTCATGTTATTGCATTTGTGATGTGTGTATGTATGTAGTTAAACTTGAACTCTTGTCAGGTACGACTTAGTCTTGTGTTGTTTTGAAAATATTTTGTGCTGAATTAGTTAAAGGGTGAAGTAATGATTGTAGTTAACAGGAGTAAAGTCTCTTTTACATTTCCGTGATTGCTGTCAAAAATGGTTCAAATGGCTCTGAGTTCTATGGGACTCAACTGCTGTGGTCATAAGTCCCCTAGAACTTAGAACTACTTAAACCTAACTAACATAAGGACATCACACACATCCATGCCCGAAGCAGGATTCGAACCTGCGACCGTAGCGGTCGTGCGGTTCCAGACTGTAGCGCCTTTAACCGCTCGGCCACTCCGGCCGGCTCCGTGATTGCTAACTTATATTGTTGAGAACTACTGCTATCCAGTGTGTAATTTGTCTGGTTGTTATAGGTGTTCATTGCACTTTACTAAGAAAGAATTAATGAAAGTTCCTTTTGCAAGAGTACATATAAATCCGTTGAGAATAATGTTTACACATTATTATGCCTAATTAGGCTGGCGACCGTTTTCTGTTTCATTTACGTAATTTTTCTCTACTTTCATTATTTTCTAAATTATAGTCTTTCTGCTTTCTACTAATTTCCACCCTTACGAAATTCACGTTCGATTCCCTCTGTCTGTTAGGTTAATGCATGGTCAAACTTTTCAAAATTCCTCCCAGAGGGTAGCGCTTACTGCATGTCAAGGTCATATTCGACATTCCGCGGTTGCATTATACTTGCTTTCCTATGACAGAACTGGAAGTTCGGTCATTAGGAGACAGCTAGCACGCAACGCCAGCATAGCGTTATAACATCCATAAAAGATCTCGAAATTTGCGTTCAGAACAGTTTGCACTGACTTGACAAAAGTCATGGGATACCTCCTAATACCGAGACGTGCAGCAACTCGACGTAGCGTGGGCTCAAGAAGTCGCTGGAAGTTCTCTGTAGAAATATTGAGCTCTACCTCTGCCTCTAGTGCCGTCCGCAATTGCGAAAGTGTTGCCTGTGCAAGATTTTGTGTACGAACAGACATCTCGAATAAGTCCCATAAATTTGCGGTAGGACTCATGCCGAGCGATCTTGGTCGCCAAATCATTCGCTCGAAATGTCCAGAATGTTCTCCAAACCAGTCGTGAACAATTGTGACCCAGTGACATGGTGCATCTTTGTTTGGGAACACGAAGTTCATGAATGGCTGCAAATGGTCTCCATGTAACGGAACATAACCATTTCTTGTCAATGACCTGTTCAGTTGGACCAGACGACTCAGTCCATTCCATGTAAACACAGCCCACACCATTATGGAGCCACCACCACCTTGCACAGTGCCTTGTTGTTGGGGTCTGCGCTACACTCCAACCTTACCATCAGCTCTTACTAACTGAAATAGGGACTCATCTGATCAGGCCACAGTTTTGTAGTGGTCTACGGTACATCCGATACGGTCACGAACCCAGGAAAGGCGCTGCAGGGTATGTCGTGCTGCCACACGTGTCGGTCGTCCGCTACCATAGCCCATTAACGCCAAAATTTGCAGCATTGCCCTGACGGATACGTTCGCCGTACGTCCCAAATTGATTTCTAAGGTTGTCTGACACAGTGTTGCTTTTCTGTGCTAACAGACAGGCCTACACAAAGGCTGCTGCTCTCGGTCGTTAAGTGAAGGCCGTGGTGACAGGTAGTGCCTGAAATTTGGTATTCTCGGCGCGCTTTCGACGCTGTGGATCTAGGAATATTGAATTCCCTAACGATTTTCGAAGTGGAATGCCCCTCGAGTCTAGCTCAAACTACCATTCCGCGTTTTAGTCTGTTAATTCCCGTCGCGTCGCCATAATCGCTTCTGAAACATTTTCACCTGAATCACCTGAGTACACGTAACAGCTCCCCCAATGTCCCTCAATGGACTGCTCTTTTATACCTTGTATGAGCGTTACTACCGCCATCTGCACGTATGCATATCACTATCGTATGAGTTTTGTCACCTCAGTGTTAAGTGGAACTACCACGTAAAACTAATGGCAGGTAAGGAAGATGCCAGACAGAGATTCAGTGGAAGAATGCTCAGAAAGTTCAGCCAACGTACAAAAGAGATAGATTACAAAACCCTCGCTCGACCAGTAATTCAATATTGCTCAGCAGTATGGGATACGTATCAGATATGGTTGACAGAGGAAATAGAGGATATCCAAAGAAGAGCAGCGCATTTCGTTACAGCTTCAGCGAAGGCGTCACAGAAATGTTCAGCCGTTTCCAGTTGCAGACGCTGCAAGAGAGACGTCTGCATCACGTTGTGGTTTACTGTTAAAATTCCATGAACGTACGTTCCTATATGAGTTGTAACGTTGTAGCTTTGATTTGTTATGAAAGCGGTGCTGATATTCAAGACCATAAAAGTGGGTTAAAGCTGTGAGCTGTCTGGGGAAGTTAACCTTGCATTACTGAGCAACTGTTTCACCAGGTATCCAGTCTAGCTTACCAAATTCCCAACCACACTAACATTAATTATAATCTTTTAATCGTCATACGACAACCGGTGATAAATATATAAAAAGAGAATTTAAATAAAAAGAAATAAATCAGTTTATATTTGGAAATTTATTTTAACATTGATCATTGCAATTTCAGCATATTAAACTTGAGTCATAATTAAGCTGGTGCCTTATTTAGGTCTGTGAAAATGTGAGTTTGTAATCTTACGGAACACATCAAATAGGGAGCCAAGATTGGGAGACTACATACAACACTGCATTCATAAAATAACACACGAAGAACGTCGTAACATATCCAAGAGGAAATTAACCACAACCAACCGATTCAATTTTCACCCAAAGAAGTTACGTTCGTAGCGCAATCCTGTCCGTCATGTAATTACCACACACTGGTATACTAAATTCATACTAACTCCCTGTGAAATCTTCCCGAAAAGAATAGCTGAGGGCTACTTTGATGATTACACCACATGCTTCACGTGGTCAACTTGGTTTACACAAAGAGTGTAACTCCACAATAATTTTGATAATTAAAATAAATTACATCGAAACTCAATTTACAAAAGAAAAACCTAGAACTGGTTACTATCGTTTTACTATTAACCTGATGGGTCTAACAATTGTATAAGCACGTGGTACTGGTCTCACAAAGTACACCCCACGCGGGTTGAACATGAAGAAAAGTTGCTATATTGAAAAATATTGTCAAGACGAGACGTTATAATCTCACGCACATTCGCATTTAAGATTGATGAACTTAGAGTTACGGATCAACACGTGGTTCCGCTTTACTCACAAAGTAGTGACAAAGCAACTACCGGAATATTACTCTGAACTTCACACTCGAATTACACTGCGTTGCAATTTAAGATAACATTAGATACTTTAGAGCTAAACCTGAAATAAAGGTGATTAAATTTTCAGTTAGGCTGAACTTAAGAAATCCATTGTCCTACGGACTTAGCAGACACGCGCATAGCCGGAGATCTTACCACTTCAGACGCTCGCCGCGTACAGACTGACCTGGTCCCTTCCTGAGGGTGGCTCACAAATACAAACGGAAGTGGCCAGAGAAGCCGCTTCCTATACCAACGTGACAACGGACGGACAGAACCATACTAAGAATAGAAACCTCTTTGCTTCTAGAAAGCGTAGCTACCTGTTCCGACGTTGGTCCTACTGTTCTCTAGCAGACAGGCTTGTCTGCTACCATCCAGCCTGCAACTAGAAATACATTTGTTCATTCATCCTCTCACACAGAAGGGAAGGGGGATGACAGTATCTTATCATATACAGTATATAAAAGAAAGCGGATGTAGGTTCCGTATGAGACTGTGTGACATGAATTACATATAAACTGTGTTTTAAAGTGTAGTAGCGTGACAGATCGTTCTTGTTTATGTGTAAAAGTAACACGTTTCACTGCTCAGTCTCCTCCCAGATAGTCAGAAACACCACAGTAAATTTAGAAGAGGAATTTATGCCGTAAATGACAACAGATTTAAGAAATTAACATGAAAGGAATCCAACAGAAACCTTTGAGAGTCAACCAATATGTTGCTTCGCGAAGGGACAATTAGGGTAAGAATAGAGAGATTCAAGTTTAAGTACTGGCTTACCAACAATCGTTTTTGCCGTGAATCGTTCGCGACTGAAACAGGAATGGGATAAGTGAAAGTGGTAAACCACGTACTCTCCACTACACACCATAACGCGGTTTCTGGAGTATAGATGTGGATGTGGATGCAGGCAAAGAAGTGTAGTATATAGTACATGTAGAGAAACCATGAAGGAAAAATAAGGTTGGAAGACGAAGGGAGAAGTTTTGAGATTAAAAACGTTCCGAAGGGGAGCGGCAGTCTTTCTTGTCTACTTTTCAGCATGTACCTCGAAGAAGCGATAAAGAAAATAAAAGAAATATTCGGAAATGAGAGGAAAATGCAACGTGAAATCAATGGTGAGACTCGCTGATGATATCGCTGATGTTGTGGCCTCCAAGCTGAAAACTAGACTGATGCAGCTGTATACGCTAATGTGTCCTGTGCAGAAATCACTTCTTTCCAATGACAATGCCTTGACGTCTCTTGCTCAGGTCTTTTAGTTAAGTTGTGCCACACATTACCTTTCTCCACTGTTCAAAAAGTGTGTTCAAATGTATGTGAAATCTTATGAGACTTAACTGCTAAGGTTATCAGTCCACTACTTAACCTAAATTATCCTAAGGACAAACACACACACCCATGCCCGAGGGAGGACTCTAACCTCCGCCGGGACTAGCCGCACAGTCCATGACTGCAGTGCCTAGACCGCTCGGGTAATCCCGTGCGGCTCTCCACTGTTCGTCTTTGATGATTATTTATCCAGTCTCTCGGTGTAATCAGCATTCTTCTATGCTTCAGATGCTTATCTTCGCTCCTTATTTTTGCTGTTCGTCTTCCGTGTTTTCCTTTCGTACAAGGCTACACTCCAGACAAATAGTATCAGAAAAAGACACACTATATGATCAAAGGTTTTTCGGACACCCCCAAAAACATACGTTTTTCATATTAGGTGCATTGTGCTGTCACGTTCTGTCAGGTACTCCGTATCAGCAACCTCAGTAGTCATTAGACATCGTGAGAGAGCAGAATGGGCGCTCCGCGGAACTGACTGACTTCGAACGTGGTCAGGTGATTGGGAGTCACTTGTGTCATACGTGTGTACGCGAGATTTCCACTCTCCTAAACATTACTAGGTCAACTGTTTCCGATGTGACAGTGAAGTGGAAACGTGAAGGGACACGTGCAGCACAAAAGCGTACAGACCGATACGTCTGTTGACTGACAAGAGATTGCCGACTGTTGAAGAGGGTGTGTAATAGGCAGACATCTGTCCAGACCATCACACAGGAATTCCAAACGGCATCAGGATCCACTGCAAGTACTATGACAGATAGGTGGGAGCTGAGAAAATTTGGATTTCATGGTCGAGCGGCCGCTCATAAGCCACACATCACACAGGTAAATGCCAAACGACGCCTCGCTTGGTGTAAGGAGCGTAAACATCGGACGATTGAACAGTGTAAAAACGTTGTGTGACGTGACGAATCACGGTACACAATGTGGCGATCCGATGGCAGGGTTTGGGTATGGCGAATGCCCGGTGAACGTCATCTGCCAGCGTGTGTAGTGCCAACAGTAATATTCGGAGGCGGTGTTGTTATGGTTTGGTCGTGTTTTTCATAGAGGGTTTGCACCTATTGTTGTTTTGCGTGGCACTTTCACAGCACAGGCCTACATTGATGTTTTAAGCATCTTCTTGCTTTACACTGTTAAAGAACAATTCTGGTATGGCGATTGCATCTTTCAACACTATCGAGCACCTGTTCATAATGCACGGTCTGTGGCGGAGTGGTTACACGACAATAACATCCCTGTAATCGACTGGCATTCACGGAGCCCCGACTTGAACCCTATAGGATGCCTTTGGGATGTTTTGGAACGCCGACTTCGTGTCAGGCCTCACCGATCGACATCGATACCTCTCCTCGGTGCAACACATCGTGAAGAATGGGCTGCGATTCCCCAAGAAACCTCCCAGCACCTGACTGAACGTATGCCTGCGAGAGTAGAAACTGTCGTCAAGGCTAAGGCTGGGCCAACACAATATTGAATTCCAGTATTACCGATGGAGGACGCCACGAACTTGTAAGTCATTTTCAGCCAGGTGTCCGGATAATTTTGATCACATAGTGCAAGATGTTTAGAAATTGGTACTCTTCAGAAACGCTTCTCTTTCTGTTGCTAGTTTTAATTATACATCCTCTCTACGCTGCTCAAAGTTATTTTGGTGCCAGTAGCAAAACTCGTCTGCTACTTTTAGTGTCTCAATGTCTAATTCAGTTTCCTCTCCATCGCCGAATCTCATTCGACTTCGTTCCCTTACTCCTCGATAATCATCTTATAACGTGGTTTCATGACTATTTTCCCTTACCGGCCTTGTCAGTGTCTTCCATCTCTCAAAGAATTTCATAGAGAGCCTTAAAGGTAACGGCCTTGCCGCAGTGGATACAACGGTTCCCGTCAGATCACCGAAGTTAAGCGCTGTCGGGCGTGGCCGGCACTTGGATGGGTGACCATCCGGGCCGCCATGCGCTGTTGCCATTTTTCGGGGTGCACTCAGCATCCTGATGCCAACTGAGGAGCTCCTCGACCGAATTGTAGCGGCTCCGGTCAGAGAAAACCGTCGTAACGACCGGGAGAGCGGTGTGCTGACCACACAAAACACGCCCCTCCTATCCGCATCCTCAGCTGGGGATGACACGGCGGTCGGATGGTCCCGATGGGCCACTTGTGGCCTGATGACGGAGTGCAGAGAGCCCTAAAAACTACATTTCTTCTGCATGAACTTCCCAATGTTCTCCTTGGTTTCTGTTACTGCATGCTTAGTGTCACATAAGCGATAATCTACAACTCTGTCTCACTCCCTTCTCAGTTAATTCCTCCCTTTCACGATCTTCAGTTCTTACAACAGTAGCTTTGGTTTCTGTTGTTGATAACCCTTCGGTCCTTGTATTTTATATCTGCTACACTCAGAGTTGCAACGAATGCATTCCAGCCAACAGTGCCAAAAACTTTCTCTAAACCTACAAAAGCTTTAAACGTAGAACTGTCTTTCTTCTAAGACAGTCATAGCGGGAGTACAGAATCTTGTGTCCCTCCATTTCTCCGGAATCAAAACTGATTTTTCCCGAAGTCGATTTCTGCCAATATTTCTATTCTTTGAGTCCGCACTAGTATTTTGAAACCATCACTTACTAACCCTATGCTTTAATAAAAATCACGCCTGTCACTACCAACCTTCTTTGAAACAGAAATTATTACGTTCAAGTTCGTATTTCGCCGGTCGAACAATATGGGGTGGAATTTAAAAAATTGTATTTCAAAATTATAAATGAAGGTGTCAGATCGAGATCGAGTAAGGCAGTTGTTAAAGCTGACCAATGAAACTGAAGTAGTTGTATTTTAGAATGATTCTCAAAAACATCTTATAAATTATTTTGTTTCATTTGCATTCAATTTCTTGTACTTAATCAAATTGCCTTCAGTAATAAGGATCGTTTCGTCTATAGGAATTTGTAATAAGAAAAGATATGAGTATATGGTCAGGAGGAAAAGTAACATTTTCAGAGAGTTAATGATGTATTTTCTATTTTTCACAAAGAATCCTAAAATTAAATTTACATATGAAATACAAAATTCACATAATGAACTGAGTTTTCTACACTTGAAACAATGTTTAGTAAAATTAACTTTGATATTTACAGGAAACACATCACAACAGAGAACATAATTCATCCTCTTCTTGTCACCCCTTTAAGCACAAATTGGCGTTCTTTCAGTGTGTGATAGACCGTATTGTTGAGTTGCCCCTAACTCCTTCTGTTATTGCTACAGAACTTAATATCGTAAGGTATACAGCGGTCAAAAACGGATATCAAGAAAAATCCTGTACAAAACTTTATAATAATAAAACCAACAACAATATAAATTTATCTACACCGAATAAAAATTGCCTTACTGTTAAATACACTACAATCTCACATCTAGTGGACATTTCATATCGTACAGCTAATTTATTTAAAAAAATGAGACATAACTGTATCCGTTACCACCAAAAATGCCACCAACTTGCTCTTTACTCGTAATGAGAAACCTCCAGTTGAAAATACAATGAAATGTATTTCCGGTTTTTATATAGAACAGACAGGGGGCGCATTTAAGACCCGCTTTCGTGAGCACTTTCTCAACAAAGACGGCGAGAATTCATGTAAGTTACCTTTTGCAGAACATCTCAAACTAAAGAAACACACAATTCCTCCTCCTTCCTTTCTTGGCACGGAAACTTTGCTGTTAGTTGACAAGGTCTGCAAAATGAACCTTTTAGAAAAATTTTAAATCTATAAACAATCGCACCTAAAATCAAAAGATTTGTTGAATGATCAACAGACTCTGTTTTGATTATCTATCATCTCTTATAAAACGTAAAAATTAGCCCATTCCTTTTATATATTAGAACTACGTGCCATATCTCTATAAATGAATTATGTATAACTTCTATATATACTTTTGTTACAGTTTTTATATATGCTTTTATGTATGTTTCTTGATGGTAGCACAACAGATGCGTAGATGTGATTCAATTACCGTAAATTGCCTATCTGTGTTTACAATAATCACATATAATATGTACATTTCTGGACGTATCTTGACATTATGCTTCTATGAAGAAGATATTCTTATCTGCTAATCCAATACTAAGTAAGTTTCTGTAATATACGTCTTATACTTCACATAAATATATAGACACGTTCTAAAAATTTCTAATATCCCTGATTTTGTAGGCTTCTGAAAATGAATGACTAACTTGTCGAAACCAGTAAAGCATAACAAAAATATATTTGCAATTGACGACTGAACTTTACAGCAAAAAAAATTCATAGTATTTCCTTTGTATAGCTCTTCCGTGTATTCCTCCCACCTTTCGACCTCCCCTCCTTTACTTAGTACTGGTTTTGATATTCATACATGTAATTCTCTTTTCCTGTAAGTTTTATTTATATTTACTATCGGCAGCCTCTATCTTTCCCACATTCTGAGTGCTCCTCCAGACTTGCGTTTCTGCTCTAACAATTCCTGCTTTGTCATTTTGCATTTTCTGTCAGTTTCATTTGTAGACGTCCTTGTTCCCTTTCGTCAGCTTTTCTGTATTTTTTCCTATTGCTAAATAAATTAAATATCTCTTGTCTAAGGATTTCTACTGTGACTTGCTTTTTGCCTAGTTCTTCCATTTATGCATTCAGTATTCCATGTCACAAAGGTATCATTTCCGTTGTATTCCTCCGACCTGTTTGAATCATTTGTTGCCTAAGGCTACTCTTGAAACTCTTAACAACCTGTAGTTCAAATTACCAAGTTTTATCTCCTTAATTTCCTACATTTCTACGGTTTGTATTTATTCAGTTTTAATCTGCAGCTCATGACAAATAAGTTATGGTTACAGTCTACAACTGGCTCTGGAAATCTTCTGCAGTTTAGCCCTTGGATTACCAACGAAATTTAAAATTTTTGACAAAGTTGATGTATCACAGCATAGTAATCAATTAAAAAAGTCAACAATTAATTGTTTTAAGGAGGTGGTTTCACTTCGCAATCCCTGGGACGTAGTTTTCAACCACCCATCATTTCGTCAAATACAGTTGAGAGCTATTTCACATTTTTCCTAGACACAGTCCCACTATGAACTTATAATGCCGGAGAGAAATTATAGTCCTAAATAACAATAAAAAATGGTCCTAAAATTTAATAAATTCACATCAAAAATATATACTGCTGCAATGGTTTGATTTCGATAAAACTCATAAAAGTAGTAGCACAAATTCAAATTTATGTGACACCATCTTTAGATGTCCCTTCACTGTCAACCGCAAAACCACATGTCAGAATCTCCTACAATCACGTAGCACAATCTCCACGCTGAGTGTCGCTTTGAACGCTGTAACTGACTTCTGCAATGCACTACATTCGTAGGAGTACCTCAGTGTACCACTGGCTGTCTCTGTCTTGCATCCCTGTCTTACCTTTACGTAATATATCTCAGTCCCTCTGGTGTCAACTGTAAACGACGTATGACAATTCGAGTAATCAGCACAGCTTCCAGTCATCTGTTCCCGACGCTTCTATGTGATACTCTGCCTGTAGCCCCTGCCAGAATTTCAGCTGTTGTCATTCATCTGCTTGTCAAAGTCAGTTGAACAATCTTAGTATCTTCTTGCAGTACAGTATCACTATCTGCTGAAAATTTACGAAATGCATTGGTAGCCTCTTGGTCTGAGCTGTGTTTTAGTTTTTGTTTCATGGTCTTCGTCGCAAAATTTCGGACGTGACTGGTTTCGTTATGGATAATAAAGTACATCGATGAAAAAAAGTCTGATTTAACCGAAGAACCAACAGCGTTGATTTTAAGGTGAGTACTATTTCTGCGTCTTTGATTTAATGTTATGTTCACCCAAACAGGAATGAGATGTAGCTTTCATTTCGCGACTGGAGCGAGAAACACGAACCCTGCAACAACTGATATCTTTGGTGCATTTGAGTTTATATGTTGATTATATTGATGAATTGGTTAGTACATTACAGAAAACAGACTTTGGTATAACAAAATAGTATTATTCGTAGCAGTTACTACTGTAATCCGCAGATGGATCTATTAGTTTATTACACGTATTTCAATCGAAGTGCGCTCTGTTTATAACAGAAATAATCTTAAACACGGGGATCCAAACAGAGCAGCAATTACTGAAAACACTTCAGACATCGCTAAACGTCAACAGTTCACACAAATGGTTCAAATGGCTCCGAGCACTATGAGACTTAACTTCTGAGGTCATCAGTCCCCTAGAATTTAGAACTACTTAAACCTAACTTACCTAAGGACATCACACACATCCATGCCCAAGGCAGGATCCGAACCTGCGACCGTAGAGGTCGTGCGGTTCCAGACTGTAGCGCCTAGAACCGCTCGGCCACTCCGGCCGGCACAGTTCACACAATAACTGTTCATGCAAGAAGATTGTATTGAAGCCCGCTTTAGAACTATGACGCATATTTGTGACCTTTTCTTGGTACGGCGAGGACGTAGTATTTTAAGTATTTTAAAACGTCGAGACTTTGTAAATGTGTGAGCAAACATGTCTCGTACGTTTTCCATCGGGTCATTCAGACATAGGTCGCAAATAAAGACGTTTCCCATCAGAAACAATAGAGGAGTAGACGCAATAACGCATCGCACTGCGTAACATCGTTTCCGCACGATGGTATCCGCTCTCGATGTCCTAAACACAACATTCGTGTTTACTGGTGCTTCACTCTTTTGTCCTTTCACGCAGCCCGGGGAATTTTTCGGAAACGATAAAGTCCGCTCGTATTGATGTGCGGACCATTCGAAAGCGGGATTTAATTACATACAATCCCTGATTCCGTGCTTCCATCGGCGGTTCACTTTGATCTTCCCCTCTCCCGCCACCGCCCCCCCCCCCCTTGTCTATAACACACACACACACACACACACACACACACACACACACACGTACGCACGTACGCGCGCACACATTTATACCTCTTCCCCTCCCACCTGCTGGGGAGAGCGCACGGCAGCAGCAGACGCGGCTCGGACCATTTAGCTTAATGAGATCGCGCTGTTCGTAGTAAAGCACCCGGGCGCTGATGTAGTGGCGCGGGTCAGAGGGAGCAGGTAGACGCCGGCCCACATGGGCGGCGCCGCCCATCGCCAGCAGCCGGCACTCGGCGCCAGGTTATCTCGAGCACGCCGCTGCCGGCCAACGGCGCGACGGGTCCCTACTGTGAGTTAGGTAGCCGCCGCGCCTGGGGATTAGGCATCCCAAACTGCGTCGCTCTGCAACGGGCGGCCGGCGCTGCCAGGGGAATTCCAGTCTAAGCCCGTAAACAAGCGGTCGGATGCCGCGACAGAGTTTGGATGCCATCTGGGTTTGGCCGCAGCCCTAGGGAATTTGCTACGGCACTCAAACAAGGACGCAGGGAGGCGGGAGTGGGATCAAAGCTCTCGCTATATCACTCTGACTCGTCAGCACCAATACTTTTCTTTGCTCTCTAAATACAGTGTTGCTTCTCTGGAACACCAAAACAGCGACATTTTCAAAGGAACAGTTAATTGGAAAGCACTGCACTTCTATCGAGAGAGTGACCACAGTGATTGATTATTTTGAGAGTAATTTAATTACCCGGGACAATCAAGTTTATTTCTAACGAAATAACCTGTTTCGGCCGGCATCGGCCACATATCATAAACTACATGAAACCACGGTGTCTGACAATGTGACAACGTAGTTAACGCAGTGCTGCGACTTAATTACTGCCTGTATTTTATGATCTGTGGATGTCCGATGCCAGCTGGAACCGTTAATTTCGTTAGAAACAAATGTGTTTGGACCAGATAATTAAATTATTTCCAGACATTAATATGCCACATTGCAAGACAATATACTCTAATTATCAAGTATATCAGTTTCCAGCGTGACGTCAAAACCAGTCGCAAAGAATGAAATATAAATAAATAAAATGAAATCAGTAACGTTTAGCTGTGGTACCTCCATTAAAAAGAAAAAAACCATCTGGCCCTGACCAAAAAATAAAATATAAAATTTTCCTCTGAAATTAACTGAAAAGATCGTAAAAAAGTTATACGCGTATAAACACACACACACAGCCGCAAAAAGAGAAGTCCATGTAATATCGCAAGACATAACAAAAGTAATTATTGCCGTCTCACAACAGTTTTCTATATAATTTAGACACGTTGTTGGGGCAATCTAATGTTGTAATTTACAAGATTAGAAGCCGAGATCGCTTGATGTGAAATAGTTTATTTCAAGAGCAGTTTAGGAAGTTGCCATCCTCAGATTTCCAGATCTCCAAGGGCGGAGATCTGAGAATCTGAGAATCACAGATAGTTACTGCCGAAACTGGTCATGAAAAAACTATTAATATGATAAATTAGGTAGTTTTATGTTGATCATAGTAATGGGAGAAAAATTACGCTTCTGCACGCAACGGAAGAAGTTGTCAGTGCATCCGTACTGTTTAAAGCTTCATGTTATTTTAATTACTGCTCGAAAACGATACAAAATAATCATGAAACAAGAATATTCTTCTTTACAATACATCTACAAGTGTTTATTCACTGAGCAGAGGCATCGATGTCTGTCAGCGAGGCCTGGTACAAAGTCAGCGTTCCAAAACATCCCAAAGGTGTTCTACAGTGTGTTACAAAAAGGTACGGCCAAACTTTCAGGAAACATTCCTCACACACAAATAAAGAAAAGATGTTATGTGGACATGTGTCCGGAAACGCTTAATTTCCATGTTAGAGCTCATTTTAGTTTCGTCAGTATGTTCTTCCACCTACGCTCAATGGAGCACGTTATCATGATTTCATACGCGATACTCTACATGTGCTGCTAGAACATGTGCCTTTACAAGTACGACACAACATATGGTTCACGCACGATGGAGCTCCTGCACATTTCAGTCGAAGTGTTCCTACGCTTCTCAACAACAGATTCGGTGACCGATGGATTGGTAGAGGCGGACCAATTCCATGGCCTCCACGCTCTCCTGACATCAACCCTCTTGGCTTTCATTTATGGGGGCATTTGAAAGCTCTTGTCTACGCAACCCCGGTACCAAATGTAGAGACTCTTCGTGCTCGTTTTGTGGACGGCTGTCCTGTATACAGAGGATGAACCAAAATATGCAAACACCACAAAAACGACATATTATCATTCTAATATGCTGTAGTAAGCCTGTTGGCATTCAAAACAGCTTCCAGTCGTCTCTGAATGGATATACACGGTCCCTGTATGGTTTTCAAGGCAATCTTATACTTCTCGTATTCCTTCTGCAAAACATTGGCAACTTCAGGAAGCGATGATGGAGATGGATAGCGATCACACACAAGTAGACCTCAAACGCTCAATAATATTGAGATTTGGCGAGTCTGGTGGCCAGGGGAGATGCAACACTCCATTCGCGTACTCTCAAAACCAGTCATGGCCGTGCAAGCAGTGTGAACAGCGGCCCTTTGGTCTCGGAGCACAGCATCACCATTTGGGAACAAACATTGTTGAATGAGATGGACCTGATCAGCCATAATGGTCACATAGTCCGTGGTAGTAGTGCATCCTCCCAGAGTAACGATACGGTTGATCAAACTGTCACAGAACACGCGCCGGGTTTCACTTTTGGGACGGAAACTCGGCCAGAAGAAGGAAACTTTGTGCAACAAGAGCCATCCGATCAAACGACTTTCTTTCATTGATCCGTAGTCCAGGTTTTTTGTCTTCGGCACCATGTCTTACTTTTACGGATATTTGCATAACTGATGAATGTTTTGCAATTCCAGTTCGCCCTGCCATTTCCCGATTACTGAGCTTTCTTCGTGTTGTTTTAGTGCTGGAGGGATTTGTGCGTGCGAAATTCAATTCTTTAGTGATTTTTTCGGCTGTCGACCCCTCATTTTTCGTCACGATCCTGTTCAATGACTGTCTGTCACTATCACTCTACGCGCGCTTTTGCTTGCGTCATGGCTTCACGAATGATGATTTTCCGACTTCGCTGTTCGCCGTACAACTCTTCGATACACTTTCTCTTGAAACACCAAACACTTCCGCTACCTTGAATACGGAAGCACACACCGTACGAGCATCAAAAATTGTGCACGTTCTAATTCACATTACTCCGACATAATGCACTCACAGTTTAATATGGGCTACTACTACTAATGAACGAGTAGAGCCCACCGTCCCTTAATTAAAAGTTGTGATAGAATGGGAAGAACGTATCAAAGAAAAATATAAAATCAATCTTTATCTGCACTACAAGTCTAAGTGTGGTGATTGCAATGGTTATTACTCCTTTCAAATACCAGTGTTGTTTACATTCAGCTTTTATGGAAGTAGAAAATATCAGGTAGGCTCATAATCTCCATGCAATCGATCCATTTGATAATTGCAAAACCGCGTGGTTATTAAATAGTATCCTCTGCGTGAAAATCAGATTTAGCTTAACATCCGTATTTTGTTTCTTAATTCTGCGTTTTAAATTTTAAAAATGGTAGTGAAGACAGTGGAGCCAAATGGTTCTCAAAATTTTTTACACGAAGCGAATCAATTCCGTTTTAAAGAAGGTCACACTGTAACACCGAAAATGCAGGCTGCATGGCACCTGCTACCGATGTATAACTTTTTCTTAATTGTATGTAAATATTTGTAATTTAAATGCTTTCTTTTAATAAGTAAGGACATTGCTTCACTGCATGTGTACATTTAGGTAGAAGTCTGTTGACGTTTCATTGTATTTATCTGTGTTTTACTGTGAAACTTATAAGCTCTGGGAAAAAGCCAAAGGAATTGTTATTTGAATCGACTAGCAACGATAATAGCAATACTTATGGGTTGTAAAATCTTTGGGTAGGGAGTAGTTGCGCAGAACGCGCGGAGAGACGGGGAGACGGGTTCCAGCGCTTGCAGTGTGCGTAAGTGTGGTGTTAACGCTCTCGCAGTAGAGACTACCATTTTCGGCGGCATCACGTACGCGCGCCGGCCAGATGTCTAGAGCAGGAGTACGGACAGTGGACGGGCGGAAGAGGCTGTATTAATTACGATTGCCCGTTCCTACAACTAGCCATGGCTCCACAATATGCTACCGCCTTCAACAACAGCAGCAGTTCCAGCAACACAGTTTCGTCTTCGGCTCCGATTTTCGTCGTATGCATAGCACTGAAGTAAGACCCAGCAGCACAACGGAATGTGATTTGATTGATAAGATTTATTTAAATAATAATCAGTTAAACTCAGGGCGATTGTGTCCTCATTGCCCCCTTTTTTCCCCCTAATGTACTAACTGAGTGTCATAAGAGACAAATTCAATACTTACAGCCAGCTTATTGATGAATAATTTCTCTTTTAAGAATTTTAGCCTCAGTCTACTTTCAATTAATTGTTGTACAACAGAGGCTTCAGTATATGACTAAAGTAAAGCAATTTCATTTTTCAAGTTTGAGAAGCAATCACTGGAAAAAATCCAAATCTAAAGAAATGCACAAATAAAGAGTGCGAAAGTTTTATTTATTTTACATATAGCTTGGAGCACATGGCTATTTAGTTTGGTATGTTTTCTAGTATTTTACTCTGTTCAAGTCAGTAAGAAAGGCTCAGTTGTTCAGACTATAGTATGAAATCCAATTTGCAAAATAAGTAACGGCAAAGTAAAAAGTGCTTGCTTTGTTTCTAAATTTATTTGATGACGTTATGCTGAGGTAACTAAAAGTCATTGCTCACGTAACGAAGTTCGGTACTAATATACAGTTTAATTGCATATTTTCAAATCATTACTCGATTGCCTTTTTCTAAATTTAATGCCAAACATAACGTAAGAGTGACTTCTCAGTTTTCTTTATCATTACATACTCAGTTCAAATAGTGTCAAAAACAAAACAAAAAAAAAGAACGTGGCAACCTTTATTTGCCACGTCAGTGTTTAATAATACATGTTTTTCTTTCCCATCATCTAGTACACGATTTTTAAAGTCAATTGCCCTAGTGGGCTGGTGACCGTTAATTCCTTTGTTTTAGTTTATTAGTGTAACGTTTGGATTCATGAACAGTGGTTCCCCTTTGTGTCCAGTGTTGTTCGTGAGTGAATGCACAAAATAACATTCATTTTCCAAACTATAGCCCTGTTCGGTTTAATTAATTTTATTTTTAGTAGACTTTCCATCAGAAGGGTCGGTTGTACACTTTCCTCCTACCTATCGGTATCACTTCTTCGGGAAAGATAGCCTTATACAATTAGAAAAAAAATCCATTAGGCATACACGCGATCCACGGTCATATTTTATATCGCAAGCAGGATAGGCCGATTAGTAAGAGGGAATTTACAACATCTAATATTATTCAATTAAATTTTTGGTTAATATTTTTCGAAATGTAATTTTGGAATATTTATTACAATATGATGTTGAGATGGATTAATATTTAGCAGAACATTACATATAACTCATATTCTATCTGGGTGACATCCAACAGAATAATAAAATAAGATGATATAGACTTTATTCCTTTATCTACCCAAAAGGACAGAGGTATTCTTTCTTTGTTACTAATTATAAAATCGTTGTTCGTAGATCTCTTCTTGTCTTTTATTGTCTCTGGTTATACTTTTCGTCGTAGCAAGGCGACAAAATGAAACTCTCTCGTATTATTGTATTTCAGATTTTACGAAAAACTTAAAAATAACGTTATAACAACTACACAGAACACTGTTCTGAACCCTTGTAACGTGTTGAGGATATTGCACTGATCCCGTTCGTGGACAAATACAGTAACGCAACCGCCAGGCTTGACTGTCATCTGCATGTAAGCATCCGTTTCTTGCGGTGTTTCTACATTTTTGTCGAAGCCCTGTAGTTTTCTGCCGTCCTTTTCAGTCTAGAACTGTAAGTCTGTGTACGTATATGTGAATTACTCTATTTTTTATTTTTGTTAAATTACAAAACCAAAACATTTCCAAAGGGATTTACAGATGACTAAAGCTGCTGCTGCTGTTACTGTTACTACTTTTTCTACTACGTGTTTTACGTACGTGAGTCACTTGATCTCAACTCCACTGCGAGTTAGCCTCCCCTCCAGCAAGGCAGGTAGAGCGGTGCAACCTAACTGCCAGGCGGAGCGAGACCTCTAACAATTCGAGGGGCCTGCACCGTAAGTCGCCAGCATAACACGAACTATGTTGTACGTCAGCAGTCTCTCTGAACAGGTAGTGCACAGTTTCACTTTAGTGTGCAAACCGTGACATAAGCCGCAATCCGCGGCTTAACGGAGAGTTGCAGTTCCTATGGGCTCAGCAGTTCCATCAGAGTTCACCTGCCGGGGAGCGTCACACTGTTTGGCGAAGCAAACACTGCGCACGAATCCGATGGGGAATCAGCAGCCCAGCGTAGCGAGAGATAATAACTCGTACCCCTAACTACGTCGAGAACTTTAATATTTCTCTTACTGCAGCATATAGAAACTTCTTACGTTATACTTCTGCTCGCATGTTGCAAATAACAGAAAGCAGCATCGGATATGCCCTAAGAAAGCATAATAAAACCTCTTATAAGCTCAATAGAAAAAAACGATTTTTCAGATTCGTTCAGCAGCAAAACGAGATTGTCGCTTAAAGTTGTTGGTATCTACAGAAAAGTATAAGGGCTGTTCGGAAAGAAATGTACGATCGTTCGCGAAATGGAAACCACAGTAAAAATGTAAAACGTTTCTTTCGCAAGAGTTAGCTAAACGTTCCAGCTACTTCCCTACACAGTCACCACTCCGACTGGGATATTTGTCGCAGCATTGTACCAATACCTCGTCATAGTAGGAAGTCGCTTGTGCTTTCTGACAATTCTCTATGCTGCTCTCCAGCTTGTTGTCTGTGCCAGAATGTTGTTCTCACAGCTAGCGGTTCACGTAAGCACAGATGAAAATCACAGGGAGCCAAGTCCGCGTTTTATGGTGGGTGCTCAAACACTTACCATCGAAAACGCTGCGAGGGAGTCCTCATTGCCGACAGTTGTCACGAAGAATGAAGTGCATGGCACTTATGTTGTGCGGATTGCATGAAATAAGGCGAAATCTCTCACAGGCACTCATGTTTGACGGGAGACATTATTTTCTAGTCATCTTTAACTCTTCACTGAGCGCTCAGAACAGAAGAGGGCGACCTGAGGCGATCGTCGGGCATAGTAGAGACACTGTCCGACACACCTATCCAAAGCTTCATCGGATTTTCAATGTGGTTTCCATTTCGCGATGGATTTAGCATCGTGTTCGGATTGTGGTAAGCAAATGCAGAAAGATTTGGACAAAATTCCCCAGTGGCGCAAGGTATGTCAACACTGTAATTTTTCAGGACTTCCCGTCGAGGCGTTGTCATGTTGAATAAGTGGGTTTCTGCCGGTTATTCTTTACTCTTTAAATGGAGATAAATGCAAGCTAATGTTTATAACGAAGAGAAAGAACTCGGTAGTCTTCGAATACTAGTGGTGAACATCTTGAGCAAATTGGTCATGGAAGTGTTAGGAGATAATACTAAAGGCGATATGAAAGGCGATGATCATAGAAATAAGTATTATGGAAAAAGCAAAAGCTCAGATGGTCCAGTCTGGAACGACCGACCGCCGTCTCCACCTCTGTCAATGACGTCGTTCGGACGCTGCCTAGGGCAAAATAAGCATCAACGGCTTGCCACTTGTACTTGAGGATACTAACCCACCTAAAAACATTCCACTCCAACTATAATCATTAGTCTGCGAATGACGTAAATACTGATGTAATACTGTTCAGTACACGGTTCTCAGTCACCAACAGAAATTCTGCACTTACACCCGTTATACACTGTACCTCGATGTAGACCATTCAATATATGGACGTCTCTGAGCGAGGTCAAGTGGGGCGTCCTTGTCTGCTCGACGAATAGCTTGCACCGCACACCAGTCCCCTATGCCGGGCCGTACATCACGCCGCCAATACGTTGGTGCGGAATGCCTGAGCACCGACCGTGAGGTCAGAGCGTGCAGTGGCCGTTTCCAGTCGGCGCGAATATACTGCCCGGGGGCGCAGCACTCCAATCCATCTCGTGCCGGGGCGCTTCCCGCTTGCGTTTGCAAGAGCGGGGTGAGAGCTAAGTCTCTATTCTCCCAGCCCACTTCCCCAAGTAGTACTGACTGCAAACGCGTGTGTAGAGCGGCGCATATTGGAGGGGCGTCGCACGTACGCACTGGGTACTGTCATGGCCGCAAGTTGACTTTCCACACAGCTCGCCAAGCAGCCTCAAAACTAACAACTGTCATTTACGCCTCTGAAGATAAAAAGCCAGCGTCAATGCACAATAAATTAGGTGAGGCAGATACGATAGCCCACCCAAAATATATCCAAATCCGGGGAAAGAAATTTAGACCTTACAAGTCATCTTCATTTTCATTTGCCACTGTAGCTTTCGAGCCTTCTTGCGTCATCAATCTCTCAAAACGTATAGTAAAATACCTCGGAATAACTCTTGACAGTACTATGACATTCAATCACAGAAGCAATAGTTGTTCAATGGTTTTAACGACGTTAGTGAAATTTGGGCTCTGAAAAAAATCAATGGTAACAGTTGGAAATTCGTACCCGACCGGGTCTGGATCCCGGTTTTCCCGGTTAAGGCTAGCGGTCATCTTAACGACCTAGGCCATCCGAATACACTTTCCATGTGACTCAAATTCCCAGCCTGTTATACACTACTGGCCATTAAAATAGCTACACCACAAAGACGACGTGCTACAGACGCCCAATTTAACCGACAGGAAGAAGATGCTGTGAGATGCAAACGATTAGCTTTTCAGAGCATTCACACAAGGTTGGCGCCGGTGGCGACACCTACAATGTGCTGACATGAGGAAAGTTTCCAACCGATTTCTCATACACAAACAGCAGTTGACCGGCGTTGCCTGGTGAAATGTTGTTGTGATGCCTCGTGTAAGGAGGAGAAATGCGTACCACCACGTTTCTGACTTTGATAAAGGTCGGATTGTAGCCTATCGCGATTGCGGTTTATCGTATCACGACACTGCTGCTTGCGTTGGTCGAGATCAAATGACTGTTAGCACAATATGGAATCGGTGGGTTCCGGAGGGTAATACGGAAAGCCGTGCTGGATCCCAACGGCCTCGTATCACTAGCAGTCGAGGTGACTGGCATCTTATCCTCATGGCTGTAACCGTGCAGCTACGTCTCGATCCCTGAGTCAACAGATGGGGCCGTTTGCAAGACAACAACCATCTGCATGAACAGTTCGACGACGTTTGCAGTAGCATGAACTATCAGCTCGGTTACCCTTGAAGCTGCATCACAGACAGGAGCGCCTGCGATGGTGTACTCAACGACGAACCTGGATGCACGAATGGCAAAACGTCATTTTTTCGGATGAATCCAGGTTCTGTTTACAGCATCATGATGGTCGCATCCGTGTTTGGCGACATCGCGGTGAACGCGCATTGGAAGAGTGTATTCGTCATCGCCATACTGGCGTATCACCCGGAGTGATGGTATGGGGTACCATTGGTTACACATGTCGGTCACCTCTTGTTCGCATTGACGGCACTTTGAACAGTGGACGTTACGTTTCAGATGTGTTACGACCTGTGGCTCTACCCTTCATTCGATCCCTGCGAAACCCTACATTTCAGCAGGATAATACACGACTGCAATTGCAGTTCTCTACGGACCTTTCTGGATGCAGAAAATGTTCGACTGCTGCCCTGGCCAGCACATTTTCCAGATCTCTCACCAATTGAAAATGTCTGGCCAATGGTGGCCGAGCAACTGGCTCGTCACAATACGCCAGTCACTACCCTTGATAAACTGTGGTATCGTGTTGAAGCTGCACGGACAGCTGTACCTGTACACGCCATAAAAGCTCTGTTTGACTCAATGCCCAGGCCTATGATGGCCGTTATTACAGCCAGAGGTGGTTGTTCTGGGTACTGTGGTATCGTGTTGAAGCTGCATGGGCAGCTGTACCTGTACACGCCATCCAAGCTCTGTTTGACTCAATGCCCAGTCGTATGAAGGCCGTTATTACGGCCAGAGGTAATTGTTCTGGGTACTGATTTCTCAAGATCTATGCACCCAAATTGCGTGAAAATGTAATCACATGTCAGTTCTAGTATAATATATTTGTCCAATGAATACCAGTTTATCATCTGTATTTCTTCTTGGTGTAGCAATTTTAATGGCCAATATCGTACATTACTGACGTAGTATCACCAACTATGAACCCTTTATTCGCAGTTCCTGATTTCCGTAAGACACAGGGCATGCTGTGCATCCGCATGGAAAGAAAGGACCTATTAATGAAGTCTGAAAAAATTCTTTGGGTCCTAAAACTTCTTAAAAGATAATTCAATGGCACCAATCAACATTTATCAATACATACTGCAGTTTCATCTAACCAATTTTGGAGTATACACCACTAATCTGGATAACGTCTATGGTACATACACCGAATATTTTTAATACCGAAAGAAGGAAACTGGGCTAAGAACTAGTAGGTAAGACTTATACCACTTGTTCGACATAGAACCACTCGAGGAAAGACCTATAATACAGTCAGCACAATACAGGGTACATAATTGTTAAGGCTTTCGTGGCCACTTGTTGACAAACTGCCTATTTGCTTCTGTCGCGGGTTCTTCGGCCGACGTTTATCTGATGATTTTACTGACGTTTCGCCAGCACGAGGGGCTGGCATTGTCAAAGCTTCAACCCCCATTACCGGTGGTGAACTGGAGCCGAGCTCGCGGCCGTAGACTGTATTTACCTGGCGCGCCAACGTCCGAGGGCTTCTCCGCGGTCATTTCCGCTGCGGTTCTCCTCTTGCTACCTGAGACGGTCGTTCGCTGCAGTACGGGAAGTCAGGATCCGTTTACGAAAGTGCCACTCAGTGACGCTCTGGAGCACATCGGTTCCATTTTCCCGCAAGATATCAAGAAGCTCTTCCATGCATGTCTCGCCACGAGCTATTTCACGTGGAATGGCGATTTCTACGAACAGCTGGAAGGCGGCGCCATGGGCAGTCCTCTTAGTCCAGTGGTGACCAACTTCTTCATGGAACAATTCGAAGCACAGACACTGGACTTGGTGACTTGCAAACCTAGGGTGTGGTACAAATACGTCGATGATACTTTCGTGGTGTGGGGCCATGGTGGAGAACAGATCGGTGACTTCCCAAGACACTTGAATAGCCTCCATGCCAACATAACATTTACCATTGAAGTAGAAAAGGACAAGAAACTGCCATTTCTATATGTGCTGGTCACAAGGGACGGCGAAAACCTGGGACACAGCGTGTATTGAAAACCGACACACACGGACCGATACCTGCACAAACTATCAAACCACCACCCGAGCCAGAAAAGAGGCATGATTCATACGCTCGTAACGAGAGCAGGACGAATATGTGAGCCGCAGCACCTCAGACGAGAAATGCAACACCTGGAAAGTGTTCTGAGGAGCCATGGGTACTCCACACATTATATTACAAGTGTAACAGAGCCAAACACTCGGCGAAGTAAGGAATCAGAAAAAGAAATGTCGGGTACGGCCTTTCTGCCTTACATTCCCAGAGTGACGGACAGAATCGGCCATATATTGCGCAAACATGGTGTATAGACGATTTTCAAACCGACAAGGAAGATCAAAGAGTGTCTTAGATCAGCGAAGAAGAAAAGGGACCCACTTGTAACGTCGGGAATATACCGAATACCATGCACATGCGTAAAAGTTTATGTCGGAATGACTGGGTGATCAATTAACACCAGGATCAAAGAGCATAAGCAATATTGCAGGTTGGGGCAGGTGGAGAAATCGGCCGTGGCAGAGCACGCACTGAATGAAACCGACCACGTAATAAAATTCGCCGACACGGAAGTTCTGGCTGTAGAGAAGCGCTATCACACGCACTTGTTCAGAGAAGCTGTAGAAACACAAAAACACGCGAACAGTTTCAACAAGGAAGAGGAAAGCCTCAAGGTAAACGGATCCTGGCTTCCCGTACTGCAGCGAACGACCGTCTCAGGTAGCAAGGGGAGAACCTCACCGGAAATGACCGCGGAGAAGCCCTCGGATGTTGGCGTGCCAGGTAAATACAGTCTGCGGACGCGAGCTCGGCTCCAGTTCACTACCGGCAATGGAGGATGAAGCTTTTACAATTCCAGCCACTCGTGCTGGCGAAACGTCAGTAAAATCATTAGATAAACGTCGGTCGAAGAACCCGAGACAGAAGCCAATAGGCAGTTTGTCAAATTACGGAGCGTCCACACTAACAACGGAATCTAAAACAAATATTTATTCAAACAACCACCGATTAGGCACAATTTTCTAAGGTTCAGATGCCCATAACCATCCAACGGCACTGCGTAGCGAACGAAAACAGTATATTAAGGACTCTGTACACACGTCAACACCAAAGAGAGCAAAGCGACCGACATGATTATTTGATTCCAGCCCCTACCGAGGTTTTAAGGAAATTTTTCCCTCAAGAATTAGGTGAAAGCTGGTATTGTAGACACCCGTCCTGACAAGAAAGATTGGCAATAGGCGGTAATAACTCAACCCCAAAATTTAAACAATAAAGAGTGCCACCGCAAAAAGTATAGATTAATCTTGCCTAAACAAATCTATCGACTATTTAAAAATGGGTCGGCCATTCCTTTCAAGGGTGGAAGGAAAGTATATAAAAAAGTCGACATATGGTTTGTACGTTACAGGAACTTGTGGACATAAATTGTCCTACAAAAGCGGGCACTGTCACATCAAGACCCTTAGTCGCACACTCAGTCGCCTTACATCTCGTCCACAGGTCGTCAGGTTTAGAAGGCGCAATGAATTGTGCGTTCAGGAAAATGCGCACTCGGTTGAAAACCTCACTTAAATGCATATTTCGCAGCCGGAACATCCATCTAAACACAATCAATTACGATGGCTATTTCAAACCTTCTGCACAGATCGCATGAGCGTACCTAGTAGTGGAAATGACTTTGGCGCACTGAAAGTTAATTGTGAGACAGACTTTTAACTGTCACGACAAGTTTCCAATGTTCTGACAATTTGTGTTTTGAGTGACATATTCTGATTTGAACTGGAGGAAGAATATGACTCAAGTTTAATATCATGTAGTGACGAGCGGTCTTACATTATAATTTCGAGTTTGCGAGGAAAAAAAATCTACCGAAATTCACAATGGTACCGGATCTGAGTACAGTCTTCCGGTGGGGTTCTGGTTTCCGCTTAGGCCGGACAAGTACTGAAGGCGACCCAAAGAGTGGGTGGCCGATAACTGCAATAGACTACACTTGCACTTTCAGTACTGATAGCATTTTGCAAGAAGATCGACATAAAATATGCGAAGAAATTCCGAATGAAGCTAACGTATCTGCCTCTTAGGTTTCCAGAATCATAAATGAGAAACTACAGGAAAGGAAAGTGACTGCGTAATGGGTCCCTCATCATTTGAGTGAACAGCAGAAACAAATCTCATTAGAATGGCAAAATACTTGCTTCAACGCCACGAGACAGAGGAACGCCAGTTATTAAACAGGATTGTCACCCTAGATGAAACATGGATTCGACATTTTTAAGCCAAAAAATGCCATCAGCAACAGTCCAGAACGAAGCTGATGATGATTATGGCTTATGATACCAATGGAGTGGTAGCAACAGAGTGTGTCTCATGGAATCTCTGTGACAGGGCGATACTACACGCATTATATGCGGAATATTGTACAACCAAAGATTCGCCAAAGAAGGTAGGCTAGAGTGCTCATACTGCATGATAACGCACGCCCGCACATTACCGAACAAGTACTCATATTTAATTATGCTTGGGAAATCGTTCCCCATCAACGCCATAGTCCCGACATGAGCGGGACAGGATGATTTGTGTCAAAAACAAAAGAAACCACTCCAAGAAAACGTTTTAAACCAATGAGGCTTCTGATGAAGTAACCCGAGTATTCAGACAGATCAACAAAATGGTGTCCTAAAGGGAGTACAAGATTTGCTAAAACGCTGGGCCGTTGTTATTGAGAAGGATGGCGATTACATAGAAGGCTAGTAAAGTCATTTTGTTAAATAAAAAAACTGAACTTAATTTTACAGTCTGCAGTAGTTTTGAAATGTCCATCGTATGTACACCTTGCTGCACCCACCCCTAAAAGTGTTCTTGTTCTCTAAACAAAACTGATAAAAATTTGATTTAACTGAATTATATAGAGGTAGTATGAACAATTAAGTTACATAATATAAAAAAAATAATCATGGGTTTACAAATTATACTTCGTTGATGTAACTCTCTGAAAGTTACAAAATAAAGTGCGTTCATTTCTTCGCTGAAAGAGTAACTTTTTTTTTACATTTTCCTATATATATAAATATTCCTTGTTCTTATTATTTTGTAAGTTACTGAGGAAAACATCTTATCTCAAACACCCTGCATGAGCCTCAAAATCGATAACGTGAAAATAGAATAAAAACTATTAACTGCAGTAGGAGGAAAAGTTTCTAGCACGTAATTATCCATATCACTGCATTCGCTACAGCCCGATGAGTGGTGGATAGCTATAATACACGCAGGGAGGCGAGAATAAAGCTGGCTCGGAAAATATTTCATCCACCTTAAGATAGGCAACACAGCTTACAACACCTGTCCTGGTAATTTAATACTTCGCGGCGACGACGAGAATTGTGTTTCTTGCTATGAGGCGGTGCGCGAATTCCTGCTTTCCTTCATCTGGAAGCGCACTCTTCCAAGTATTTTACGTGGGCTGGCAGTCGTAATCAAACGCCCTCGGCTACAACTTCAATACATCGGCCTTACTGTGAAAGTAGCATAAGTTCATTCTTGTAAAGCAACGAAATGTCCCATAAAATAATTTTATACTAAATTTATTACCAATTATGCATCTCATTTGTTGTTGAAGGGTAAAAACCTGTGTTCACAGCTTTTCGTTGCGCCTAGACGAAAGGTGGACGCTAGCGTTATGCCGTACCAGCAAAATTGGTAGAGTCAAATTTGACACACTTATAGAACACATCATCATCAGTTTTCTGCAATATTAGCAGGTCCTTTGGCTCTCCATTTTCTGCGATCCGTTGCTTCCTTCTTAAGGCTGCTGTATGTTGTACCGTCCATCACGTCATCCAGTATCTGAAATCTCTTTCTTCCTCGCTTCGTTTTCCCTTCTACATAACCCTCTAAAATTGTTTATATCAGCTCGTCATCCTTTCTTAATTTATGCTCAATCCAATTTCTTTTTCTTCTTTTGTTACATCTGGTAACTATCTTTTCTTTCCCACTCTTCTCAGTACCTCTTCATTTTTTACTCTGTCCATCCAACTTATTATTTCCATCCTCCGCCATGATCACATCTCAAAAGCCTCCAGCCTTTGTCTTTCTTCCTCAAAGTCCATGTTTCAGAGCCATACAGGAGAACACTCCATTCAAGACATTTTATGAGTCTTTTCCTGAGTTCTCTGTCCAGACTGCTGCAGAAAATTCTCCTTTTCTTATAAAATGCCTCTTTTGCCATTGCTATCCTTGTTTCAATTTCTGTGCTGCACTACCAGTCGGTGTCTGTCCTGCTTCCAAGATACTTAAAATTTTACACTTGTTCTAATATTTCTCCATTCAGTATAATTTTTATTTAGTTATTTCGTTCTAGTGTCAATACTTTTGTTTTCATTGTGTTAATTTTCATTTCATAATTTTTTCCGTTAGCTTCAATGGTGTGCACCAAAACCTGTCATTCTTTTTCTCCTGCGGCTAGAAGGACAATGTCATCAGCGAACCTCAAACACCCTACTCTTCTTCCTCCAATTTCTACTTCTTTGTCATCTAATGAGCACTGGTCAATGATATTTTCCAAGAAGAGGTTAAAAAGGGTAGTTGATGGCATCCCTTACGCAAGAAACTTAGTAATGAATATAGGTACCGAATATGACACTGACTTCTTGTCAACGGAATTAAATACAGTGAGGGGACAAAAGTCGTGGAATACGTCATAATATCGTTTAGGACGTCCAGTTGCTCGGCGTAGTGCAACAGCTCTACTTGGCATGGACTCAATAAATGTCGGAAGTCCCCTGCAGAAATACTGAGCCATGCAGCCTCCATAGCCGTCCATAGCTGCGAAAGTTTTGCCAGTGTAGGAGTCTGTGCACGAATTGACCTCTCGATTCTGTCCCATAAATGTTCTATGGGATTCGTGTAGGGCGGTCCGGGTGACCAACTCCGTCGCTCGAACTGTCCAGATTGTTATTCAAAACAATAGCGATCAATTGTGGCCCGGTGATATGGCACACTGTCGTCCATAAAAATGCCATCGTTGTTTGGGAACGTCATGTCCCTGAAGTGCTGGAAGTGGTCTCCAAGTAGCTGAAAATAACGATTTCCAGTCAATTATCGGTTGAGTTGGACCAGAGTGTCTTCTCCATTCCATGTGAACACAGTCCACACCTTTATCGAGCAACTACCAGCTTGCAAAGTGCCTTGTTGACGAAAGGGGTCCATGGCTTCTTGGGCAGTGCGTCACACTCGAATCCTACAGTCAGCTCTTACCAACTGAAATCGGGACTTATCTCAGCAGGCCACGGTTTTTCAGTCGTCTAGGGTCCAACCGATATGGTCATGAGCCCAGGAAAAGCGCTGCAGGCGATGTCGCGCTGTTATCGAAGGCACTCGCGTCGATCTTCTGCAGCCGTAGCCCATTCCCGCCAAATTCCTCCGCTCTATCCTAACGGATACGTTGTTCGTACGTCCCAAATTGATTTCTGCTGTTATTTTACGTAGTGTAGCTTATTTGTTAGCAATGGCAGCTCTAGGAAAACGCTGTCGCTCTTGGTCATTCGGTGAAGGCCGTCGGCCATTGCGTTGTCAGTGGTGAGAGGTAAGCCTGAAATGTAGTACTCTCGGCACATTCTTGATACTGTGAATCTCGGAATATTGAATTCCCTAGCTAATTCCGAAATGGAATATCCTAGCACCAACTATCGTTCCGCGTTCAAAGTCTGTTAACTCCCATCGTTTGCCCGTAATCACGTCGGAAACTCTTTCGCGCGAGTCACCTGAATACAAATGAAAGCTCCGCCAATGCACTGAACTTTTACGCCTTGCGTACGAGATATTAACGTCATCTTTATACCATCATATCGCCATCTGCTGACTTCTGCCACCCCTGTGTAATTTTCTCTGCGGCATTGGAGCGTTTGAAGAGGACTTCCGCGAAGTAACTAAGTGGACTTTGAGCAGATAGTAACAAGGTAACAGCGCAGAAAATCACTGACAGAGACAAAAACGACTGTTCCGCCATCAAGAGAAAATATTCCATAAACGTCTCCCCATCTGTACCAAAGGCACGCAAACACGTGAATCTGGCGCAGTTTGTGTATACGTATCTCTCTAGCTGTAGCGCTGAAGCTACCCAGACATTCAAAGTGCATACGATAGTCGACAAAGTGGATATGATTTTCTTTTATAGCGAATGTCGCCAAAATGTTAGAGGAGCGGTGCGGTTGTTTCCTAAAAGATCCTGATAGTACCAAGTACGTAAAATTTCATGTATGTGGAAGTTTTCGGAGTAAAATAGGCCTACAAAAAAAGAATTGGTGACGGAAATACAACAAACGTTTCAGCGATGGTAGAACAAAGTTCACACGACACTAAGAGTCTCATTGCATGCACGAGTGGAACCACCAAAGGGGTTTCCAGCAAATACTACACTACTGGCCATTAAAATTGCCACACCAAGAAGAAATGCAGATGTTAAACGATTATTCAATGGACAAATATATTATACTAGAACTGACGTGTGATTACATTTTCACGCAATTTGGGTGCATGGGTACTGAGAAATCAGGACCCAGAACAACCACCTCCGGCCGTAATATCGGCCTTGATACGCCTGGGCATTGAGCCAAACAGAGCTTGGATGGTGTGTACAGGTACAGCTGCCCATGCAGCTTCAACAAGATACCACAGTTCATCAAGAATAGTGACCGGTGTATCGTGACGAGCCAGTTGCTCGGCCACCATTGACAAGACGTTTTCAATTGGTGAGAGATCTGGAGAATGTGCTCGCCAGGGCAGAAGTGGACATTTCCTGTATCCAGAAAGGCCCGTACAGGACCTGCAACATGCAGTCGTGCATTATCCTGCTGAAATGTAGGGTTTCGCAGTGATCCAATGAAGAGCAAAGCCACGGGTCGTAACACATCTGAAATATAACGTCCACTGTTCAAAGGGCCGTCAACGCGAACAAGAGGTGACCGAGACGTGTAACCAATGGCACCCCATACCATCATACCATCACGCCGGGTGATACGCCAGTATAGCGATGACGAATACACGCTTCCAATGTGCGTTCACCGCGTTGTCGCCAAACACGGATGCGACCATCATGATGCTTTAAACAATACTTGGATTCATCCGGAAAAAGTGACGTTTTGCCATTCGTGCCCCGAGGTTCGTCGTTGAGTACACCATCGCAGGCGCTCCTGTCTGTGATGCAGCTTCAAGGGTAACCGCAACCATGGTCTCCGAGCTGGTAGTCCATGCTGCTGCAAACGTCGTCGAACTGTTCGTTCAGATGGTTGTTGTCTTGCAAACGTCCCCATCTGTTGACTCAGGGATCGAGACGTGGCTGCACGATCCGTTACAGCCATGCTGATAAGGTTCCTGTCATCTCGACTGCTAGTGATACGAGGCCGTTGGGATCCAGCACGGCGTTCCGTATTACCCTCCTGAACCCACCGATTCCATATTCTGCTAACACTCATTGGATCTCGAGCAACGTGAGCAGCAATGTCGCGATACGATAAACTGCAATCGCGATAGGCTACAATCCGACCTTTATCAAAGTCGGAAACGTGATGGTACGCATTTCTCGTCCTTACACGAGGCATCATAACGTTTAACCAGGCAACACCGGTCAAATGCTGTTTATATCAGAAATTGGTTGGAAACTTTCCTCATGTCAGCACGTTGTAGGTGTCGCTACCGTCGCCAACCTTGTGTGAATGCTCTGAAAAGCTAATCATTTGCATATAACAGCATCGTCTTCCTGTCTGTTAAATTTCGCGTCTGTAGCACGTCATCTTCGTGGTGTAGCAATTTTAATGGCCAGTATTGTATATTTCATCGCACTTCATCCTTTCTACATTTTATACCAGCAACGGGTTAAAGGCGCAGGTTATAGCTTTGCAAGTGTTGTCTTCGAAAATGCTGAAGTGTTTTATGTAATAGTTTTATAACTGATTAAGCATCGTTTAAGAAAAATGGGAAAATCAGTCTTCTCAATCTACAACAGAGTTCAGATGCACACTGGGTGAATGAAATGGATAAACAATGACATTGGTCCCTTTGCGTTTAATGTGCGGTTTTCAAGAAACGCATTCCTTGGTCTCTGTTTTATTGATGGGTCTCTACATAGCCACAAGTGTCCGCAGTCTTTAACACACATGCTGCCACGTTTATTGGAAGACATCCCACTGCACATAACGAATCCTTTTGGTAACAACCTGAAAGCAATCCCTTCCCCCCTCCCCCATTCCCCGTAGATCATCACAGACCCTGTTAACAGAACATTCGGAGATCGTTGTATTTCCGTTCGGAACACTCAAAATGGTCTAAAGCCTCGTCAGAGGATACACCTCTAGTCTTATCTGTGGGATTATAAAAACAGGTCTAAAAGGGAACACGGACGAATGTCGGAGACATCAGAAGCAGTAAGTAGATATTTAAATTTGCAGCGATATATTAGGGCAAACCTTTGTGGAGCAACTTGCGTTGATGACAATGTTATGAAGCTAAGGTCCTCTTCGAAAGCTCTTTGCAATGACGCCGAAAACGCTATTGCTTCCACTAAAAAGAAAAATCTGTGTCATAATTTGATAGGTTTTATTTTTTAGCCTTCAATCTTCTCATTAGCTTGATGTGACCTACCACAAATTCCTCTCACGGCCAAACTCTTCATCTCACAGTACCACATTTTTAGACAAAGTCCTCACTCATACGATGAGAATATTCCAATGTCTGTTTTCCTCTGTCTTGTTAACCCTCTACAGGCCACTCAGATACCATTGAAGTTATTTCTTGATCTATCAACATTTGGTCTATCCTCCTATCCCTGTCTCAATTTATATCCTTCTTCTTCTCACCGATTCTCTGAAGAATCTCATCATGTCATTTCTCAGTAGTCAACCAAATGTTCAACATCCTTCTGTAACACACATCTCGAACGTTCGAACATTCCTTTTTTCCCGACGTTCCCATAGCTTGTGATTTATTTCAGTACGATCCTCTGCTCCAAATGTACGTTCTGAAAGTTTTTTTCTTGAATTTAAGACCAATGTTCGATACTAATAAACTTCCCTTGACTAGGAATGTCATCTTTGCCTGTGGTAGTCTGATTTTTGTGCCATCTGTGCGTCGTCCGACATGTATTATTTTCCTGCGAATATGGCAGAATATCTTTCCTTCGTCTATTTCATGGTGACCAGTTTTTATAAATTTATCGCTAATCTTATTTCTGCTAATACGCATTACATTCGTCTTTCCTCAGCTTTTCTCAGTATATACTGCGCGCCCATTCAACAGAACCTCCAATTACATCACATTTTGATTCAGGATGTCAGATCACTAGCGAATCTTACCACTGAAGTTCGGTCATCCTGAATTTCAATTCCAGTCTCGAATATTTCTTCTGTCTCCAATATTGCTTCTTCAATGAAGAGATTGAACAGTAGGGTTGAAGACTACATCCCTGTCTTACGTCCTTTCTAATCCAAGCACTTCGTTCGTGATCATCCGTTGCTACTTTTCCTCTTCGTTCTTGGACATATTGTATATTACCGTTCTTTCCCTGTAGCTTACTCCTATTTTCCAGAGAATTTCGAACATCTTGGACCATCTTCCACTGTCGAACGCTTTTCCTAGATCGATAAATCAATAAAGTGCCTTGATTTTTCTTACGGCTTGCTTTCATTATCAAGCGCAACTTCAGAGCTGCCTCTCACTACATCCCAACTGATCGCCATCTAACAGATCCATTCTTCCCTGTATTGTTCTTATGAGCATCTTCACTGCATGAGATGTTACGCTGATTATGCGATAATTCTCGCACTTATCTGCCCTTGCTATCTTAGGGTTTAAGCGGATGATTTTTCCGAAATTCTGATGGAATGTCTCCAGGCTCAGATTCTACACATCAATTTGGTACCTATAAGTGTTAAAAATTACTGGTGTACATCAGAAAATTAACCACATTGTCTGCTATAGCTAAGTGAAACCTGAACCTCTATGAATTTATTCGTTTTGAGTATATTTTGTGACCGTTAGCTGCAAATGTTCAAATATTCAAATGTGTGTGAAATCTTATGAGACTTAACTGCTAAGGTCATCAGTCCCTATGCTTACACACTACTTAACCTAAATTATCCTAAAGACAAACACACACACCCATGCCCGAGGGGGGGTTCGAACCTCCGCCGGGACCGGTCCAGGACTGAAGCGCCCTAGACCGCTCGGCTAATCGCGCGCGGCCCTTTAGCTGCCTCATCATGCATGTAGTCCTAGTGATGTACGATAAATAAACGGATGAAAGATTTCATACGGAGAAACATCTTTAAACTGGATCTTCCTGAACGATTAACATCGTGTTCCGAACCTGGACTGGAACCCCGAATCTTACCTTTTACAGAGCTATCCAGACCAGACTCATACCGCACTGCAGACACCCCTAGGAGACGAGTACAGTCAGAAGCGAATCCTTGAAGATGGCTACTGACCAAGAAAGCCAAGATACTTGGTTCGAGTCCCAGCCACTGCCAGGAAGTTTCAAACCAGGACGAACTCCGCGGTGGAGTGAGAGATACATTTTGCATGTTCCATCTGTTTTTAAATCCGTTATCTCATATCGCAGGTAAACTGTGGTGGTGCATCTGTGTATTTCGTTGTATTCTGAGCCACAGATAATTTTTTAGACGCCAAAGAAGTACAAATTCCCGTTATTTCGAAGATTTGTGAATCCAATTTTTACGGCGAATCGATGGGTAGCAGCTAGTATCATCACATAACAACGAATAAATTTCTAATTGTTTAAATGAATCCTTACAAAATATACGTATGTCTACCCCCAAGTACTTTCTTCATGTAGTGCCGACTTCTTCTCCAAAAAACGCCAGTTTAATGTGTTGTGTGATTTGTAAGTCGAAATTTTTCTTTAATGTGGCGAAAAGCTGCAACGTGTTTTCGCTTTTCTATTGTAAGTCATCATTTTGAACCTAGAATACATGAGTATGCTTTGTCATTGTAGCGTCGAGACCAAGTTCATACGTACGAATGCTAACCACCTAGACAGGTTACGCCGCTTCCTACAATAGTTTCTTCGATAATTCGTTGCTTTTATGTTTTTTTCAGAGCAATTTAAGTTGCCCCTTATGTAAATTTCAATTATTCAGATCAAATAAGTTTTTTTCATATGGATATGAGCTGTTTTGCCTCTGGATTGGAGTATACGTGACTATGATTTCACCACAAGTTATGTATGAGTAGATTATTATTGACGTTTTGAGGTTAATCGCGTCAGCAGTAAATCAGCTGAAAATCTTGTATTTTCATAAATGATGAGGAAGAGCAGTGGTTTCGGAAAGATTTTAAAATACTGCTTCTGTGGTGCGAAGTAATGTTTTCATTTAATTACGATACTTATCGTGAAATAGAAAGTTTTGTTTAAGGTTTAAGTGCAGACAAGTTTGGTAAAAAACTGTTAACAGCAAAAATTAAGAGCGATAAGAAAATAATACGTTGAGCACTTTAGCAACTGACATAAACTCTCAAGAATTGCGGTAAGAATAAGTACAGGTTTGCGATTGTGTGTTGTGTTTCCCCTTTCTTCGTTGAAGCTCTTCACAATTCGATGCTAGTAGCGTCATTAGCCATCAGAATACCGTGCAAATACGATACGTTAATAACCTGAAAGTAGTTTTAAAAGCTGAACAATCATTGTTATTCAAATAGTAGCATCGCACCAAACTAATTATTAAATTCCAAAACTCTAATGAAACCCACAATTAGATAAGAATATGATCAAGCTATTTTAGATCAATATGCTATTTTAAAAGGACTGTACCAATTTCACAACACTTTGTAGTTGTAATCTCAACATGCCTGCACTAAAGGACATTTGATCCTTTTCACAGAATGCTGTCTGAAAATCCGGAACAGTACATTTCGTCCATTCCTCTATGCTACGATTCAAGATATTTCTTCGAAGCATTATCATCAACCATGGAGTTCAAGTGCGTTATCTCTTAGATAAATTCACCCAGGATGCCCATGAATTATAATATTGTAACTACAGGGTATTTGAAAGCCTGCGATAAACATCTAGGGCGGATAAATCACGTCATGGGGAACAACTTTCCTTAGGTACAATTCCCTTCCCAGCGGTGTTAGGCGTCTTTGGCTATGCATGGTGTAGGTACACTGACCCATTCATTTGCAATGTGTGTTATAAACTAGTCACTTGCTCCACATGAAAGGGGGTAGGTCGAGCTTCTGCAGTATCATTTTCTGACTCATTCTTAAGCTTTTATTGTCGAAAATGTGTTACTGGTTTAGGTAGTATGCAGGTGCAGCACACCTGGGGGCCAGTGAATTCAATGAAATGACGCCTTGAATCGCTGTGAAGGGTGATCCAAAATTTTGCCTCTAGCAAAAGTTGTTCCTCATGACGCGATCCATCTTCCCTGAAGCTGCTAATTGGTTACATGCCGTAAAGCTACCAAATGGTGAGGTTGTTGACTGCTGTCCCACATAGATCCACAAATTGTCTGTAGGATTAAGATCGAGCGGTTTTCCGGGTCAGTCAGAGTGCAGTAGTCTGCTTGAATGTTCATCAGGCCGGGAGCACGAATGTTGTCATCTTTATATGAAATTTTCCACGGTATATCCTTGATGAAGATGTAGAAAAAGATTAACACTTGGTACACTATAATGTTGGGACCAAAATCCTCGTTCATATTCACTGAAACATGAATGAATGGGCCCAATTCGTGATACGAGAAACAGCCCCGAAACATCACAGAACCATCTCATGCATGAGGTTTGCTCCCCGCCCCCTCCCCCTCCCTCCCCCCGCATCAACCATCCCTTCCCCGTCGGTGCACTCAACGTCTTGCATAATCGAAAGGGGGCAACATCGCGACTCGTTGGACAACACTACACGCCTACAGCCAGCTAATGCTCTGTTTCTAAGTTGTCTGACCATTGAAAACGAGCTGATTTATGTCGCACTGTAAGCTATGTCCTACTGAATGTCCTTTAGCGATGTACACTGCTCCAAATGTACACTGCGTGCGATGGACCTGCATTCACCGACGGCAACAATTCTTGTCTGTTATCTGTTGTGAAACCACCGTTCAACTGTCTTGTTAGTCAGCACTGAGAAAGTTACGTATCATTCTTCAAATGTGTGATACATTTACCGCAACATGTTCCGAGGTTGCTTTATAACATTATCAAGTGCTAAAAGTTTCTATGCTATTAGGCACCGTCAAAAGTAAGAAACCCACACGAACATTCATTGTCGAACACAACAGACTTGCCTGAACAGCACTTGATAGCTTATAACACTCTCACGAAACTCAGTTGTCAACTAACGGCAACTGCCTTCACATATCCGAAAGGGATTGTTCAAGGAAGAGCGGTATGTTTGACAATTCATGTTTAATTCTGACTTCTTTTTTGACGTTGCCTAATGACATAGAAACTTTTAGCACGAGTAACGTAGTTCCGTAACATGTTGTGGTGAATATATGCTCACAATTCAGAATGTGATCCAACGTGATGCTGCCTGTCTCAATGGATCAGGCTATCGGATAAAGTACATCAGATGTTCGCAGCATCACCAGTTGCTGCTAAAAAAATCATTCACCGTATTTTTGACAACACCTCGTATCATATACTCGTATATACTACTAGCAGGAAACTTTCTCAATACTAATTCTTGTCGGGATTTTGTTATTGACAAGGTATGAAACTCACCTCTGGTACGTGTCAGGAATGGTTTCTTTACGACTATCGTTCTTACGCCATGTTACATGATTGCGAGCGGTAGACTATTCCTTGTGACATGCCAAAAAAACTTAGTTCTTGATGTGGTCATGGTAACGTCCGAACATGGTAACTTATTTCCACCATTCTGTCACGTCTCCACATCGACCAATGTTACTTCACTGACTCCATACAACGGACGAGCACATAGACACCATTTCATTGCCATGACTTCCATCTGCGTTAGCGGATCACATTACGGCCTGTTCCAAAAAGTCCACACGCATTCCTAAGCGACCAATGTGTTATTTCATTGTGTTGACCCATATTCTATCCGGTGAACTTATTGACAAACGAACACTTGTTGTGGCTAAGCTCAGGTTCATTGAAGGTATAGTTTCCCTTTCCATGTATTTGACATGAACAATATAAATAACGACAAAAGAACTATAGATGCGTAATGTTGTGTGAACTTTAATGCCTAATTGTGATACGGACAAAGTGACGAAATAACTTTAAAGACAATTTATCGAATCTAATAACAGAAAAAAGACATTATTCTCCGTGATATGAGATCATATGTGTAAACTAAAGAACTGAACACTATAATCTTTGTTATATTATAAAAGGACTCGAAGACAATGAACTTAGTCGTCTTCTAATGTTTTCTTGTGTCTTAGCTATTGTTTGAGTGCAGAAGGTACGATTGTATTACGATAGCTTTTGTCTTACTCCCGTTTAATTACTAGAACATAATTGATGTGTAAAAGAGTTACGAAAATATAATAAGCTAATCTGGAGTACAGAGTAATCATTTAAGGAACCCACGCCACATTTGTTATAACGCAAGACTTTGTGTAGCATTTTTTGCAGCAGCTGCGGACCTAGCTGCGATCATCTTAGACTGAGAAAGTTGGCCGCCATTACGCGGCGCATTTAAACTTTTTATTTCCACAGTAAATACGACGAAGCCGGAGCAGAAGAACTTATTTAAAAATACTATCAAAATTAATTAGCATCGTATCACAAGATTTATTTTATCATAAAGTGACTATTTTCAGTGATACAATTTATTATAGGTCAGGTGCCACTTTGCATAAATTTTATTACGCTAACGCATCTGATATTATTTGTAGGGAGCCTGGCGCTCGTTTTCAATCAGAATTTAAAGTTTAATTTGGCTACATGGAAATATAATATTCCTTATTTGTAATTGTTTTTACGAAGTTTTATGAAAGACAGCTTTACGAAATTTAACTTCACGAACTTAATAGAATCCTCATATAACTTATAGCAGAAAGTGCCATTACAAAGGGTAAGATATTTATTATGTAGAATAGAACCGCCCTCCTTCCGGACAGCTCGCCATTTAGGGTTTCATTATGAATGCTTCCCCCCGATCAGCCTTGTTGTTATACAGGAAGTGGCTTCTTGCTGACCGATCGTTGTGTGACGTGCACTGCCGGCAAGAGAAATTTAATAACTCAGAATTTAGCGGGGGTGGTTCCGGTTCTACCCCCTTTCCGCTCCCCGTTCCTTCCACCCCTATCCCGCTCCAAATTTGTTACGATTCGTATTAGGAGTGGGGTCTGTGTTCCTTCATTTACGAATGCAAATCCTGCCTCTCCATTACGCCAGATTGGCTTCATCAGCCGGCGACAACAGACTCATTTTACATATGAACGAGTGTTTCAGAGGCCGGCAGTAATTTACTTCCGACGAAAGTGCTGGAGGCCGTCCATGAAACATTAGGATCGGACACGGGACTGACGTGATTGGACGACAAATAATCTTCGCCAAATGGAACGTCTGAAGTATGGAAACAGAGCTTACGACGAGCGGTGTTACGCAAAGAGGCGAGTATTTTACTACACTACTGGCCATTAAAATTGCTACACCACGAAGATGACGTGCTATAGACACGACATTTAACCGACGGGAAGAAGATGCTGTTATATGCAAATGATTAGCTTTTCAGAGCATTCGCACAAGGTTGGCGCCGGTGGCGACACCTTCAACGTGCTGACATGAGGAAAGTTTCCAACCACAAACAGCAGTTGACCGGCGTTGCCTGGTTGAAACGTTGTTGTGATGCCTCGTGTAAGGAGAAGAAATGCATACCATCACGTTTCCGACTTTGATAAAGGTCGGATTGTAGCCTATCGCGATTGCGGTTTATCGTATCGCGACATTGCTGGTCACGTTGGTCGAGATCCAATGAGTGTTAGCAGAATATGGAATCGTTGGGTTTAGGAGGGCAATATGGAACGCCGTGCTGGATCCCAACGGCCTCGTGTCACTAGCAGTCGAGATGACTGGCATCTTATCCGCATGGCTGTAACGGATAGTGCAACCACGTCTCGATCCCTGAGTCAACAGAGCAGCATGGACTACCAGCTCGGAGACCATGGATGCGATTACCCTTGAAGCTGTATCACAGACAGGAGCGCCTGCGATGGTGTACTCAACGACGAACCTCGGTGCACGAATGGCAAAACGTCACTTTTTCTGGATGAATTCAGGTTTTGTTTAAAGCATCATGATGGTCGCATCCGTGTTTGGCGACATCGCGGTGAACGCACATTGGAAGCATGTATTCGTCATCGCCATACTGGTGAATCACCCGGCGTGATGGTATGATGGTATGGGGTGCCATTGGTTACACGTCTCGGTCACCTCTTGTTCGCATTGACGGCACTTTGAACAGTTGACGTTGCATTTAAGATGTGTTACGACCCGTGGCTCTACCCTTCATTCGATCCCTGCGAAACCCTACGTTTCAGCAGGATAATGCACGACCGCATGTTGCAGGTCCTGTACGGGCCTTTCTGGATACAGAAAATGTTCGATTGCTGCCCTGTCCAGCACACTCTCCAGTCTCTCACCAACTGAAAACGTCTGGTCAATGGTGGCCGAGCAACTGGCTCGTCACAATACGCCAGTCACTACTCTTGATGAATTATGGATCGTGTTGAGGCTGCATGGGCAGCTGTACCTCTACACGCCGTCGAAGCTCTGTTTGACTCAATGCCCAGGCGTATCAGGGCCATTATTACGGCCAGAGGTGGTTTTTCTGGGTACTGATTTCTCAGGATCTATGCACCCAAATTGCGTGAAAATGTAATCACATGTCAGTTCTAGTAAAATATATTTGTCCAATGAATACCCGTTTATCATCTGCATTTCTTCTTGGTGTAGCAATTTTAATGGCCAGTAGTGTAAGTTATATGAACCCGTTGCGAACAGATACACTTTTTATTAACACTGCCATTACCCTGCTTAGTTCCTCCTTTACGTCGCGAACGTCAAAATACCGATATTAAAATATGTGGACATGGAATAGGAAAGGTTCAAAACGGCTCTGATCACTATGGGACTTAACATCCGAGGTCATCAGTCCCCTAGATCTTAGAACTACTTAAACCTAACTAGCCTAAGGACATCACACACATCCATGCTCGAGACAGGATTGGAACCTGCGACCGTAGCGGTCGCGCGGTTCCAGACTGAAGTGCCTAGAACCGCTCGGCCACAGCATCCGGCAATAGGAAAGGAAGTCAAATCGTTCAACAGAAGAATGGCCACTTAGTTGATAGCATACAAATACGATACTATAGGGAGCATGCTAAAAACTTGCTCCTCCTCTAGAAGCAGCCTAAAAAAATGTCGTGGAAGAGTTGTGTAAAATAATAAATATTTATGAGGTCCGTGCCTTCTACAATTTTGGAACAAGTTTTATCCTCCCGTATTATGACATTCCTGGAGACAGAAAATCTCCTCAGTGCGAATGAACATTGTCTCTTAAAACAACGATCGTGTGAAAGTCAGCTAGTTCTTTTCGTCCACGAAAGCTAGTAAGCAGTAGATTCCTGCGCCCAGGTTGAGTTCAGGTTCCTTTACTTCAGGAAGATGTTCGATAGAGTTTCGCACTGCCATCTAGTGAACAAAATAAGACCGTATAGAATATCAGACCAACAGCGTGAGCAGAGCTAAGTTTCTCGCAAACAGATCGCAGAATGTCATTCTCAACGGAGAAAAGTTTACAGACATAAAAGTAAGATGCTCCCAAGGAATGATATAGGGCCATTACCAGAATCCCACGGACAAACTTTCAGAAGTTGTTCCGGAATACCTCCTGAGTATTTTGGTGTCAGGGACAAATGGCGTCCGACTGCTCGTTACAGAGTAGCTAATTAATTAAGATTTATTCAGTTTGTTACACCAGTTAGCTTATTTTCTGTACAAATACCGTCATAGGAATGAAAAAGACTGTAACATCCAATCACCAAACATTACAACACATCCGATTTGTAGTAGAAGCCTATGTACAGATACAAAAAGGACTGTGATGTGGTTGTCGTCACTGCGGGAATAGGTGAAACCATACACGGGCTGCAATTCAAATGGTTCAAATGGTTCTGAGCACTATGGGACTTAACATCTGTGGTCATCAGTCCCCTAGAACTTAGAACTACTTAAACCTAACTAACCTAAGGACATCACACACATCCATGCCCGAGGCAGGATTCGAACCTGCGACCGTAGCAGTCCCGCGGTTCCGGACTGAGCGCCTAGAACCGCTAGACCACCGCGGCCGGCACACGGGCTGCATATCGGTCAATTCTTCAACAGTAAACCTAACCGTACTGCTGGGTACCACTATTAACGTGCATCTAACACTGCCGACAAAACATTCCCAATACAGAAAATTGCGGTACTGAATGCAAGCCTGAAAGATTGGGCATTATTGTTGTCAGCAGCAAGAATCGTGGAGTTAGTTTCCGAACAAGACACACAGGGCATACCGTCAACATTTCCACTGTTATGCACCATCTGCAGTTCAATAGCGCCACAACAAAGTACAGGCGAGGATTTGGAGTTGTTCTTGTAAATTTCGCGCAGCCATGGCTGGAAGATGGTAGTTAAGAGACCAACTGGCTGCTCGCAGACGGGAAGGCAAGGCCTTGCAGACACTACATACAAGTGTGAAGGAATCAGGTTAGCACGGGGCAATCACTTGCTGGGAAGAACCCAAACGTTGCAGTTAAAACAGTGCTAGTGACCGGTGTGTAGGGACCGAAGCGTCGTGAAGAAAGCTGAATTTGTAATTATTAGAGAAAACTCCAGTTGTCGTCTCCAGAGAAACTACGTCAGAAGCACAAGGAAACGACGTACAAATAAGCGAGCTCGGAGGCTCAAGCGAGGGAGTCGTGTCGCCAGTGTGTCCGCATCTAGAATCGGAGAAAGTGGCGACTGTTTAAATTGCAGGCCAACGACGAACACCTTCTGGTGATGGATATCAGCGGCCAACTAGCCCGCTGAAGCTACCTCCAACCTCTGCTGCACTGACACGTCATAGCGGTGGCGGAGCGAGTTCGCACCTTGAATATGCACAGGCGCGAGGAACGAGAGGGCTATTTGCCTCCGCTCTCTGGTTCAAATGGCTCCGAGCACTATGGGACTTAACTTCTCAGGTCATCAGTCTCCTAGAACTTAGAACTACTTAAACCTAACTAACCTAAGGACATCACACACATCCATGCCCGAGGCAGGATTCGAACCTGCGACCGTAGCGGTCGCGCGATTCCAGACTGTAGCGCCTAGAACTGCTCGGCCACTCTGGCCGGCCCGCTCTCTGGGTGGCATCGCCCACCGTACTGCAAGCTGCTGTCCTCAGGGGCGGCGCCGGGGCGGGAACTCGTGGCTTCCCGGGTGTAGAGCTGTCTGCAGCCACTGACCATCTGCCCTGGGTAGACGGTCGAAGCTGCTAAGGCTCTCTAAAACGACGACTGTGGCTGGTCCCTTCGGCACTCTACATGGGATCCACGAATCACGGTTGAGGGAGCAGTTAGCTGGGTCCCGAGCTATCGGGTACAGCATCACATGCGGCGGCCGCTTAGCAGTCGGGATGAATAGGAGCGCCACGTCCGCAAAGCTGGGCGGTGGGCTCCGACGCTGCAGGTTCCAGCACTGGCGTTAGAGGTGACCCACGCATGCACAGCGTGCGACGCCATCACCGAGTTCAGCACAAGACCAACTGTGTACCTTCGATATAATAAAATCAATAACAAACTTGCCTGTACAAAATTGTTAAGGCTTTCGTGGCCGCTTCTGGACAAGCTGCCTATCGGTTTCATCCTCGGGTTCCTCGGCCGACGTTCATCTGATGATTTTACTGACGTTTCGCCAGCACTAGTGTCTGGCATTGTCAAAGCTTCACCCTCCATTGCCGGTGGTGAACTGGAGCCGAGCTTGCGGCCGCAGACTATATGTACCTGGCGCGCCAACGTCCGAGGGCTTCTGCGCGCTCATTTCCGGTGCGGTTCTCCTCTTGCTACCTGCGACGGTCGTTCGCTGCAGTACGGGAAGCCAGGATCCGTTTACCTTAAGGCTTTTCTCTTTCTTGTTGAAGCTGTTCCCGTGTTTCTGTATTTCTACTGCTTCTCTGAACAAGCGCGTTTGATAGTGCTTCTCTACAGCCAAAACTTCCGTGTCGGCGAATTTTATTACGTGGTCGGTCTCATTCAGTGCGTGCTCTGCCACGGCCGATTTCTCCACGTGCCCCAACCTCGCAATGTCGCTTATGTTCTTGAATCCTGGTGTTGATTGATCGTCCAGTCAGTCCGACATAAACTTTTCCGCATGTACATGGTATACGATATATTCCCGACATTGCAAGTGGGTCCCAGGTTTTCGCCATCCCTTGTGACCAGCACATCTAGAAATGGCAGTTTTTTGTCCTTTTCTGCTTCATCGACGTATCTGTACCACACCTTAGATTTGCAAGTCGCAAAGTCCAGTGCGTGTGCTTCGAATTGTTCCACGAAGAAGTTGGGCACCACTGGACTAAGAGGACTGCCCATGGCGCCGCCTTCCAGCTGTTCGTAGAAATCGCCTTTCCACGTGAAATAGCTCGTGGTGAGACATGCAAGGAAGATCAAAGTGTGTCTTAGATCGCCAAAGGAGAAAAGGGACCCAGTTGCAATGTCGGGAATATATCGTATACCATGTACATGCGGAAAAGTTTATGTCGGACTGACTGGACGATCAATCAACACCAGGATTCAAGAACATAAGCGACATTGCGAGGTTGGGGCAAGTGGAGAAATCGGCCGTGGCAGAGCACGCACTGAATGAGACCGACCACGTAATAAAATTCGCCGACACGGAAGTTCTGGCTGTAGAGAAGCACTATCAAACGCGCTTGTTCAGAGAAGCAGTAGAAATACAGAAACACGGGAACAGCTTCAACAAGAAAGAGGAAAGCCTTAACTTAAACGGATCCTGCTTTGCCGTACGGGCCGGCCGTTGTGGCCGAGTGGTTCTAGGCGCTTCAGTCCGGAACCGCGCTGCTGCTACGGTCGCAGGTTCGAATCCTGCCTCGGGCATGGATGTGTGTGATGTCCTTAGGTTAGTTAGGTTTAAGTAGTTCTAAGTCTAGGGGACTGATGACCTCAGATGTTAAGTCCCATAGTGCTTAGAGCAATTTGAACCATTTTTTTAACCTTGCCATACTGCAGCGAACGACCGTCGCAGGTAGCAAGAGGAGAACCGCACCGGAAACGACCGCGGAGAAGCCCTCGGACGTTGGCGCGCCGGGTACATGTAGTCTGCTGCCGCGAGCTCGGCTCCAGTTCACCACCGGCAATGGAGGGTGAACGTCGGCCGAAGAACCCAAGACAGAAACCGATAGGCAGTTTGTCAAACTTGCCTGTGGTTCTCTGCACGCTTCGGCGTGAGTCGCCCATCTCTCCCAAATCATACCCCTTTGTCGTTCTGATATTACAACTCCTCAGCTCGGGGGGTTGTAACAACACATAGATGATATCACTGAACTATGGCAGAAAGGTTTTCGGCAGAAATCTGCTAAACTCTGTATACATAGGGTGATTTTTTTTAAACGGGTAAAAACTGCAGGAAGGTTCCCTGATAGTATAAGGAGAAAAAAGGTCCTATGGTCATATAGCTGGTAATGAGTTCCACGCACTTGGAAGCTGACAGTCACTCTGGTACCAGAACCAGGCAGGTGGCCCCATAGGATGCGTTAAGTCAGACGGACATGTGGTACATTCTCCACAACTGCCACAATCTGTATACCTTACAAAGCCTGCAGGCCTTATTACCTACGAACTTCCCTCTGCAGCGACGGTTTTGAGGCTGGTTCGTCGCACAGGTCTACTCTCAGATGAGACTCCCTGTACAAGGGCTAGTATCACCAACCTTCACAATAACTACCTGTGATTTACGGAGAATCCCTATGGCGCGGTGATAGCGAACCGTCAGGACCTGTTCATCCTCAGTGTGTGGGCAGTGATTACTGGCGACCGCCTCGTGATACCAGCCATCCTTTCACAAGGCTCCACGGGAGAGGTATACCTGCACTGCCCGCGCGTGACTCTGCCTTTCCTGCTGGAAGGTACAAACGGTAATGTGGCTACTATACAATGGTGGCCTAGCTCACTGCTCGCTTGAGTGTGGAGCTAAAGCACTAGTACAGACAGAATATTCCCTCTTTCCTAGTGTGTTCCCATGCGGACACTCAATAATTAAAACCTACGCTGTCAAAGAGCTTTACCTCCACCGGAAAGTAGGTGCACCTCCTTTGCTTCGTGTTTCCGACCATATGTCCGCCTGTTTAACTGAGTGACAAAATGTTTGCCTACCGTGCAGCGGGCCTGGGCTCGATTCCCGGTCGATTTGGAAATTTTTCTCCGCTCGTGCTCTAGGTGTGTTGTCCTCGTTATCATTTCATCAACACCGGCACGAAAGTCAGTCGATGTAGCGTCGACTAGAATAAAACTTGCAACTCGGCGGCCGAACTTCCCTGGATGGGGCCTCCCGGCCATCAGTACCATACGATCCTTTCATTTTCGGCCATTGTCCATATAATGTTTTCCCCTTATCCTCTCAAGGATCCTTTCTTACAGTTTGTCCCCATTTAGCAAAATTTCCCTCTAAATGACCTGGTGGATAACGTGGGAGGTTCCAGGAAATTGTACAGAAGTTCAGGAAGACCTGCAGAGGACCGGCGCTTGGTGCAGGGGGTGGCAGTTGTCCTTCTTAATAAATGTAGCGTAATTCACACAATCAGGTCGAAAGACCCATTATAAAGTGATTTCACGATTTCAGAACAGTCACTGGAAGCAGTCATTCCCATAAAACAGCTAGGAGTATGCTTACAGACCGATGTAAAGTGGGACGACAACGTAATATTAATCTCAGGTAAGGTCAATACCAGACAGATTCATAGGGAGAATCGTCAGGAAGTGCCGTCCACTTTGTAAATACGGTAGCTAAAAAATTGCTCCTCAGTCTGGGATTCGTACCAGATAGAATTGACAGAGGAAATAGAGATGATAAAAAGGAAAGTAGCGCGTTTCGTTACAGGTTCATTTAGTGAGCACGAAGGCGTCACGGAAATGTTCAGCAAATTTCAGTGGCAGACGTTGCAAGAGATGCGTTATGCACCAAAATACAGTTCACCGTTAAAATTCCGATAATGTACGTCTCTAGAAGAATTAACCAACGTATTACTTCCTCCCATGTATACAGGGTGAGAAATCGTCAATATTCAGGAATATGACAGGAAGCATCATTCGAAGCAAAAAACTACAGTAAACATGGGCTCCAAAAAGCCTTCCTTAAGAGCTACGAACCCTTCTTCATCTGCGATGCTGTGAAGCAAATCTCTTCTGCAGCAAGCTTTTTCCTTTCGACATTTTTAAAGGTGTTAGTATGGACCAAAACAACAAAAAAATGTCCGGCAAATATTTGCTCTAAAACGCGTACCTTAAAGGCTGTGAGCAAATGCTCAATAGTGGACATGTGTTTCACAGTGGCGAAAATGAACAAGTGTTCACAGCTTTTGAGGTATGCACTTTTGAGCCCATGTTTACCGGACATTTTTTCGTGTTGTAGTCCATACTAACACCTTTAAAAATATGGAAATCAAAGAGCTTGCTGCAGAAGAGATTTGATTATAGTATCGACGGTAAGTTGTCATAGCACTTAATGTATGCATTTTAGAGCCCATGATTACTAGAAGCCCATGATTACTAAACTGCTTTGCACCGAATGCCCGTTCCTCTCATATCCCCGAACATTGACGATTTCTCTTGGGACACCTTGTACCTAGAGAAAAGACCGCGAACGTAAAATCAGAGGCATTCGAGCTCCCACGGTAGCTTATCATCACTCGTTCTTCTTGCGAATCATTCGAAGCTGAAACAGGCACATTGTTACACGAAGTATCCGACGCCACACACCTTAAGGGGTGTTGCGAAATGTAGGTGTGGAAATCTTTATCTGATAGCCAGCAATCGAAAGAAAATTGCTCAAAGTTTTGTTTATTCCCTCGTCAGACTCGGCACATTTTTTTGTATATATGATTGCCACCTTCTGGCCATTACGCTCACATTTGAGGCCACTGAAAAATTACATCATAGTAACACGTCCGTGTATAGTGGAATACAATGCTTCGTGGTCATCATCCGATCTTTATGAAAAGCGAACTACACCTGAACGCAATCGTCAAATATGTTGCTGAATTATCATGAGCGGAATAATTTTGCTAACTGAACAGTTGTGCTGGATTTTTGCTCATTTGTAGATATGAATAATTCTGACAAGGATGGATTTTACATTTACTAGACATCAGCGGGGCTGATTCCAGAGCAGTTTTCCGCACAAGCGACATATCATTTGGTTTCCCCTTCTCCCCTCCCTCATCCATACATTAGTTGCCTTACCATGAACTCTAGGTAAGAAATTAAAAAATAAATTTAAATTTTGTGATCGTGGAAATGGGTCGTTTTCGCTATTAATTATGATACATGCCGTGTACAAATTCTGCACTATGGGCGCCTCTGGTGTCCCTTTCAGCTTGGCGCCTCTAGCGTGCTTGAGTGTCCGGGTACGTTGGCTGCCAAGACGTTTTACTGCTTATTCCGTCAATTAAGGCAGCACGCCAGCAGAACCATCATGAAGTGGAGGCTCTACGACCACCTTAACATCGACTGCGCAGCACTTACCATAATTAAGTTACCCAAGAGTTAGCACGCAACTCCGCTCTCGCTGATACATGCTGTAATTACCTTACATAAAATACTATAAAAATCTGACCAGGGAAGGAGATAGTCCACCATGTTGCCGAGAATCGCAGATAGTCTTTACTAGTGCGTTGTCTACCCCTCTGAACATTGACAATACAATGGTGCATGTGTTTGATAATTACAGAAATGTTCGACACCTGAGCTACAGAAGTGCACGGAAACACTGATCTCAGCCATCAGACTGCTCAGTGTGCCTTAACTAGAAAGCTGCTAACAATGTTTCTACGATTAAGTGACCGTGATACAATGGGAGTTAACATTTGCCGGAATGCTTCTAAAAGTCTAATAAAAGAGTGTAACCATTGAAATTAATTCAGGATGCATTTCTGCTATGAGCTTTGGCTCACCTGCGAAGCCTCGAAATACCAACACACCGGGAAACATAACCTGATCACGCGGTCAGTAGGCTACCAGTTTGTGCGAAAGTTAAACAATATCGAAAATTCGCAAATGCTCAGAAATCAGTAAGTCATCGTGTAGCTGCAACTTCATGAGTTAAAGGGATTTGGAACAGCTACGGTCGCAGGTTCGAATCCTGCCTCGGGCATGGATGTGTGTGATGTCCTTAGAGTGATGACCACAGATGTTAAGTCCCATAGTGCTCAGAGTCATTTGAACCATTTTGAACCAACAATGTTTTGTTTAAGGAACACTTTCCGCTATAGCATATGCGTTACCAAGATAATTTTTTATACTAGCGTGGAGAATGCGTTTTACTACTTTCATCAAAGGAATTTCAAATATTTGGTAGTTGTTATTCAGGTAGTAAATTTTTTATAGCTAAAAAATTAAAATATTCATGTTTTCACATATCATCGGAAGACTATGACGGAATGAGTACATGGATAATGGCTCTGAGCACTATGCGACTTAACTTCTGAGGTCATCAGTCGCCTAGAACTTAGAACTAATTAAACCTAACTAACTTAAGGACATCACACACATCCATGCCCGAGGCAGGATTCGAACCTGCGACCGTAGCGGTCACGCGGTTCCAGACTGAAGCGCCTTTAACCGCACGGCCACACCGGCCGGCCAGTACATGGATATTCTGCACAAACATTTTAAGTTTTCGTACGTTATCTCTGCTACGTCAGTTGAAAATGTTCATTACATTGTGGGAAGCGCTGTTTTAAATTTCAGCGTGAGTTGAAGCCCGGATCTCTGGGAAGGATTTTCTGAGTGACTAGGCAACTCTTCATCTACTTTTTTTGTTGCTTTCGACTCGCTTGCATTTCAGAATGTTTCTGTTTCTTCTGAGCATTCGTCGTCCTCTCATTGTCTATCAGTAGCAAAGCACTGATCACATGTGCCACAGAACACTTGACACGTATCCCTATATTCTTTGTTGGATGTGTCATAAGCAAAGCAAAAAGAATAATGTATTCTCTGCCTATAGATCTTCCAACTTTACACGGGTTATGTCGAGAGGTACTAGACACTTGATGCAAATACAATAGAGCGAGTTCGAACCCACCAGGTTCCTTTGATTTGCCTAGCGTATCACACCAAAACCTCAACATGGTTCCCTTCGACAGATATTCGCGTTATATCGTTGCCTTCCGTTTGGGGGATTGGGAAAAACTGCGCGATATAGTATGCTTTTGAACACACATAGGTTTCTCACGGCGCAAACTTGTTCCACAATTGTCCCTTCTCTTTCATTTGTTACAGCTCTCCAACTTAATGACTGTACTTATAAATGGTCACTAGAGACGGAGCACAAGCTAGAATTAAGAGAAATCTTTCCCTACAGAGGAACCATCCCGGCATCGGTCTCAAGTGATTTAGGGAAATCGCCGGAAATATTAAATATGAATGGCCAAGACGGGGATTTGAACCGACGTCCTCCCGAATGATACCGCCTTTAGAGGGCATCCGTCTAGAATGACTTCCGCCGTTCTGTAATTTTCCACAACTCGACACCCCCCCCCCCCCCCTTCTCCTCCCTGACATACATAGGTTGTCGAATCCCTGATGCTTAGGAGTGTGGATTTTCAGCCACTGAGCCGTCCCTCCGACATGACACTATATTTGTCAATGTCTCGTTTCCTGTTTGCCATCTCAGAATCTTATTAGGGCAGCGACGTCTTCAGCATGTACTGCTAGCATTTGTTCAGGCATTGGAATAGCTGGTAAAGTTTCGTTAGAAAACCGTAGTCGCGGCTCCAACGACAGAGCGAAAGGAAGCATAGCGAGCAGATTGCACCGTGGCACAGCCCGCTAAACCTTAAAACGTTTTTCAAGATTTTAAACATAGCTGAAACAGCAACTGTTGAAATTCTTCACGGTAAATGATAACAGCCAAACAGTTGGAGGATAAAGATTTATTAAAATCCTTGACTACGGTTTCAGTATATCTAAATATACCTTCATCAGAAGCAAAAATACACTAAAATCACATCCTGCAGTGGAGATACATAAAACAATTGTGCCAAAGGCGTCGTCAGTAGTTAAAACATCATCTCCATTTATACAACATAATTATGGACAGGCGAAGTACTGATGCTATGTTGTGTTCGCATCCACCCTCTGTCCAGGCGAAGTACTGATGCTATGTTGTGTTCGCATCCACCCTCTGTCCATAATTATGTTGTATAAATGGAGATGATGTTTTAACTACTGACGACGCCTTTGGCACAATTGTTTTATGTATCTCCACTGCAGGAAGTGATTTTAGTGTATTTTACTTCTGATGAAGGTATAGTTAGATATACCGAAACCGTGGTCAAGGATTTTAATAAATCTTTATCCTGCAACTGTTTGGCTGTTCTCATTTACCGTGATTAAAAGGTTTTCTTAACTGTCCATTAACTTGCACCCTAGCAAGTATGAAATTGATCACAGTCTGAAAGACTTTTATTACACCATCTTCCACATATTCTCTATTATTCTTGCTCTGTATTCATGGCCGAGATAAAAATGTAAAGGTCGTGTGACTAGGGTCTCCCGTCGGGTAGACCGTTCGCCGGGTGCAAGTCTTTCGATTTGACGCCACTTCGGCGACATGCGCGTCGATAGGGATGAAATGATGATTATTAGGACAACACAACACCCAGTTCCTGAGCGGAGAAAATCTCCGACCTGTGATATTATTGGATTTCAGACATTTTTCATATGAGAAAAGGACAGCCACCGAGCTGTAGTTTGTAGTGATACTAAGCATGACAACACGAGAGTAGAGGAACGAAATCTGTTTATAACGTGCGCCTATACCAAGACGCGCGGCCAGCGTCTAAAAGGTACTTTTAAACACTATGACTCGCTGGGCGCAGATATTTAAAATCATTGCCGCAGCGCTTGATAGCAAGAAGCTGCGAAACAGAAGAAAGAACAATTTATCAATTGTTAGGAAAATTCTAGAGTCTTTATAGTTAGTTGTAATTCTGGTCGCCGATATGTTAACATGTACTTCATTACCTTTGATGTTTGGTCGCCGACTTGTTAAGACGTGTTGTGTAGCACCGCTACAAGTTATATTTCATTTAGTGTGAAAAACCACGTTATCATCAAGAAAGAAAACGCTTTTGTAAACCTTGTGACCATAAAAAATGCTTACGCGCACGCCAGGACATTTAATTTTTACAAAATATCGCACATACCAAAGCAGCGATTGTTGGACTGCTCCATGTATGAGAAAAACATAAAAATGTAAGTTTTGTATTCATTGTAAATTTTTTAATGTTTATAGTTTAACGCCTTTGTTCTTTGAGAATATATTGATGCATCACTGTACAGAAAATCTATGCTTATTCTTTTCTTTAAATTAATCACAAATAATGTTTATGTTTAAATGAACTTTGTTATAGGTTCGCTCTTTATCGCGGTGACTCGATTGTATTTGGGAGACCATTAATGTGTTCAATTTCCGATCTGACAACTTTTTTTACAAAATTTCACTGTTTTGCATTTTTTTATTATTCAAATAGGTCCCTTAGGTAATTTCATTGAAGAGTCTGATTGCGTGAAAGCAATCCGGGTTAAGAGGTCATTTGAGAAACTATTTTCTCGCAATCAATCTGTACGTCTCCTGAACACAATCGAGAACCGACGCATCGTCGATCATTCATTAATTTTTCTCTCTTTCGAAGTCGTACCAAAAACGACCAAGGATAACTGCCGTGAGTACGCAATCTAGTGTTAAAGGTTGCATTCTTTATCTTGTCGGCAAACATTGCCATAAATTATCATCATCAATGTTATACTTGGTTAAATGAGAAAAGCCAAAAAAAAACTTTTAACGCTAGAGACCCAGCCGGAAATCGAAACCAGGCCCTTAGGATTGACATTCTGTCGCGCTGACCACTAAGCTACCGGGGGCGGCCCATGGCCGAGATGATAGAAGACTTTATGGAAATCGATGAGAAAGGAAGCTGCATTTTATATCGGTCACAACAACTACTGAAATGACGTCTCTAATTTCAGAGACAGCTGACATAATAGTCTTTCCGGGGATGAGAATCAGATATTTTTAACGGGGTTCATCCTGCTGTTGACAGCTCAGGGAATTGTTTTGAAGTCAGGCAACAGATTTTTGAAGTTTTTCGGTCCTCTTTTCTTTGGTACGAGAACAATTTTGTCCTGTTTCATCCGTCAGGCAGAATCCCGCCACTAATTATTTCATTAAAGTTTTTGGTGTAAGTAGTCAGGTGATATCCCAGTATTTGCGATAAAACCCTTTGGGAATTTCGTCGGGTCCTGGAGTTCTCTGTTCTGGTGATTTAACAATTAATTCGTATTAACCAAAATAAAAATCAGCTAAAATATTCTGTATTGTCGTCCTCAGTGGTATCCCTGTTCAGCGGTTGCATGGCTTCTCTATTAACTCTTCATTAACCCTTCATCCGCAATCTCTTTTTTTTTTAAGTAATCACGGTCAATACACAGTGATCTGAAAATGGAGCGAGGTGACATCTGTACCAAGCACATGTTGACGAATTTCTCTTGTGTACATTCTAAGAGATCGGCTGGTCCGACTCATTTCGGTGCTCAGTGGTCTAAATAAATAAAGTAAATACAAAGTGGTCAGTTTGTCTGACTGCTATGCGGAGGAATGGGTTCAATTCCAGATACAGACAGGTAAGGTAAGGTCTTATTGGACCAAACAGCTGAGGTCATCGGTCCCTAAAGCTTAGGGCAACACACACATGCATGACCGAGGGAGCGATGGAGGACTCGAACCCCCGACGGGGGCAGGGGGGGGGGGGGTTGGGAGCCGCCCGGACCGTGACAAGGCGCCCGAGACCGCGCGGCCGCACGTCTACCCCGCGCGGCAGATACAGACAGGGATTTTTTCTTGGTGGGAGGACTGCAACGGGCAGCATTCAACCTCAGAGTCACGGCCTCGATATCTCCGGTACACCCCCTAGATATGATTTCGTTACGGTGATGCCGTCCCTAGCAGCACTCACACTGCAGCAAGTCATACTCAATCTATCCTTCCAACCCTCTGCGCTTATAGCAAGCTTGCTCCCTCGTAGCGACCTACTGTCTTCTGTACCGACGCCAGTATCACTCTATTCCCAGTGCACTACGGAACTTTTTTGCTGCGAAATGCAAAAAGGATTAATATAAATGATACACAATCACAACTGAATTACGCGACCTTATGGGGTACGTATCCTAACTGTATAGAATTTAGTGAGTTATTATTAACATGAATTTAAATTGAGCAAATATATTGAAACACTTTATGGAGGGAAAAATTATGTAATATTATATCAGGCATAATTGCTGCGGTATGTCTATGGTAATTTTACACAGGTATGAAGGCTGAATCATTCGGATCAAACATAATGGTAGCATCTTTCCCACATTATCTTCCAGTCAACATGATCAGATGATTTTTACAAACACATGCAACCTGGATGAGTCACCAACATGAACTCGCGCCTTTTTTTAGTTGTCTGTTTTGTTGTAAAAACATTCTCACTATAGGTTCAGCGGCTTCGGTAACCTGGTTGTTCTGGCATCAGAATAGTTTCTAAGATATTTCAGTCTTTCTACTTCTTCAGTTCCACACACTTTTGAGACTTGGGACTTAGGGAAAGAAGGGAATGTGTGGACGGAGCCTATTCAGTTACCGTTCGTTGCACAGAAGACGCATACACTTTATTTAACGAAAAAAACTCTCAACAATCATTTTTAAAGGTTTTACTGCATTGATGGTATTAGAAGAATTGCAAGTTGTTGTCGGCTGAAGGCCACAAACAATGTTACACACAATCAACGTCTGAAGGCCTGATTAAGAAGGTTGAAAATTAGTCGTGGGCTGAAGGCCACAAGCAATTTCAGAATACACAAGGGCAGAAGGCCTGAATTACAAATAAGGCGGACAATTACACTTGAATAATACTAAAACCATTTTTTAATAATCTTAATAACTTGTAATAAGCTACAGTGACAGGCACCCAAGACTTGTACTCGCGTAACAGGATGGCAACTCACTCTAGGGGTAGCTTAAGCGCCGACAGGCCGACTAACCAACCCGCCTAACGTCCGATCACCAGTACAACGATGGAATATTTTTAGGCAAGAGCGAAGAGATGGACAGCACCATGTCTTCAGAAACACACCCAAGGCTGAAGGAAACACTAGAACCAAGGTGGACCTCCCAAAAAGATATGCAAAGTACAATTCAAGAGGCCATCGAACTACACGCCGTGTCGGACAGCATCAACACAACGGTGAAAGGTACACTGCTGGAAAAGTACGCCAACGTCCAGGGCAGGTAACTGGGGCGTTAGCGGCCACAAGGCAGAAAATACCACTGGCTGCACTTCGCTAATAAGAATAGTACTAAATCCAAACTAACATCATGGAGTAGAAGGCGGCTAATAGCTTCCGCGAACCCGATAGACTGCACTTGTTGCTGTTGGTCTCACCGAACCTGCGGGCAGCAACACGCAAACAAGAGCGAGTTCTCAAACAGTGGAGGTTTCAGTACTGGACACGGTTCACACAACTTCAACGTCCTGGGTTCGGTCGTCGGCTGCAGCCCCTCGGTCCGACAGTGCCTGCACGCCGCCAGCAGTCCTGCCCTGCTCTGGCACTGCGGACCTGCTCGCTGCTCCGTCTGAAGCCTAACTGCCTGATGCACACGACGACCCGGAATACCAAAGATAGTACCACAGTACTGGCTATCGATAACCACTGCTGCTGCCACTCGCGGACAAACAATAGTAGCCACTCAGTGGCAACATTAACACAAGAAGGAATCGAGACGCCACTACCGCTATCACACGACGTCAAGCTATGAACGGCAAGAACGCAAGCTGCACACGGCTCAACTTTTGTGAGCTAAATGTGAATGTAGGATTGTCTGAAAATTTCCCTGATGAATTCTTCCCAGGATGTCAACCGAATAAACTGGTCGATGCGTAGCGACATTTTGACTGATTTTTTACTGGTCATCTAATGGACAATTAGAGTCTTGCTGAAATGTCAGTAAGCATCGACGAGTTTATTCATCGGGTTTCGTGAAAAGAAGTCATCTCCTTCCAAGCTACTTCAAATAAATTATTGTATTAATTTCTGTTACACGTCGTAACGTATATTTAAAGGCCGCAGTGGTAACACCCGTTCCCGCCCAATCAACGAAGTTAAGCGCTGTCGGTCTTGGCCAGCACTTGGATGAGTACCCGTCTGGGTCTGCCGTGCGCTGTTGGTAAATGGAGTGCACTTAGCCCCTGTCAGGGTAATTTAGGAGCTATTTGAATGAGAAGCATCGGCTCCGGTCACGGAATCAGGGAGAGTGGTGTGCTGACCACGTGGTCCTCCACGTCCGATTCTAATAACGCCTGTCGGCTGAATATGACTCGGCGGCCGGTCAAAGCCCTGTGGTCTTCCGAGGGCTGTTCGGACGAAATTTGAGTTTTGAATTTAACATCTCTATCAGCACCTGCAAGTGTGGTCTATGGGTAGCGTCGTTCATTAGTAAACAAAACGTCTTTAGTCTCAGGTTCGGACCCTGCCACTGCGCAGATTTTTGAATAAAAATCTGTCAGCAGTGGCGGCCAAAGACCTCCAGCATAAGAAGTCACTCTCATTCAGCCAACGGCCTTGTCAAAGAGGGCGGAGGAGCGGACAGAGGTTCAAAACACTTTCTTGCGCTTGGGGTGGGAAACTGATCCTAAAAAGGAGGAAGAATCAGTAATGATTAACGGCAGGAGGATGCATGAGGCGATGGAAACCATTGCTTTAAAGACACATAACGTGTATCCACAGGAGATGTGGCCTTTAATTGAAAGTGTCATAATGATTTCTCCATTGGTGAAAGATTCCGGACTAGTCCCCCATACGCACTACTGGGAGAGGACTGACAAGAGGAAGGTGATCATGAGAAAAACTAACGAAAATATAGCATTCTAAGAGTAAGGGCGTGGAAATTCAGAAGTTTGAACGTGTTAGGGAAGCTATAAAATCTGAAAAGGGAAATTCTAAAACTGAGTCTAGGTATAGTGGGGATCAGTGAAGTGAAATGGAAAGAAGATAAGGATTTCTGATCAGATGAGTATACGGTAGTATCAGCAGCCATGAAGTGATATAACGTTATGAATATGAAGGCAGGACGGAGAGTGAGTTACTATGAACACTTCTATGATAGGGTTGTTCACATCAGAATTGACAGCAAACCAACACCGACAACGGTATTTCAAGTATATATGCCGCCGTCGCAAGGACAGAGATAGATAATGTATATGAGGATATTGAACGGGTGATTCAGTACATAAATGTAATAGGCATGGGGGATTGGAATGAGGTTATAGGGGAAGGAGTAGAAGAAAATGCTAGTGGAGAATGTGGTCTTGGTACTGGGAATGAGAGAGGAGAAAGCCTAATTGCGGTCTGTAATAAATTTCTGGTAGTAATAGCGAATAATTCGTTCAAGAATCACAAGAGGAGGAGGATTGTAAGGCGTACCTAGGAGCAGATATAGCCTCAGATCACAATTTAGTAATGTTGAAGAGTAGGCTGAAGTTTAAGAGACTAGTCAGAAAGAATCAATACGCCAAGAAGCGATATATATGGAATACTACGGAATGAAGAGATGTGCTTGAAGTTCTCTGAGGCTATAGATTCTGCGATAAGGAATACCATAGCAGGAAGTTCAGTTGAAGAGGAATGGACATCTCTAAGAAGGGTAGTCATATAATTTGGAAAGAAAAACATAAGTACAAAGAAGGTAACTGCAAAGAAACCAGGGGTAACAGAAGAAATACTTCAGTTGATCGATGAAAGGAGGAAGTACAAAAATGTTCCGGGAAGCCCAAGAATACAGAAATATAAGTCGCTGAGGAATGAAATAAGCAGGAAGTGCATGGGAGCTAAGGTGAAATGGCTTCATGATAAATATGAAGAAATCGAAAAAGAAATTGTTATCAGAAAGAAAGGAAAATGTTTGAAATGGCTCTAAGCGCTATGGGACTTAACATCTGAGGTCATCAGTCCCCTAGACTTAGCACTAGTTAAACCTAACTAACCTAAGGACATCACACACATCCATGTCCGAGGCTTCTGATGACCCCAGAAGTTAAGTCCCATAGTGCTCAAAGCCATTTGAACCATTTGAACCATGCCCGAGGGAGGATTCGTACCAGCGACCGTACCAGCAGCGCGGTTCCGCACTGAAGCGCCTAGAACCGCTCGGCCACAGCGGCCGGCTGTCAGAAAGACTGACGCATTATATAGAAAAGTCAAAACAGCCTTCGGTGAAAAAAGCAAGGGTGGTAACATCAGGAGTGCGATGGGAATTCCACAGTTAAATGCAGAGGAGAGAGTAACATTAAAGACCTCCGTGAGGTGGAAGATTCGTCTGATGACGTGAGAGAGGAAGAAACAGGAGTCGATATAGAAGAGATAGATGATCCATTATTAGAATCAGAACTTAAAAGGGCTTCGGAAGACTCACGATCAAATTAGGCAGAACGGATAAATAACATCGGAATTTCTAAAGTCATTGGGGGAAGTGGCAACAAAACTACTATTCAGGTTGGTGTGTGGAATGTATGAGTCTGGCGATATACTATCTGACTTCTGTAAAAGCATCATCCACACAATTCCGAAGACTGCAAGAGCCGACAAGTGCGAGAGTTATCGCACAATCAGCTTAGCAGGTCATGCATCCAAGTTGCTGACAAGAATACAAAACATAAAAATGGAAAACAGAACTGAGTCTGTTAGGTGACGATTAGTTTGGCTGTAAGAAAGATAAAGGCACCAGAGGAGGCAATTCTGACGCTATGGTTGACGGAGAAAGCAAGACAGAAAAGAAGTCGAGACACGTTCACAGGATTTGTTGAACCTGGGAAAAGCGTTCGACAATATCAAATGGTGCAAGATGTTTGAAATTCTGAGAAAAGTATGGGTAATCTATAGGTAAAGATGGGTAACATAAACTCTGTACAACAGCCAAGAGGGAACAATAAGAGTAGAAGACCAAGAACGAACTGGTCAGATTAAGAAGGATGTTGTCTCACCACGCTCTTCAGTCTACACATCGAAGAAGCAATGACGGAAATAAAAGAAAGCTTTGGAGTGGAATTAAAATTCAAGGTGAAAAGATATCAATGATAAAATACGCTGTTAACATTGCTATCCTCGGTGAAAATGAAGAAGAATTGCAGGATATGTTGAATCAAATGAAGTCTAATGAGTACAGACGGCGGATTGAGGCTGCATCGAAGAAAGACGAAAGTAATGACAAGTAGCAGAAGTTATAGGAGCAAGAATCTTAACACGAGGATTGGTGATCACGAAGTAGATGACTTAAAGAATTCTGCTACCCAGGCACCTAAATAACCCATGACGGACGGAGCAAGGAGGACATAAAAAACAGACTATCACTGGCAAAAAGGGCATTCCTATTTAAGAGAAGTCTACATCGGCCTTAACTTAAGAAAGAAATTTCTGAGAACATGTGTTTGGTGCACAGCGTTATATGGTAGTGTAACATGGACTGTGGGATAACCGAAACAGAAAAAAAAATGATTCAAATAGCTGTAAGAACTATGGGACTTAACATCTGAGGTCATCAGTCTCTTAGTCTTAGAACTACTTAAACCTAACTAACCTAAGGACATCACACACATCCACGCCCGAGGCAGGATTCGAACCTGCGACCGTAGCAGCAACGCAGTTCCGGACTGAAGCGCCTAGAACCGCTCGGCCACAGCGGCCTGCCCGGAACAGAACAGAACTGACGCATTGGAGATGTGGTACCATAGAAGAATGTTGAAAACTCGGTGGAGTTATAAGGAAAGGAATGAGGAGGTACTCCACAGAATGGGCGAGGAACGGAATTTATGGAAAACACTGACAACGTAAAGGGACAGTGTAATACGGCCTTTGTTAAGATATCAGGGTATGACTTTCATGGTACTAGCGCGAGCTGTAAAGGGTAAAAGATATATAGGAAGACAGAGATTGAGGACATAAATTAAAAGTGCTGTTCTGAGATGAAAAGGATGGCACAAGAGAGGAATTCGTGGCGAGACGCATCAAACCATTCAGAAGACTGATGACTTTAAAAAAATCAGTACTAAATTCGTTTATTTTCCTATTTTGAAAAGTGATGAAGTGATATGACTTTAGCTAAACCTGATCCGTCAGATACTTTCGCCAAGAAATATGATAACCAACAAATATTAGTCACTCCTTTAAGAGAGCACATTGGTCTCTTTGGAGCGTTGTAGATAGCGTAGAAATGGTAGCAGACAGTCACGTGACGCTACACTGCTGACGTAACTCATGGAGTCAGATGGTGAGTATGTGTCAGTCGGTTGTGTGAGATCAATGTAGTAAGAGGGATGGATATGCAAACGTGGAATAAAGGAACTGTCCTGTTTGGATGTGTCCACGACCACACTATAAGTGGAATCATCCGATTTGCTGGTGTACTAACGTGGCTGTGCGGTATGTCTACAAGGAATGGTTCGCCACTCGCATCCATGTAACCCCGTGTAATAACAGTAGTATAAGAACATACACTGTAGGCTTTTTACGGCCAGTATTGTCTTCACTTAAAACTTCCGGGCTGATAGGCCATGGTCGATGTATAAAACTCTCCCCTGACGTTTCGTCTCCGACGGCGGGAGACATCTTCCGAGGTAAAGCGGCGAAGTTAAGTCCAGATCTTCATTCTGTACCGTCTCTGGTAAATGCTATGACGATGCACAGAAGACCCTCATAGCATTTACCAGTGACGGTACAGAACGAAGATCCGGACTTAACTTCGCCGCTTTACCTCGGAGAATGTCTCCCGCAGTCGGAGACGGAACGTCAGGGGAGAGTTTTATACATCGACCACGGCCTATCAGCCCGGAAGTTTCAAGTGAAGAGTGGTATAAGAACTTCCTAACCGGCAGTATCTAGATGCGAGTGTTACGCCTTGTCAGTGACTGTCGGTTTTCAACTCGAGAGGAATTCCTACGGTCCGTGAATACAAGCCCTCTTCAGACAATTTGCGGGCGGACATTGCGAAGGAAACTGTATGCAGTGAGTCTCGCAAAGAGCCACTGCTTACAGTGGCAAATAAAGCAGCGCGTGTTCAATGGACCAAACAACATAGAAACTGGACAGCGGCTGATGTGTAGTGTGGTCCAGCGAGTCTCTATTTTTGTCACTTTTCGAACGGTGCAAGGTGCAGAGCTCACCGACAACCTAATGTGGCGTTTAACCCGCAATGTGTTGATGGTGACATCATGTCTAGGGCCCCTGGTTTCAAGGTAAATGAACACTGACAAAGATGGATATTTTAACGTTCTTGGTAACCAAGCTATGCTCCTTCTTCTACACTTTCATGAGTGTGCTATGGTCATCCCTGTCACCCAAGATGGTAACAGACGTGTTCACAGGTCTACAAACAGACGTTCCTGGGTTGACTAACACACAGAACCTTATTGTATCTCAAGTGACTCGTTAAATCACCCGATCACAATGCCCTAGAAAATATGTGGGACTATTTGGAACGGCGTATAATTCGTAAAAATCCCCATAATTCAGCAGCGATACGGAATCTAATAATAAACAAATGAGTCAAAATTGGTTCGAATGACTCTAAGCACTATGGGACTTAACTTCTGAGATGATCAGTCCTCTAGAACTTAAAACTAACTAACCTAAGGACATCACACACATCCATCCCCGAGGCAGGATTCGAACCTGCGACCGTAGCGGTCGCGTGGTTCCAGACTGTAGCACCTAGAACCGCTCGGTCACCCCGGCCGGCCAAATGGGTCACTTCAGCTGGATGTGTCGTCACTGAAGAAAGGCGTGGACTGAGTCCGTTGTCAATAGTCGTAGTTACTCGTCGTTAGCGTGATATCACCAGGGCTGGCTAGTTTTTGGTTCGTTGTACTTAAGTACAATACGCATTACCGTTGTGTGCATATTAATTCGGACAAGACGATTATACTTTAAGTCTGCACTTTTATTACTGTGTATATAATACAGTTAGTAGCTTACTGAATCTTAATAACTGATGTGGCCTCCTTTAATAAGCTTCTCAACACGTTGTGGCACAGATTCGATCAGGTTAGAGCAAATGTTTCGTCATCCGTCGTCATGAAACCACACTTTTGTCACATTTACTAACGTTAATTCTTTTTTTGAACAGCCCATTTTGCCAAGATGCCTTTTTACAGTACTACTCAATTTCACGGTGGGATTGAACTCTGGTGAATTACCTGGCCACTGATGCACATTAATGTTGTTTCCTTTCATGAACGTCTTGACTACTTTAGAAGTGTGACACGGGCTCAGATCATGTTGAACTGTTCCTCCATCATCCGCAAAGGCCAGTAGGAGTGGCATAATCATGCATCTAACGATTTCCACGTACGTAGTTTAATTCATCATGCCATCAACTGGAACTACTCTCCCAGGACTACTTTCAATGAAGAAAACCGAAAACATTTTTGGGAGGTATTTTACAGTCTTTGCAAGATGTTCAGCTGCTACTGTCTCTTGGGTGCTTTGTCTGGAAACCCTTGCTCTGTAACCTTTAACAGTAAGATGTGATTCATCACTGAAAATCACACATTTCCAGACATTGGGAATCCATGATTTATGTTCAAAATGGTTCAAATGGCTCTGAGCACTATGGGACTTAACTTCTGAGGTCATCAGTCCCCTAGAACTTAGAACTACGTAAACCTAACTAACCTAACGACATCACACACATCCATGCCCGAGGCAGGATTCGAACCTGCGACCGTAGCAGTCGCGCGGTTCCGTACTGAGCGCCTAGAACCGCTAGACCACCGCGGGCGGCATGATTCATGTGTTTTGGCCCATGTCAAACGATTTTCTTCATGGCAGGTGTAAATAACTACTTCTTTATTGGCTTTCATGCCTTCCGTCCATACCTACGCCGCACGGTTGAAGAGTCAGTTTCAACGCCAGTAGCCAATAAATCTCTCTGAAGGCCCCGTCTGGTCTTGTGAGGATCTGTGTCTAGGTATAGTTTTGTCAGTTCTAGAGGTGCATTTTTGCTTTCGTCCACATCTGCTTTTTCTCTTTGGAGGCAATGAGGCAATTTATCACTATATACCCTAATAAGTCGTGAAAGTCTAGATTTTCACACGCCAACAGCAGAGCCAATGTCACTTATAGTTCTAGATGTAAGTTCATTAAGAGCAACTATTTTTGCCCGCTCCTTAGTTTTCATTTTAACAAAAACACAAAGTTTTCCTGTCGAGGACGCAGAAATAACACACACTGCGGCTACACATATAAGCACTCAACTGAGCTGAAGGGGGCCTGCAATTGTTGTTCACAATTGAGGAAACAACAGTCTGCCAAGAGTCCAACAACTGATAGAATAAATTCCTTGTAAAATATGAGTTTCTCCCAATTAATTTGGACACTACTTAAATACGACCGGAATGAGTCCATTCTTTATTAGTTACGGATTCCCTGCACCTATTCTATCTGTCTTTCTGTTCTTTGACTTCGCTAACTGCGTATGCGCTTCTATGTCCACTCCGTCTTCTACGCCTAGGTTTAGCAGGTCTCACGTTTCTTGTCCGTCGTCATTGTATTATAGCTGTTAATAATGTTTAATAACCTACAAATATAAAAGTTAATAATGTTTAATAAGCTTTAAAAATAAAAGAAACACATGTAGAGAATATGTCGGACAGTTTTAAAAACCTTTAAAGGAGAAGTGAGGTAAGATATCAGCGACCTATGACTGCGACCTGACCGTTTCGTGTCAATGATGAAGCGTAGCAAAGTTGACTTTTTGTGACTCACAGACACTTAAAGTCTCTGTCTGTTTCCATGTGTAACTGTAGGTTGTAATAGGACACCCTCCTCTAACATTACCTTTCTTTATAGAAATAGCCGATACCAGGAATATTTTCGAATCTTGTATAGGTTAAAATCATCTCAACTGTTTAACTAAAATAATTTCACTTGATCTTGTAGACGATGCATTATATTTCAGGCTAAAATGTATAAAAAGAAATTAATTTATTACAATCGATATGTACTAACCCTGTATGTACAGTTAAAACCACTCTTCTTTTAGAAATATTTGAAATTACGAAATATCTGGCATACTTAAAATTCCTGTTATTAATTGCACTATCTAACGCAAAATACTAAATTTATTTCTGGATTCATTTACAAAATAGTGATTCAACTTAGTGAAGATCCTTCTTTTGTCAAAAAGTTTGTAAACTCTTTTGTTTTGTAAAATCTCTGAAATATTATTAGTACCGCAGAATGACGAAATAAATCCCGGGTGAACAGCCTGGTACAAGTGTGCATAGGACACGATATTTCGGCAATCGACCACGTTGCCATCATCAGGTGCGCTGATGTACTGACCGGCGGTGGGCCGGCGCCTGGTATATATAGGTCAATCCCCCTCCCTCAGGCGCTTCCTATGAGTCGGTGCGGTCCGCGCCCCGCGTGCGGTCCAGGTAAAGCGTCCGTTCTCCCGCCGTCTGGGCGCTGCGTCCTAGGTCTTCTCGTTCAGGAGGGTCTGCCGGTACCGCTCTCGTTATTCTTCCCTCCTCCCCCGAAGTCGGTAAACTCTGGTAAATATCCGTTTTCTTCTTAATCCGGGTGATCACGGGTTCCCACGCCTTGCTAAGGATGTAACCGCTGTCACGATTTAGTTGTGGCTCCCTTACTCTGATCTCTATGGCTTCTTTGATGACACAGTCCCAGTATTTGGAAGTCTGTGTCAGGACTTTGGTTCGGTCATAATCCATGCTGTGGAGTTCCGACAGGCAATGCTCGGCGATTGCTGACTTACTGGGCTGTTGCAGTCTAGTGTACCGTTGATGTTCTCGGCATCGCTCCTCAATGGTACGAATGGTCTGCCCTATGTATACACCGCAGAATGAGTTAGGAGCAGTGGGCATGCCTCTGATGGAATCGGTCGTGTTTCATGTTTGGCAATAACAATGTGAATTAGTGTTCTAAACCGGAGGGTGTAAAGACTGTGTGACACACAAGAATGGAATAAAACAAAAAAAAGTCATAGAAACTGAAATCACTTCATCAGGTATCATATCAACTGGAACCCACAAAGTCAAAAATTTCAGCCTCAAGAGTCTACCCCGAGACGCGACGTAGTCCAGCTAACAACGAGAAAATGTAGATAGGTAACAAAATTATTTGTACACGTTACTCCTCTCGAAGCGCTTGAAACAAAGCATTTAATCTTTTTGAAGAGACTGAAAAATTTACTGGTGATCTATGGGAGGGTAAGGTTACAAGGTCACTCTAAAAATAAATGGTACGATTGCATGCCTTTTTCTGACGTGGATTCTTGGATTTTCTACTACTTCAGAGTGAAATATCTCTCGTATCTCCCAGTATGTTGCAGTAAGAAGTGCCCCTCACCTCGTATTTTGCTGTGATACGGGGACTAACAGCGAGAAAATATTTCTGTTGGACCACAAAAAAGGCGAATATGATCCTCTTTAAAAGAGGGACAAAAATGAGAACCAGCCTCATTCCGCCCTCCTCACCAAACATTTTGACATGCGAACATATTCGCTCTCTTTGGATACAGAACATTTTGAGTCATTTAACCCAGTCCCTCTTTGTAGTTAAGCCTTCATACGCTGCAGCTTCCTCTGACTGCCTGTCTCCTTTTCTCCCCCCCCCCCCCCCATTGATTTACGGTACATCACATGCCATTGTCTCCTCTCTCACTTACACTGTCTCCTTCAGCCTCCCACTGCCACCATCTCCACCCCTGCCTCGGCAGCTCAAACATTAGGAGGGGTCCAACTTAGATTTTCCCCTACAGCCAAGGGTTTAAAATTTCGGTCCAGGATGCGCCATCTCTAATATACTGCATGTTAAATTTCGCCTGTCTGGGAGTGTCCAGACCCCTCAGGCCAATGTATGGCCTCCGCTCATCTGTATTTTCCATTTTCACTCTCTTACTACTTCTGTCTCCAACTATCCATTTCTCTCGCTCCTTACTGCCACTATCTCTCACTGTCCATCACTATCTCTTCCCTGTTTGGCTCCCACTGCTACTGTCGTTATCAATTTCTCTTTCTCTTTTACTGACACTTTTTTCCCCATCATCACTGTATCCTCCCTCTTTCTCTCCCACTGGTTGTCCGCTACTCTCTTTTAGCACAAAAAGGCGCGAATATTTTCGGATGTCAAAAGGATGGTGGAACGAGGATTGAGCTGGTTCCCAACTTTTCTGTCGGATTGAATTTTCTCATTTTGAGAATACTGAAGGGCGATCTGTTTTAATTGTTAAAAACCATTCAACAGCGAAGATCACATAATTTTTTTAAAATCTAAGACAGCTGCTTCAACAGACTTGGCTTTTATCATCAGGCCTCAAACTTTTTGTTGTGAAAAGAATGCTAATTTTACGCTGAACCTCACGCAGCAGTTTACGTCTTGAGCTTGAGGTTCAGCGTAAAATGAACATGTTTAACAGTAAAAAGTTTAACGCCTGAAGATGACAAGAAAGTCTGTTGAAACCGGCTTCTTAAATTAAAATAAAATATTTTATGCGATCTTGGCTGTTGAATAGTCTTTTCTGTCAGATTCTTTTAAAGAGGAACATAGTCGCCTTTTTGTACTCCGAAAGAAGCACTTTCCCGTTGGTTACCGTCTTTTCTCTGCTAGAGCAGAGTGTACTGATTATATAAAACTGATTCTATAGGTCTGAAGTTCTGGCAGTTTATTTATGACACATACAAACAATAAATAAGTAAACATAATATGAAGTTAACACAAAAACGTCTGTTTCACATTTTTTGTGGATACTTTGCTCATCGATCGCATTTCATCGATAACGTCCGGCTTATGATTTGTATTTTAAAGAGTAAAAATATTATTAGAAATATTTTACTGAATTTCCAAAATCGTTCAAATGGCTCTTAGCACTATGGGACTATGGGACTTAACATCTGAGGTCATCATTCCCCTAGAACTTAGAACTTCTTAAACCTAACTAACCTAAGAACACCACACACATCCATGCCCGAGGCAGGATTCGAGCCTGCGACCGTAGCGGTCGCGCGGTTCCAGACTGAAGCTCCTAGAACCGGTCGGCCACACCGTCCGGCACTGAATTTGCAGTCTTTCCAGTTTTACACAATGTTTGGCAGACATTTCTCTTCAGGACTGTTAAGACACTTTTAGCCCGTTTTTTGTCACTACCACTTAGGGCATATTTGTTATACGCGAGAAATGCCCATTATACAGAGACAGCGAGACGTAAAGTTTTATTGGTGAAAAATGGCTCACTAGAAAGATAGTTCGGTGACCTCAGAACTGTTGCGATGACTCTAGAACCCTTCCCACGTCGGTTAAAACTACGTCAGTTAAAACGACACTTACGCCCCACACCAGACATTACGTGCATGTTTTACATGTATAAGTAAAGTAAATTTGAACCTCTGAATTCGGTAACGGATAATGATATTGAAAAAAGGTTCAAGGTTCCCCAAGAACATCATCTTAAGAAAACATTCGACGACCTGCCATGAACAGAACTTATAGAAATGGCCATCCACACAATTGGTACTTTTCGTACCCAAAAATCATCGTTTTTCAAGGTTTTCTCAGGAACCCTCCATGAACAAATGGTGCTTTTGTAATCCGTCTAATGTCCACCATAACGCAAAAGAAATAACCGGTTTGCACAATTTACCTAGGCTGGAATGAGTGCGTAATGTTTACATTCTACCCTGTAATGTAAGACAGCTCCAGTATGATCGATCTTCTGACATGTCTGAAAATGGCCAAGGGTTATTCAGAACATACGATCCTTTATCTCTGTGATCAATAGAACCCGATATATGAACCACCCTCCCTCTGAAAATCCTCATTTTCGCTTGCGGATTTTTGTAACATATTGGTAACACGCAGAGTCGTGTACGGACGGTCAAATGCGGATTTCTTTATCAGGCTGCTTTCCACTTACGGGACAGCGTACACCTTACGATATTTCAGAGAGAAAAGTCAGTTGTAGACAAGTCTGACTATTGCGGTGGCTTTTGTGAATAAAATCCACGTTATTTCGTATAGAAATCTCTACCTTTCAGCAGCTAATGGCGATGTCGAGACAGCTGTTGAAAGCACTAAAATTTTATTTGAAATAATGCAGCTAGAAAACCGAGAAGATTTTATTACGATAAATCTGACTACTAAATGCAGATAATAATTCCAGCATGTCTCCTATTCATTTGGACCTGACAATAAAGTGACTAAAAACTCCACCGTGGCTCCCATTCCCTTAATTCTGACAATAAATAGTCGGGACGTTAAATTCTGATATTCCTTCCTTCTTTTCTGACACTAAACTATTTCGATTATAATTTTTTGTTCGAAAAGCTCTAAGTTTCATAGCTATAACTGTCAGCAGCTATGCTCATCAAGGCGTCCACATGCCTTTTCCATCATTTTATTTTGCTTGTCCTATCATAAAAAACACTGATTGAAAAGATGTGCTTGTTTCAAAAAAGATTAATTTACGACGAGGGAATCTATGTGGGTAGAAACTGTGAGTTGCTGCAAGTCATTTAACACACATGTCCAGTGGATGTTCCGTTCACACTCAGAATAGTGATATTTGCAGTGTGCTGTCGATGTTTAATTAAGGGGTGATGTGCGAGATAGCTACAAAAAGCCCAACATTCTGGACTGATGGCGATCTTTCAAAACACATGGGCGGGATCAGCGTAAACTTTTAATGGACCCAATGAAAATTGGCGAAGATTGTTGTTTGCCTGTTAAATGAAATGTGTATCGCGGAATGTGGACTCGGTGGCACGGCTGAGCTGTTTTGTATTTGCCGCGAACAAACATCGGCGGCTCGCAAACGATTGGCTCTAAATAACCAAACATAAGCTCCCAGCGGGCACAGAAAAATAAACACACTCCCATGGAAGCAATTTATTTCCATAGGGATAAATCGTGCATTTGGCGCGCACGCACTAAGGCACGGACAGCCTATTGATTCCAGCTCCCGTCTTCCCAGCGCGACGTTCTAGTCAATTACTGTTTCTTTGCATGTGACAGCATCTTCTTCCTGTCGGTTAAATTTCGCGTCTGTACCACGTCATCTTCGTGGTGTAGCAATTTTAATGGCCAGTAGTGTATTTTGGTGAATATATCGCTATGAATCTGCATCAAATTTCTAGCTTAAAGCTGTATCCACCATACACTTAAACAGAAAAGCAAATGACTGCTAAATATGCGGCGGAATTCAACAGATGTAGATTATATAGAGGTTTCCCAGTGATCAGAGATTTCAACGGCCTCAGCGATGTTACGTCATTTGCAATCGACATTTACACTGATGAGTCAGTGTATATAATCTTTCCACGGAATCGAGAATCTCAAGGATATTTACCTGTTTTTGATATAGGTACTAGCAAGATATCGGTCCCGGGAATTCCAGGGCTGTATCAAAATCTCTACAGTTGTTTCTTAGACGAGAACGAACATACAAAAAGCAGAGGACGTCAGTTTATATACGTAGTTATAGGAGATTTAAAAATATTTTTATTTAGTTACTAAACATGAATGCAATTTACATTTTATGTTTGCATACTGTAATATTCAGCTACACAATGTAATCAACAGTATCAGGACAACCGCAAAAACACACGTTTTTCATATTAGGCGCATTGTCTTGCCACCTACTGCCAGGTCCTCCATATCAGCAACCTCAGTAGTCGTGAGAGAGAGCAGGATGGGGCGCTCGGCGGAACTCACGGATTTCGAACGTGGTTAGGTGACTTGGTGTCATTGTGTCATACGTCTGTACGTGAGATTTACACACTCCTAAACATCCCTAGGTCCACTGTCTCCGATGTAACAGTGAAGTGGAAACGTGAAGGGACATGTGCAGAACAAAAGCGTACTGGCCGACCTAGCCTGTTGACTGACGGAGACCGCCGACAACTGAAGAGGGTCGTAATGTGTAATAGGCAGACATCTATCCAGACCATTATACAGGAATTCCTAACTGCATCAGGATCCACTGCAATTACTATGACACTTAGGCGGGAGGTAAGAAAACTTGGATTTCATGGTCGAGCGGCTGCTCATAAGCCACACCTCAGCCGGTAAATGCCAAATGCCAAATGTAAGGAGCGTAAACATTGGACGATTGAGCGGTTGAAAAACGTTGTGTGGAGTGACGAATCACGGTACACAATGTGGCGATCCGATTGTAGAGTGTGCGTATGGCGAATGCCCGGTGAACGTCATCTGCCAGCGTGTGTAGTGCAAACAGTAAAATTCGGAGGCGGTAGTGTTATGGTGTGGTCGTGTTTATCATGTTGGGGGCTTGCACCCCTTGTTATTTTGCGTGGCACTATCATAGCACTGGTCTACATTGATGATTTAAGCACTTTCTTGCTTCCCACTGTTGAAGAGCAATTCGGGGATGTCGACTACATCTTTCAACACGATCGAGCACCTGTTCATAATGCACGGCCTGTGGCGGACGACAATAACATGGACCGGCCTGCACAGAGTTCTGACCTGAATCCTATAGAACACCTTTCGAATGTTTTGGAACGCCGACTTTGTACCAGGCCTCGCTGATAGACATCGATGCCTCTGCTCAATGAAGCACTCCGTGAAGAATGGGCTGCGATTACCCAAGAAACCTTCCAGCACCTGATTGAACGTATGTCCGCGAGAGTGGAAGCTGTCATCAAGGCTAAGGGTGGGCCGAAACCTTATTGAATTGCAGCATTACTGATGGAAGACGCCACGAACCTTGAAGTCAGTACTTTTGATCACCTAGTGTATTATGCTTTTGACAGACGATGAATGCAATTTATGTTCTGATGGCGAAAATATATTTTTTATATGAAAGAGCTACAATTAATCAATTTTCAGATTTTTTTACTTTAATTGTACTGTGAAACCTTACTTCTTACCTAATTGTACGATTGCACATCAACGGGATGTGCCCTGTACGTTTTGATAAATGAATATGCGAGTGTCAAAATATGTGACGTAAATGACCGAAACTTTTGATTGCAGTGACTTAGAAGCTTCAGTTGTTTTACACCGCCAAGGGACCGTAAACCTTAGTATGTATCATATATTTGAATCTGATACGCCAATTTATTCAAGAAAAATTGACCTTAACAGACGGACAGACAAAAGGAGAGACAGATAAAAAATGACAAAAAATATTTTCGTGGTATACAATTAGAAATTAACAATTTTCGGATTTTTTTCCTTTACTTGCATTTCGAAATCTAGCTTCTTACCAGATTTCGTGATTCTAGTGAATGGGAAGAACCGCATAGGTTTTGGTGAGTGAGTCTTCGAGTGTCAAAATATGTGACATAAATGGCCGTATCTTTTCACTGAATTGACTTAAAAGCTTAAAATTTTTACCGTGCCAAGGGACCAGGGTTGCTAATATGTGACATAAATTTGTACGTGGTATGTCTACCCGTTCTTGAGAAAAAGGATTTTCAACGATCGGACTGACGGCCAAGAAAGCGACGCTGTAAGGATTCTGTTTGTATATATCGAGATATGGAAACGTAAAAAAGAAAGCCTACACACGTAGTGCGTGACGTCACAATATAGTGTCGCACGTAAACTGCAAAAGCTTGTAAACAGACTCACTAAACGTTACGCATCGTAACTGAGTTCGTTCGTGAGTGTAGTACCTATGCGACTGAACTTGAATTGTTTTTGTTTACTTTCTGTTTTTTGTAGACTTGATGTTTTGTGGTGTTCAGTTAAGTCTTGTTATTGATAATATGCCGTTTCGTTGTTGTGTGCCAAACTGGAAAGGGAACTACGATGCAGGGCCAACAGATACTGTATGTAAATCTCTGGAGGATGAAACATCGAGAAAGAAATAGTTATCAAGAATTCATAGGAATAACTTTACTCTTTCAGCGAGTTCAAGGTTGAGATTTTGTTTTGGTTAAGTTCTTAGAAAAGTTTAAATTCAGTGAGAAAGAGATTGTTTGCATGCTGGCGGTGATGCGGGCACGTGACGTTGCAAGGAAAGTGTACAAGCGGCGCGATACGAGCCAGAAAAGGAGAATTCTTTTGACAGAAATGACTCTGACAAAGGACAGCCTTGTTATGGCCCGGTTTCTGCGAACGGGCATCTCGGAAACGCGGAGCTGGTCGGTTGTTTGCGTGCTGCTGTCGTGAACATGTATGGGAACTTGTCGAAGCATGGCGAAATAACGAGCAAGCGACAAGGCGTTCTACGCCCAAGTCTCATCACAGAACGAAGAGTTTGGAGGCTTACCTGCTCTGTAACACAAAATGGGCGGCCAACGGTGCCTACCCTGACGACGGAATAAAATGATGATGCAGCCGCAAGTGTTTCGGAGCACACCATTCAGCGCACGTTGTCGAACATGGGCTACACAGCACACGACTGACACGTGTTCTCAAGTTGATCCAACGACATCGTCAATTACGACTGCAGCGGGCACGGACTCACCGAGAATGGGCCGTGGATCAACGGAAACGTCTCGCCTATTCGGATAAACCACATTTCTTGTTGCACCTGCTCGATACTAAAAGGTATCAGATAGATTATATAATGGTAAGACAGAGATTTAGGAACCAGGTTTTAAATTGTAAGACATTTCCAGGGGCAGATGTGGACTCTGACCACAATCTATTGGTTATGAACTGTAGATTAAAACTGAAGAAACTGCAAAAAGGTGGGAATTTAAGGAGATGGGACCTGGATAAACTAAAAGAACCAGAGGTTGTACAGAGATTCAGGGAGAGTATAAGGGAGCAATTGACAGGAATGGGGGAAATAAATACAGTAGAAGAGGAATGGGTAGCTTTGAGAGATGAAATAGTGAAGCCAGCGGAGGATCAAATAGGTAAAAAGACGAGGGCTAATAGAAACCATTGGGTAACAGAAGAAATATTTGATGAAAGGAGAAAATATAAAAATGCAGTATATGAAGCAGGCAAAAGGGAATACAAACGTCTCAAAAATGATATCGACAGGAAGTGCAAAATGGCTAAGCAGGCATGGTTAGAGGACAAATGTAAGCATGTAGAGGCTTATCTCACTAGGGGTAAGATAGATACTACCTACAGGAAAATTAAAGAGACCTTTAGAGAAAGGAGAACCACTTGCATGAATATCAAGAGCTTTGATGGAGACCCAGTTCTAAGCAAAGAAGGGAAAGCAGAAAGGTGGAAGGAGTAATAGAGGGTCTTTACAAGGGCGATGTACTTGAGGACAATATTATGAAAATGGAAAAGGATGTAGATGAAGATGAAATGGGAGATATGATGCTGCGTGAAGAGTTTGACAGAGCACTGAAAGACCTGAGTCGAAACAAGGCCCCCGGAGTAGACAACATTCCATTAGAACTACTGACAGCCTTGGGAGGGCCAGTCCTGACAAAACTCTACCATCTGGTGAGCAAGATGTATGAGACAGGCGAAATACTCTCAGACTTCAAGAAGAATATAATAATTCCAATCCCAAAGAAAGAAGGTGTTGACAGATGTGAAAATTATCGAACTATCAGTTTAATAAGTCACAGCTGCAAAATACTAACGCGAATTCTTTACAGACGAATGGAAGAACTGATAGAAGCCAACCTCGGGGAAGATCAGTTTGGATTCCGAAGAAATGTTGGAACACGTGAGGGAATACTCACCCTACGACTTATCTTAGAAGAAAGATTAAGGAAAGACAAACCTACATTTCTAGCATTTGTAGACTTAGAGAAAGATTTTGACAATTTTGATTGGAATACTCTCTTTCAAATTCTGAAGGTGGCAGGAGTAAAATACAGGGAGCGAAAGGCTGTTTACAATTTGTACAGAAAGCAGATGGCAGTTATAAGAGTCGAGGGACATGAAAGGGAAGCAGTGGTTGGGAAGGGAGTAAGACAGGGTTGTAGCCTCTATGGGTCAAATGGTTCTGAGCACTATGGGACTTAACATCTGTGGTCATCAGTCCCCTAGAACTTAGAACTACTTAAACCTAAGGACATCACACACATCCATGCCCGAGGCAGGATTCGAACCTGCGACCGTAGCAGTCGCGCGGTTCCGGACTGAGCGCCTGAACCGCTAGACCACCGCGGCCGGCTTGTAGCCTCTCCCCGATGTTGTTCAATCTGTATATTGAGCAAGCAGTAAAGGACACAAAAGAAAAATTCGGAGTAGGTATTAAAATCCATGGAGAAGAAATAAAAACTTTGAGGTTCGCTGATGACATTGTAATTCTGTCAGAGACAGCAAAGGACTTGGAAGAGCAGTTGTATGGAATGGACAGTGTCTTGAAAGGAGGATATAAGATGAACATCAACAAAAGCAAAACAAGGATAATGGAATGTAGTCTAATTAAGTCGGGTGATGCTGAGGGAATTAGATTAGGAAATGAGGCACTTAAAGAAGTAAAGGAGTTTTGCTATTTGGGGAGCAAAATAACTGATGATGGTCGAAGTAGAGAGGATATAAAATGTAGGCTGGCAATGGCAAGGAAAGCGTTTCTGAAGAAGAGAAATTTGTTAACATCCTGTATTGATTTAAGTGTCAGGAAGTCATTTCTGAAAGTAATCGTATGGAGTGTAGCCATGTATGGAAGTGAAACATGGACGATAAATAGTTTGGACAAGAAGAGAATAGAAGCTTTCGAAATGTGGTGCTACAGAAGAATGCTGAAGGTAAGGTGGGTAGATCACATAACTAATGAGGAAGTATTGAATAGGATTTGGGAGAAGAGAAGTTTGTGGCACAACTTGACCAGAAGAAGGGATCGGTTGGTAGGACATGTTCTGAGGCATCAAGGGATCACCAATTTAGTATTGGAGGGCAGCGTGGAGGGTAAAAATCGTAGAGGGAGACCAAGAGATGAATACACTAAGCAGATTCAGAAGGATGTAGGTTGCGGTAGGTACTGGGAGATGAGAAAGCTTGCACAGGATAGAGTAGCATGGAGAGCTGCATCAAACCAGTCTCAGGACTGAAGACCACAACAACAACAACCTGCTCGATGGCCATGTCGGGATAAGCAATCATCCAGGCGAAGGTTACTCGAAACGTGCATCCAGCCAACGATGCAGACCGTTGGAGGTAGAATTATGCTTTAGATCCTCCGAGGGACCGATGGTACTAATCGAAGGCACCATGATATGGACTTCGTGATCATTGTTGCAGATCACGGGCATCACTTCGTGCTTGATGTCTATGGCATCGTTCAACAGGATAACTGTCCGTCAGAATCGTGATACAGTAGTTTGAGAAGCATGCTAGTGAACTCATTGGATGGTCTGGCCAACAAATTTGCCTTATCTGAACACGATGGAACACCTATGGAACGCTGTCATGCGACACCTCCGCGCTCACGTAGCACCGTCTCGTAATTTACTAGAATTACAAGATATCTGGTACCACATACCTGTGGGAGGCTACCAAGGACATGTCGAATCCATGACAAGCAGAATCGCTACTGTTTTGCGTTTCAGCAGTTAAGCAGCTGATCCATACGTTTTTCTCATCGGTATCCAGCATTTCCTTGACTAGGAAAGAAATTGACAAGAAGCAACGAGGTGAAGAAGTGACGAAATTTAACAGGTGCAAATGATGCAGTGTTCGGCAACTTGTACAGACTCCACACTGGAGATATGGCAGTGGAAGGGCGTGAAGGGGTCGAAGACACGAAAAGGAAGGACTAGTTGAGAAGGTTGTAGCCTGTACAACATGTTTATCAGTCTATACAGTGAGTAAGCTGTGAAGGAATTAATAGAGAAATATGGAAAGGGAATTAAGGTACAGAGAGAAGAAATAAAAACTCTGACGTTTACTGACGACGTTGTAATTCAGTCTCAAGCGGCAAAGGACTTGAAAGATCAGTGGATGGAATGCGTGGTATCTCGAAAATAGTTTGTGAAACGAAACTGAACAGAAAAGTAAAACAAGAGTAGGCTAATGGAATGTTGCCATATTAAATTAGGTTATACAGAGAGAATTGGATCAGCAAATAAAAAGTAGTTTGGTGTTGCCATTGGGCACCCAAAGGAGAGAGGACGCTACATACAACATTGCGCTAATAAGAAAAGTATTTCTGTAAAGGAGAAAATTATTAATATCGAATTTCAATTAAATTTTAGGAAATATTTTCTGAATATTTTTTCCTGGAATGTGTAGCCTTGTACAGAAGTGAAATGTTGACAGTAAAAAGTACAGACGAGAAGAGAACGGAAGCTTCTATAATATGGAGCTACAGAAGAATGCTGAATATGAGTAGATCGAATAATTACTGGAAGATAATGAGTGGAATGCAGCGAGAGGGCGTTGCTCAACCCAATTGAAATAGCATGGCAGGGGGTCTACCCCGACGAAGAACTATAATACGGCATACGTAGAACGACAAAACACACAGACACACACACACACACACACACACACACACACACACATACACTCCTGGAAATGGAAAAAAGAACACATTGACACTGGTGTGTCAGACCCACCATACTTGCTCCGGACACTGCGAGAGGGCTGTACAAGCAATGATCACACGCATGGCACAGCGGACACACCAGAAACCGCGGTGTTGGCCGTCGAATGGCGCTAGCTGCGCAGCATTTGTGCACCGCCGCCGTCAGTGTCAGCCAGTTTGCCGTGGCATACGGAGCTCCATCGCAGTCTTTAACACTGGTAGCATGCCGCGACAGCGTGGACGTGAACCGTATGTGCAGTTGACGGACTTTGAGCGAGGGCGTATAGTGGGCATGCGGGAGGCCGGGTGGACGTACCGCCGAATTGCTCAACACGTGGGGCGTGAGGTCTCCACAGTACATCGATGTTGTCGCCAGTGGTCGGCGGAAGGTGCACGTGCCCGTCGACCTGGGACCGGACCGCAGCGACGCACGGATGCACGCCAAGACCGTAGGATCCTACGCAGTGCCGTAGGGGACCGCACCGCCACTTCCCAGCAAATTAGGGACACTGTTGCTCCTGGGGTATCGGCGAGGACCATTCGCAACCGTCTCCATGAAGCTGGGCTACGGTCCCGCACACCGTTAGGCCGTCTTCCGCTCACTCCCCAACATCGTGCAGCCCGCCTCCAGTGGTGTCGCGACAGGCGTGAATGGAGGGACGAATGGAGACGTGTCGTCTTCAGCGATGAGAATCGCTTCTGCCTTGGTGCCAATGATGGTCTTACGCGTGTTTGGCGCCGTGCAGGTGAGCGCCACAATCAGGACTGCATACGACCGAGGCACACAGGGCCAACACCCGGCATCATGGTGTGGGGAGCGATCTCCTACACTGGCCGTACACCACTGGTGATCGTCGAGGGGACACTGAATAGTGCACGGTACATCCAAACCGTCATCGAACCCATCGTTCTACCATTCCTAGACCGGCAAGGGAACTTGCTGTTCCAACAGGACAATGCACGTCCGCATGTATACCGTGCCACCCAACGTGCTCTAGAAGGTGTAAGTCAACTACCCTGGCCAGCAAGATCTCCGGATCTGTCCCCCATTGAGCATGTTTGGGACTGGATGAAGCGTCGTCTCACGCGGTCTGCACGTCCAGCACGAACGCTGGTCCAACTGAGGCGCCAGGTGGAAATGGCATGGCAAGCCGTTCCACAGGACTACATCCAGCATCTCTACGATCGTCTCCATGGGAGAATAGCAGCCTGCATTGCTGCGAAAGGTGGATATACACTGTACTAGTGCCGACATTGTGCATGCTCTGTTGCCTGTGTCTATGTGCCTGTGGTTCTGTCAGTGTGATCATGTGATGTATCTGACCCCAGGAATGTGTCAATAAAGTTTCCCCTTCCTGGGACAATGAATTCACGGTGTTCTTATTTCAATTTCCAGGAGTGTAGAAACATCGTAAACAACTCGCGCCACCATACAACGTCGGACGATATAGGTGGTAAAAACAAATTACCAACGGATGAGCGAGTAGCGTTAATACTGCCGTTGTGTTGTTGACCAGGTTGAGAGCAGCATTCGAAGCAGAAATGAAGCAAAAATACCCATCTCTATGTATAAGATCATCTGGTTTTTTTTCTTTATTTGGCCTTCAGTAGCTAATGGCCATTTATCCAGATAAAAGGTAAATAACTGGCATACAGTACAAAACATAAACAGATGACATAATATAAGAGCATACAGTTACGACATTAACAAAAGACTTTAGATGCCTCCTGTTGATTGACATGCATGTAACATGACAACATGTTGCAATTTAAATGAAATTGTGGAAGAACAGTACGAGTAACTAGGGTATTACGTACAAATGTAAATATATAAGTACACATTTTTGCGGACAGCCGCGTCTGTAGTGAGTCGAGCGCGGTACTCGGAACTGGTATGTTGTGTAGTTTGTAGCTCTGCATGTAAGAAGCATTGTTAGTATTCAGGTTGAAGTGTTGCTACAAGTGCTATTACAGTAAAGGGATTAAATATGGAAGTAATTCAGAGGAAGGTGCGTCAAGAAGTAATTAAAAATGAGCAGCGCCGCCGGTAACGTATTTGTGTACCCTCTCGTTGCGTGTCGCACAGTATCAATCATCCGCGCCGTGTTAGGTCTCTCAGAATGACCTGATGTGAATCAGTAGAAATTAGTTACCATAAAAGAGCGCAGTCAAGTGCCAGTGTCCTGTAGCGAGCGTGAGGACGTGCGTTCGATCATCGCGTTTCCGCATTTATCAACAATCAGCCGCGCCGCGACGGTTACGCGCACGCTCGTACAAGTGAGAACTAAGAAACTGAAAATTAACTTTATGAACAGCGTTATATTATTACTAGTGTCAAGGAGGACTGGTACCAAAAGAAATCTGTGTATGCGTGGCGAGCGTAAGGACTCTCGTTCGATCATTCGGCTTTCGCATCATCAGCAATTATCCGCGCCGTGTTGGGTTACGCGTACGCTCGTCCAAGTGATTTTGTGGACAGATAATCATCAAGATTGTTAATTGGGATAAACATTTATGAATTAGAATGTAAACAGTGCAACCCGCGATTTCCTTTAATCGTCTCAGAATATACACTCCCGGAAATGGAAAAAAGAACACATTGACACCGGTGTGTCAGACCCACCATACTTGCTCCGGACACTGCGAGAGGGCTGTACAAGCAATGATCACACGCACGGCACAGCGGACACACCAGGAACCGCGGTGTTGGCCGTCGAATGGCGCTAGCTGCACAGCATTTGTGCACCGCCGCCGTCAGTGTCAGCCAGTTTGCCGTGGCATACGGAGCTCCATCGCAGTCTTTAACACTGGTAGCATGCCGCGACAGCGTGGACGTGAACCGTATGTGCAGTTGACGGACTTTGAGCGAGGGCGTATAGTGGGCATGCGGGAGGCCGGGTGGACGTACCGCCGAATTGCTCAACACGTGGGGCGTGAGGTCTCTACAGTACATCGATGTTGTCGCCAGTGGTCGGCGGAAGGTGCACGTGCCCGTCGACCTGGGACCGGACCGCAGCGACGCACGGATGCACGCCAAGACCGTAGGATCCTACGCAGTGCCGTAGGGGACCGCACCGCCGCTTCCCAGCAAATTAGGGACACTGTTGCTCCTGGGGTATCGGCGAGGACCATTCGCAACCGTCTCCATGAAGCTGGGCTACGGTCCCGCACACCGTTAGGCCGTCTTCCGCTCACGCCCCAACATCGTGCAGCCCGCCTCCAGTGGTGTCGCGTGAATGGAGGGACGAATGGAGACGTGTCGTCTTCAGCGATGAGAGTCGCTTCTGCCTTGGTGCCAATGATGGTCGTATGCGTGTTTGGCGCCGTGCAGGTGAGCGCCACAATCAGGACTGCATACGACCGAGGCACACAGGGCCAACACCCGGCATCATGGTGTGGGGAGCGATCTCCTACACTGGCCGTACACCACTGGTGATCGTCGAGGGGACACTGAATAGTGCACGGTACATCCAAACCGTCATCGAACCCATCGTTCTACCATTCCTAGACCGGCAAGGGAACTTGCTGTTCCAACAGGACAATGCACGTCCGCATGTATCCCGTGCCACCCAACGTGCTCTAGAAGGTGTAAGTCAACTACCCTGGCCAGCAAGATCTCCGGATCTGTCCCCCATTGAGCATGTTTGGGACTGGATGAAGCGTCGTCTCACGCGGTCTGCACGTCCAGCACGAACGCTGGTCCAACTGAGGCGCCAGGTGGAAATGGCATGGCAAGCCGTTCCACAGGACTACATCCAGCATCTCTACGATCGTCTCCATGGGAGAATAGCAGCCTGCACTGCTGCGAAAGGTGGATATACACTGTACTAGTGCCGACATTGTGCATGCTCTGTTGCTTGTGTCTACGTGCCTGTGGTTCTGTCAGTGTGATCACGTGATGTATCTGACCCCAGGAATGTGTCAATAAAGTTTCCCCTTCCTGGGACCATGAATTCACGGTGTTCTTATTTCAATTTCCAGGAGTGTAGTTGTTCATACCAGACGTAGGACAGTGTTGTGTTTTATCGTAGAGTGGCTCCCCTAAACTCGCTTGCATATTTCGATAGATAATTTCAGGCAAGCCAACAGCAGTGTGGAGCAGGACAATACGACCGCCGCGGGATTATCAGGTACGTGGTGTGGACAGGGCGCACGGTCACGAAACGACAAACAGTTTTAAAAGGTAGTACCCCATCGACTGTGTGAAGTTCATTACACACAATGGATTGACATACCACTATTAGTTTAGTATACACTTTACTTAAGGGTATTACAGTAAATGCAAGGTGCGTCTGGAATTTCGGTGATGACTTGTCCTATTTGTTAAAAACCGCTCTGGCTGGGATAAGGCGCCTTCGCATACACAGTGAGACACATCTCAGCAAGCGCTCCTACCGTGCAAATCACCGAAGTGACGCACACTGCGAACAAGTTAACGGAGTCACTGTGAGACAGAAATCTCGCAGTGAGCAATGATAATATAGAACAGAATTGATGCTAGAAATACGTCTATAGATTGCATAAATAAAATAATTTTGCTTCGTCCCAGAGTGACTGTACAAGAGAGCTCCAAAATACAAGCGAGCACCAAACTGACTTTTCAAACGCACTAAAATAAATCAAAAGAATCAACTAGTTCACTAGAATTATCTGCACTCTACTACTACGAAAACCTTACCCCTACAGACACCACCACCACACTGATTGGTTGGTTGCTTTGGGGGAGGGGACTAAACAGCGAGGTCATCGCTCCCATCGGATTAGGTAAGGGTGGGGAAGGAAATAAGCCGTGCCCTTTCAAAGGAACCATCCCGGCATTCTCCTGAAGCGATTTAGGGAAATCATGGAAAACCTAAATCAGGACGACTGGACGCGGGTCCATGCAGAACTGCAACTACCATATCGAATGCAAGAAAATGCTGATAAGCAAAAGACACAACAGAAAATAGAGGAAAGGAAAAAAAAATGTTCAAATGTGTGTGAAATTTTATGGGACTTAACTGCTAAGGTTATTAGTCCCTAAGCTTACACACTACTTAACCTAAATTATTCTAAGGACAAACACACACACCCATGTCCGAGGGAGGACTCGAACCTCCACCGCGACCAGCCGCACAGTCCATGACTGCAGTGAAAGGAAAAGGCTCAATAAATCACTGCTAGCACACTGTCATCAAACAACGGTCTTATCATATTCACAATTTCCTAATAAAAATTGTGGTGTCACCGCCAGACACCACACTTGCTAGGTGGTAGCCTTTAAATCGGCCGCGGTCCGTTAGTATACGTCGGACCCGCGTGTCGCCACTATCAGTGATTGCAGACCGAGCGCCGCCACACGGCAGGTCTAGAGAAACTTCCTTGCACTCGCCCCAGTTGTACAGCCGACTTTGCTAGCGATAGTTCACTGACAAAATACGCTCTCATTTGCCGAGACGATAGTTAGCATAGCCTTCAGCTACGTCATTTGCTACGACCTAGCAAGGCGCCATTATCAGTTGCTATTGATATTGTGAAGAATGTACAGACAAGAGCTACGTTCAACATTGATGGATTAAAGTTAAGTATTCCACCAAGTACCACCTTTTTTCTGAAGTCTGAATTCCTTGTCCTGTTCCAGACCTCACGCCAGCCTGCGCGAGCTTAAACGCGTGCCTTTCGGCTTCTTCCAAACTCCGTGGGTTGGCTCCTGCCAATCCACAACAAAAATGTTATACTCTATGCCTCCATGGCCATTAAGTGCAAAACACTTCACAATCGTTTTGCCACAATCAAAATCCTTTACGGCCAGGCAATTTTACTGTACAATAAAAAATGGAACCAAGCCAACTTTACCCATCAAGGCGCACACAGCAATCTACTTTGCCACATTCGGACAATTACCACTGTTAGGCAGTAACAAATCCAGTCCATCAAAAGGACTTTTTGCCCTACACTTATCTCGCCATAATCAGCTTCTCAACCATTCCCCCTCGCTGACCATAAGCTAACATCTTCTGGACGCCAACAACAAGATTCGGTCCCCTACCCCAGATTGACCATGTCTGCGCTACAACTTGCTTCGCCCCACTCTGGCCATTGCAGAACTCTGCTGCTGATTTGAGGCTTTATATAAACTGAGGGTGGAAGGGGGGGGGGGCAAAAGGGAAGAGATTACTGATAACGGCTGCGTCAGGACTATGTGCGGCATCAAGAGCGACGAGCAAGAATATCTACTGCAACGGTATTCGAACCTGGGATCTCCTGCTTACTACGTAGTTTCGTTAACCACGGCCACAGTGTTTACTGCAACTGCGCGACTATCTTGGCACGCCTCTCGGCCGATACACATTCCCACCCAGCGCAATATGTCCGTAGTCCTTGTCCATGTTCTCCATGCTCGCTACTTGGAGTTTCTCACAGGAGGACGGACACAATTGCGCACTCGCACTGAATGTGGCGCATCCATTGCCCCTCGAGGTGAATCAATTATATGAATGTGTGGGGTCTGTTCTATCGGACAAAAAAATGGTTCAAATGGCTCTGAGCACTATGGGACATAACAGCTATGGTCAACAGTCCCCTAGAACTTAGAACTACTTAAACCTAACTAACCTAAGGACAGCACACAACACCCGGTCATCAAGAGGCAGAGAAAATCCCTGACCCCGCCGGGAATCGAACCCGGGAACCCTGGCGTGGGAAGCGAGAACGCTACCGCACGACTCTATCGGACAAAAAAAATGTTCAAATGTGTGTGAATTCATAAGCGACCAAACTGCTGACGTCATTGGTCCCTAGACTTACATACTACTTAAACTAATTTTTGCTAAGAACAACACACACACATGTCCGAGGGAGGACTCGAACCTCCGGCGGGAGGGGCCGCGCAATCCGTGACATGGCGCCTTAAACCACGCGGCGACTCCGACGTTAAAGTAACCTCTGGCGTCCCACAGGGAAGTGTTCTGGGACCATTGCTTTTCACAATATATATAAATGACCTAGTAGATAGTGTCGGAAGTTCCATGCGGCTTTTCGCGGTTGATGCTGTAGTATACAGAGAAGTTGCAGCATTAGAAAATTGCGGCGGAATGCAGGAAGATCTGCAGCGGATAGGCACTTGGTGCAGGGAGTGGCAACTGACCCTTAACATAGACAAATGTATTGTATTGCGAATACACAGAAAGAAGGATCCTTTATCGTATGATTATATGAAAGCTGAACAAACACTGGTAGCAGTTATTTCTGTAAAATATCTGGGAGTATGCGTACGGAACGATTTGAATTGGAATGATCATACAAAATTAATTGTTGGTAAGGTGGGTGCCAGGTTGAGATTCATTGGGAGAGTCCTTAGAAAATGTAGTCCATCAACAAAGGAGGTGGCTTACAAAACACTCGTTCGACCCATACTCGCGTATTTCTCATCAGTGTGGGATCCGTACCAGGTCGGGTTGACGGAGGAGATAGAGAAGATCCAAAGAAGAGCGGCGCGTTTCGTCACAGAGTTATTTGGTAAGCGTGATAGCGTTACGGAGATGTTTAATAATCTCTAAGTGGCAGACTCTGCAAGAGAGGCGCTCTGCATCGCGGTGTAGCTTGCTGTCCAGGTTTCGAAAGTATGCGTTTCTGGATGAGGTATCGAATATACTGCTTCCCCCTACTTATACCTCCCGAGGAGATCACGAATGTAAAATTAGTGAGATTCGTGCGCGCACGGAGGCTTTCCAGCGGTTGTTGTTCCCGCAAACCATACGCGACTGGAACAGGAAAGGGAGGTAATGACAGCGGCACGTAAAGTGCCCTCCGCCACACACCGTTGGGTGTCTTGCGGAGTATAAATGTAGATGTAGATCTAGATCTGCTTTTATCGGACAACTCCATGCACTGTGTTCACAGGATGATAGCGACCAACCCCTCGGTCAGCCTCGGCGACGCAAATAAAACAGCCTGCGTGCCAACAAGGTCGCGACGGCACCACACGACCAGTTGGCCGGTCCCACACTGGCCTCCGTCGCTGGTAAAAGACTACGTGGTCGCTGCCGCTCCTTACTGCTGATTCCCGCTTTTACTGGAGACTGCTTCCTGTGGCGGCTCCTCGGACCACGCCAACGCACCAACAAGGCCCCCGGCACTCTGCTACAACTTGTTCGCTGCTGCCCACTGGAGCCTCCGGCGTCAGCTGAAATCGATATCGCCACTCCCTCTCGGTACTGCAGGCCGCCCAACACTATGTCGAGCCGCCAGAGTAAATCTCACCCCACGGCACTGCTTCTGCAAAGCACGTGAACCCTCAGGCGAGACTTGCACTCTTGACCCACGTTGGCAGTACTAGCAGGATGGGTGGGCATAGAATCATGCCACAAAATTAAATTATCTACACACTTTGAATTAATAATTTAGCACACTTACTGCAGTTTTGGTAATCCTTCCACTATTTTTTCAGGTAGAGAGAGACTTTTAGAGTATGATTGTCTACCATGTTTGAGTGCACTTATGAGCAAGTTTCTCTGCACGCTTTAGTGTGTGAGTTACTCAGATACGCGCAGTGAGCTCATTTCCTCTCTCCGAATATTGCAGTGTTAGGTTTGCAGCTTCCATCGTTAACAAGGTATGTGTGTGGCTCGAATGCACGGAAAGAAAGTAAATAGCTGATGACAAAAACAATGGTTCGAGCTGTTCTCATGCTAAACTTTGCTTCTTACCATGAGAGACATTTAAATTTTTGGACAACATTCTTGTGGAGGTGAAGCAGCGATTAGTATGATTACTCAATATTCAAAAACAGTCTTAATCGCATTTATTATTATTATAGCGCCAACCGGTTTCAACACGACGTAGGGGTCATCTTCTGGGCGTTTACACTGTGAAATTGTAGATATCCGTCAGAAAGACTCCATTATACAACAGCTAAAATTACGTAAATTTAAAATATGTTACTCACTGGTCGACTGCTGGTGGTGTCACTCCTGTCTACATGACGGCAGGAAACTATGCGGCTGGTCCCGGCGGAGGTTCGAGTCCCTCGGGCATGGGTGTGTGTGTTTGTCCTTAGGATAATTCAGGTTAATTAGTGTGTAAACTTAGGGACTGATGAACTTAGCAGTTAAGTCCCATAAGATTTAACACACATTTTTTTGAAGCTATGCGAGATTAACTTTTCGTATAGGCTTAAATAGCGTGTTGAGATCACGTGAATAGACGGTAACACCCCCAGCGGCGATCAACGGCATTTAATACAGTTTATTATATGTAATTACTAGTCACCTTGGTTTAACATAAATTTAAGTAACAGTAAATAACAGAAAACGGAACCATTCCATTTAAAAGTGTTAGTTATAAAATAATAACGAATGTTCCGTAGTCAAGTCGTAAAAATAGTATATTACATTATGTGCCATAATATAAAGTAAAATAATTTGTGACACACAAAAATTGGTGTCGTCTTGTATTAAAATATATCTGTTCCTACATTTGCGTAGAAAACATTTGAGTCAATTTACTAAAATGGCTAATATGGAAGGACTACAAAGCCCTCTATTCCTTCTGGTCAGGATGCAGCTGCCATGGCTTATAAAATGGTCAGCTATTCAAGACCTTCGAGAGGAGTTCTGGCAACACGAAGAAACAAAATACCGACATAATAGGACCACAAAATAAGTATTTCAATATCGTGACTTCTTACTGTATTTTCCTCCGCTTAAAATAATTACACTATCTGAACAACAAGCTTTTTCCACTGATCTAATGACCTTGCATAGCCATTCAAAGTTCACAGTGCAAGTGCGGGATTTCGATGAAATGGCCAAGCATAGGGGATGAGAACAATATGTATATACGACTATTGACACATTCAGCATCACTTCTGCATTCAACCAGTCGATTATGAAACGCCACACAAGTTACATTTTCAAGTAATGTTATTGGTACGTCAGTCCATAACCTGTCTTCTGCCAAGCACTATGAAACATAGACTTCTATGCAGAAAGTTGACGATACACCTCAAGTGAAATTTGATGATGAAATGAAGCTGACATAACTTGTAAAAATTAACGATGCTTCCCATGTAGAATTTACATTGCCTAAAGCAGTACACACCAAGAGTTGACGATATGTTGTGGTATTCAATGTGGTTTTGGTCCTACTGTACCGATACTTTGTGTCTCCCTGTTAGCGAAGTTCTTCTCTTAGACCTTGAATAGGGTGACTTCGTTTAACTGTAAATTAAAATGTTACTTAACAGCGTAGACGTATGAGCTCAGTTAATGTTATTACTATTTATCTGACCCAAAAAAAGAGTGTAAATTACCTAAACCCTTGACTTTTAACTAGCCCCTTGTTATGGTAAATTTTTAATACTTGAATATCAGAGTTGCCGTAGGTTCGTAGAGCTGAGAGCAAAAAATTGTGGAGCTCCAAGATTCTCTTCTGCTCAACGCCGTTGTTGCTCTTAAACTCCGTTAATATCTGTAACTTAAGCTTTTGTTATTCAATTTCTACGCTAGGCAAGCCTGAGACCACGTAGGTAGGCATAATGTAGTGCCTCCAGTGAACATTGAATGCTGTCTTCCGATTAACAAAAAGCTTTAGTATTTAGAGACAGTACGGCTGGAAACGGATCTAGTTCGTTGGAACGGGACCGTGCGCAGGCTCGAACCGCCAATCGGTCTTCATAGGAGCCGACTGTCTATGCGTGCACGTGGTTATATTCTTAGACACTCCAGCAGTCTTCAGAAAAAGTAATCGTTAGGTTTTCTCACCTTTAATCACAAGCTGTTTATTTGCATCTTTTATTATAATCATCATCTAATAACATCAACTTTCTTTTTTAGCACACAAAATTACGCCGCAGCGTTTAAATAAACTTTTTATACTTTGTTTCTCGCAGCCGATAGCCTTCCGCTGATGTTTAAAATGCGTATGCCAGTACTAGTAAGCCACCTCTCTTTATGCTAGATGGGATCCGTCATCTGTACCACTAATTGCCCTTGGTCAACTACAGCCCATATCCGTCCGCCGAAGAGATACAACGTCGTAGTCAGACATCTTGGATGCCTCGCATTTCATGCAGCAAATGCGCTGCTTTCGTGTCGTGTGACCCTCATACTCCTCAATTGTCTGAGGACAGCCATAGAACCACCACGAACGGAACCGGAGGTGGGAGCAAACTGCAGAAACGAGGGATATGCTACTGGGATTCCCGCATTCCGTTAGTATAGGTAATATACACATCCTGCTAATTTCCATGCACACAAGGGGAATCATTGTGGATGATAGGCACAGTGACTATAGCCTTACAAATAATGCCAAATAATTCGAATAAATAACAAAATATAACAGAAAAAATTTTGTCTTTCAAGGTGTTTCGAACCGTTACTATAAATTCTCCATGCTTCCCAGCGCCTCCCGTTCACCATTACACTATAGGTGATATGTCAAACAGATTGCTTGCAATTATTCCTACATCAAATATGTATATATGTCTAATGACTGTCACTCTACGCCTTTTTTTTATTCACAATGTTGTAGGCTTACTTGCGTTTCTTAATACTATTAGTGTACATGAACAGAGAAGCGTATGTTATAGAAAAGTGTAATTTAACTGAATGATTTTCACATATTTATTATTTTGAATATGAATAGTATGCGTTGTTTTATTATTTGGTTAGTGTTTATAAAGCAGATGTTACGCCATTTCGGGATAGGACAGTCAGCTAGAAACGAAGCTTTATTTTCAGATATCTTAAGCTTCATGCTATTGCTTGTCAAAAAGATTTCGACACTCTTGAAAGTGTTTCACGAAGTGGTATATTGTGTTTCAGTACCTGTGCCGAGTCCGAATCTCGTCCGACACACAGCGGAATGAAACATCACTGTTTCGATACAACTAGTCCGTTCCAAGCACAGGTGGACTGAAACAGCCTTATTTTGAAACAACGATACAGTTTTTGTGTCTGGCTCGAGATCGAATCTGGTCCGGTTATCCGAGACAGGGGCGGAATGAAACGCCACTGTTTCGAAACAGTGAACCACAGCCGTTCCGAAACACTGATACAGTTCCACGTATCGATACACTGTATCGAAACATAGAAACAGTGGCCAAGTCTAGTAGAATGAAAAGAGAAAAAATTTTCAAAAAGCTTCATCATGGGTTCTCATAAACTGCTTCAGCTGTATTTAGTTCTTTATTTTTAGATCAGTACCGGTTTCGTGGCACTAAAAGGCACATCTCCAGGTGAACATATAGAACATTAGAGCTAAAAAGCTCAGAAGTTTGCACCCAGCATTCGTTGTTTGTCAGAACAAAACACCAATATGGTGTCCGCCTGCTTAGTTGGGTGGTACCGTGCTCGCCTCCCATGCACGTGGGCCCGAGTTCGATTTCCGGCTGGGTTGGAGATTTTCTCAGCTCGGGGACTGAGTGTTGTGTGGTCCTCATCATCATTTCATCCTCATCACCGGCGCGCAAGTCGCCCAATGAAATAAGAGTTGCACTTGGCGGCCGAACTTTCCCGAATACGTGACTCCCGGCCAACTATGCCACACGTCCATTTCCACTTTTTACCAATATGGTGGATCGTTCCGCTTCACCGGTCTGTATGCTATCGCGACTGCGTATAGATCGGGAAAGCGGATGTATCCACCGTATTGGAATCCAGCTATTTTATTCCATGGGACGTTCCGCATTTTAGCGGTGTTTTGTTCTGAAGAACAACGAATGTTGGGTACAAGGTTCCGAGCTTTTCAGCTCCAACGTTTCGTAGTACGTTCACCTGAGGATGTGGCGCTTAGTGCCACAAAACCGGTAGTGATCTAAAATAAAGGATGAAATACAGCTGAAGCTGTTTATTGATACCCAAGATAGTTATGGTTGCCCTACCTACAAAGCTATCTACAGAAAATAGCTACTGCGCGCCTAAAATGCGAACGATATTTATCGATCTGTTTTCACTGGGAAACGAGAACAATCCTGATGTCGACAAAGGTGTCAAAACCAAACACAATTTCAGCAAAAAACAAAGTATAGATCCCACTTTTTATCATATAGCAGAAAAATAACAAAGTAAAATGTTTTCTTCACAAGTCTCAAGATGGAAACAAAACTACTAGAGACTGGTCGGCGCAGCATTACTACGAAGTTGTCCAGGGAGGCCAGACCATCGTTACACGACAACGTTGAGTTACAGTCCGAAGCTGGCAATCCAGGACCACCAGCAGACGAGGCGCGCGGTTGTTGCGGCCGGGATAGCAGATCTCTGCAAGTCTGGCCGGTGTGTCGAACTGCCTTCTGGACGGCGGTGTGCCGGCTTATGAGGCCCGCTGGCGGATGGACCTTCTGGGACTACTTTCGATCACGTGAGTGGCGTAGGAAAATAGTCTACTTGTCGATCGCAACCTTTGGCGCTGCTGTCGATCCGCGGTCTCGGGTAGCGCGCCCTGGCGGCCGTTGGCTGAGACACGAGGCTGTGTTTTCGTCTCCAGCAGCGACCTCGGTCGTACAGCTCCTTTCCGAGTATGCTGATGCATTAGCTCCATACTTAACAATCGTATACAACAGTTCGCTCGACGAGAGATCCGTACCCAAAGACTGGAAAGTTGCACAGGCCACACCAATATTCAAGAAAGCTAGTTGGGGTAATCCACTAAATTACAGGCCCATATCGTTAACGTCGAAATGCAGCAGGAGTTTAGAACATATATTGTGTTCCAACATTATGAATTACCTCGAAGGAAATGGTCTATTGACGCACAGTCAACATGGGTTTAGCAAACATCGTTCCTCAGAACACAACTAGCTCTTTATTCACAGAAAGTGCTTAGTGCTATTGACAAGGGATTTCAGATCGATTCCGTATTCCGGGATTTCCGGAAGGCTTTTGACACTGTGCCACACAAGCCGCTCGTAGTGAAATTGCATGCTTACGGAATATCGTCTCAGTTATGTGACTGGATTTGTGATATCCTGTCGGAGAGGTCACAGTTCGTACTAATTGATAGAAAGTCATCGAGTAAAACAGAAGTGATTTCAGGCGTTCCCGAATGTAGTGTTATAGGCACTTATCTATATAAACAATTTGGGTGACAATCTGAGCAGCCGTCTTCGGTTGCTTGCAGATGAGGCGGTCGTTTATCGACTAATAAAGTCATCAGCAGATCAAAACAAATTGGAAAACAATTTAGAAAAAAATATCTGAATGGTGTGAAAAGTGGCAGTTGACCCTAAATAACGAAAAGTGTGAGGTCATCCACATGAGTGCTAAAAGGAACTCGTTAAACTTCGGTTACACGATAAATCAGTCTAATCTAAAAGCCGTAAATTCAACTAAATACGTAGGTATTACAATTACGAACGACTTAAATTGGAAAGAACACATAGAAAATGTTGTGGGGACGGTTAACCAAAGGCTGCGTTTTATTGGCAGGACACTTAGAAGATGTAAGAGACCTACTAAGGAGACGCTTGTCCGTCCTCTTTTAGAATACTGCTGCGCGGTGTGGGATCCTTACCAGATAGGACTGTCGGAGTACATCGAAGAAGTTCAAAGGGAGGCAGCACGTTTTGTATTATCGCGAAATATGGGAGAGAGTGTCACAGAAATGATACAGGATTTGGCCTGGAAATCATTAAAAGAAAGGCGTTTTTCGTTGCTACGCAATTTTCTCACGAAATTCCAATCACCAACTTTCTCCTCCGAATGCGAAAACATTTTGTCGACACCAAACTACATAGGGAGGAACGATCACCACGATAAAATAAGGGAAATCAGAGCTCGTACGGAAAGATATAGGTGTTCATTCTTTCCGCGCGCAATACGAGATTGGAATAATAGAGAATTGTGAAAGTGGTTCGATGAACCCTCAGCCAGGCACTTAAATGTGATTTGCAGAGTATCCATGTAGATGTACACTACTGACCTTTAAAATTCCTACACCTCGAAAATTACGTGCTACAGACGCGAAATTTAACCGACAGGAAGAAGATGCCGTGATATGCAAATGGTTAGCTTTTCAGAGCATTCACACAAGGTTGGCGCCGGTGGTAACAGATGTGGAAAGTTTCCAACAGATTTCTCATACACAAACAGGAGTTGACCGCCGTTGCCTGGTGAAACGTTGTTGTGATGCGTCGTGTAAGGAGGAGAAATGCGTACCATCACGTTTCCGACTTTGATAAAGGTCGGATTGTAGCCTATCGCGATTGCAGTTTATCGTATCGCGACATTGCTGCTCGCGTTGGTCGAGATCCAATGACTGTTAGCAGAATATGGAATCGGTGGGTTCAGGAGGGTAATACGGAACGCCGTGCTGGATCCCAACGGCCTCGTATCACTAGTAGCGGAGATGACAGGCATCTTATCCGCATGGCTGTAACGTATCGTGCAGCCACGTCTCGACCCCTGAGTCAACAGATGGGGACGTTAGCAAGACAACAACGATCTACACGAACAGTTCGTCGACATTTGCAGCAGCACGGACTATCAGTTCGGAGACCATGGCTGCGGTTACCCTTGACGCTGCATCACAGACAGGAGCGCCTGCGATGTTGTACTCAACGACGAACCTGGGTGCACGAATGGCAAAAAGTCATTTTTTCGGATGAATACAGGTTCTGTTTACAGCATCATGATAGTCGCATCCGTGTTTATCGACGTCGCGGAGAACGCACATTGGAAGCGTTTATTCGTCATCGCCATAGTGCCTTATCACCCGGTATGATGGTATGGGGTGCCATTGGTTGCACGTCTCAGTCACCTCTTGTTCGCATGACGGGACTTTGAACAGTGGACGTTACATTTCATACGAGTTACGACCGGTGGCTCTACCCTTCATTCGATCCCTGCGAAACCATACGTTTCAGCAGGATAATGCACGACCGCATGATGGAGGTTCTCTACGGGCCTTTATGGATACAGGAAATGTTCGACTGCTGCCCTGGCCAACACATTCTCCAGATCTCTCACCAATTGACAACGTCTGGTCAATGGTGGCCGCGCAACTGGATCGTCACAATACGCCAGTCACTACTCTTGATGAACTGTGGTATCGTGTTGAAGCTGCATGGGCAGCTGTACCTGTACACGCCATCCAAGCTCTGATGACTCAATACCCAGGCGTATCAAGGCCGTTATTACGGCCAGAGGTGGTTGTTCTGGGTTACTGTCTATGCGCCCAAATTGCGTGAAAATGTAATCATATGTCAGTTCTAGTATAATATATTTGTCCAATGAATACCCGTTTTTCATGTGCATTTCTTCTTGTTGTAGCAATTTTAATGGCCAGTAATGGAGATGTAGATCTGCTTTGGTTTTACTTGCTGTGATGAAGGCAACCCTCATCTCTGTTCTGTCATCCGGGATGCCAATGTTGCAGGCGGACGGCACGGACGCTGGAAAATGGCTCTGAGCACTATGGGACTTAACAGCTATGGTCATCGGTCCCCTAGCACTTAGAACTACTTAAACCTAACTAACCTAAGGACATCACACAACACCCAGTTATCACGAGGCAGAGAAAATCCCTGACCCCGCCGGGAATCGAACCCGGGAACCCGTGCGCGGGAAGTGAGAACGCTACCGCACGACCGCGAGCTGCGAACAACGGACGTTGCACAAATCACGTTTTCTATTGAACATCTCATAATAACGCCAACAAATATGTGCCAATCGCGCAGCTACTCATCAGTTACAGAACGCAATTGAGCTATTACACTGAGCCACTGGGTGTGAGACAGGGTACCCATTACCCATACTGTCGGCTCAGGTAAATCCTTCGGTGAACTGGGTGTGACAGTAAATCCTTCCTTGAACTGTCTCTGGTTTCACAACCCCGGTGTCCATAGGTCTCCGTGTCGACATATCTCCGAACACCCTTCGGACCACGTGTCCCGCAGTTGTGCTACTAAACCAGAGCCATATAGCGTATTAGAAAAAAAAGTGAGCGAAAGGGGTGCAGGGGAGCGAAAACTGCGTATCGAGTTTCGCAAGGTACAGGTTATGTGGAGTTGCGGACGTAATTCGCGGATTAACGCGCCCGGCGCAGCAGATAGGGCTGGGTTGCGTGGGCGGATGCGCTTGCAGCAGACAGACGTACGACATTGTAGCTGTTCAGCTGTGAAAACGGATTTGCGGAGCCCCGTGTCGCGACAGGCGGAGGCCACGCGCGGAGCGGCCGTTGTGTCGCATTTTAATGGTGTCCGCTGCGGAAACGATTGTGTGCAGCGAGCAGCGAGGCCGCTCGGCTGCAGGTGTTCACTGGGGCGCGCGCGCTCACCCAACCACGCACGCACACATTCGCACGCGCACGCATGGGAGCACACAGGCGGGCTGCGGAACGCAAACAGGCCGGGCCGGGCCGCGGCTGCCCCGGCGCTACGCTCGTTCGCGCGGGCCACGGGGCCCGCTGTGACAACAGCCGCCTGTTTGCCTGCCGGGGCAAACTTTGTTAGGCAGCACCTGGGCACGCGGAGGGCAATATGGCGGCGTCTGTTTCATTTCGGGCAGGTACACAGCGAGCGGCTAGGGTACACCGACCGGCCCGACCCGAAAGAAAGCAAACGCGCGGCCATACACGATTCAACCCCGTCGCCCTGATGTCAACTGGCGCGCTGGAAAGCGGCAGCAGCTATTCAAAACACCCGGAATATTTCATGCTAACGACATCTCTCTCTCTCTCTATATCTCTCCCTCTTTCTCTCGATCTCCCCCTCCCCCCTCTCTCCCTCACACCACTTTGCCCACTCCCCCCACCTTCCTCTTCTGGAACACATCCAAACATCAGGGTTGGTTTAACGTCGCTCGTGGCTCGTAACACTGACGAAATGCGGGACCAGTATTTCGTAACACAATGATAAACCTGAAAAACTTCCGTATCTGTTTGTTTGAACACGATAAACTCTAAAGCTACTAGACGAATTTTCAAGGCGTTTTCACCGTAACTTCTACATCTACATCTACATGATTACTTTGCAATTCACATGTAAGTGCTTGGCAGAGGGTTCATCCAACCACAATCATACTATCTCCCTACCATTCCACTCCCGAACAGCTCGCGGGAAAAACGAACCCCTAAACCTTTCTGTTCGAGCTCTGATTTCTCTTATTTTATTTTGATGATCGTTCCTACCTATGTAGGATGGGCTCAACAAAATATTTTCGCATTCGGAAGAGAAAGTTGGTGACTGAAATTTCGTAAATAGATCTCGCCGCGACGAAAAACGTCTTTGCTTTAATGACTTCCATCCCAACTCGCGTATCAGATCTGCCTCACTCTCTCCCCTATTACGTGATAATACAAAACGAGCTGCCCTTTTTTGCACCCTTTCGATGTCCTCCATCAATCACACCTGGTAAGGATCCCACACCGCGCAGCAATATTCTAACAGAGGACGAACGAGTGCAGTGTAAGCTGTCTCTTTAGTGGACTTGTTGCATCTTCTAAGTGTCCTGCCAATGAAACGCAACCTTCGGCTCGCCTTCCCCACAATATTATCTATGTGGTCTTTCCAACTGAAGTTATTCGTAATTTTAACACCCAGGTACTTAGTTGAATTGACAGCCTTGAGAATTGTACTATTTATCGAGTAATCGAATTCCAACGGATTTCTTTTGGAACTCATGTGGATCACCTCACACTTTTCGTTATTTAGCGTCAACTGCCACCTGCCACACCATACAACAATCTTTTCTAAATCGCTTTGCAGCTGATACTGGTCTTCGGATCACCTTACTAGACGGTAAATTACAGCATCATCTGCGAACAACCTAAGAGAACTGCTCAGATGGTCACCCAGGTCATTTATATAGATCAAGAACAGCAGAGGTCCCAGGACGCTTCCCTGGGGAACACCTGATATCGCTTCAGTTTTACTCGATGATTTGCCGTCTATTACTACGAACTGCGACCTTCCTGACAGGAAATCACGAATCCAGTCGCACAACTGAGACGATACCCCATAGGCCCGCAGCTTGATTAGAAGTCGCTTGCGAGGAACGGTGTCAAAAGTTTTCCGGAAATCTAGAAATACGGAATCAACTTGAGATCCCCTGTCGATAGCGGCCATTACTTCGTGCAAATAAAGAACTAGCTGCGTTGCACAAGAACAATGTTTTCTGAAACCATGCTGATTACGTATTAATGTATAGCTTTATAATCGAAATCGGATCATAGGAAAAATAAAAACTGGCTAGGTGCGAGCAGATAGTTCGGCCATTCTGACAATCTAGAATCTCGACCATTCTTGCCTGTTATTGATATTGATAGTAGCAAGACATCGAATGGCTCAAATGGCTCTGAGCACTATGGGACTTAAATTCTAAGGTCATCAGTCCACTAGAACTTAGAACTAATTAAATCTAACTAACCTAAGGACATCACACACATCCATACCCGAGGCAGGATTCGAACCTGCGACCGTAGCGGTCGCGCGGTTCCAGACTGTAGCGCCTGCTCGGCCATCCCGGCCGGCTAACAAGACATTAGTCTCAGGAACTGCAAGATTTTCGAGACTGTTTTACTTTCAGTAATATACACGTGACACAAAGTCACGCAGGAGGCAGGTGATCATTGTTGTAGTAATCACTAGTTCTGCATTCGGGCTGATTGGGTCGCAAAGGTAAAAGTCAAACATCAGGCAAGGAACGACTTTATTTCAATTTTTAATTCAATTCATTTTATTGCTACGATTTTTTGACCTGTTATCTAGAAACTCTACACAAGTCGGACATATTCGTTAATCATTGTGGCATAAAAAAGTGAATTAAGTCAAGTTCCATCCTACATTACTAGTTATCTTTACTAGTTACGTTACTGGCGGCCTCGGAAAAACTCGAGGTTTGCTGACTAACTGTAATCATACCTGCTTCTAAACCTATTGTTGCTACACTATTCTACGTCACCCACACTGGTCACCGGTATGTGCGTGCCTCGGCGATCCTTGACTAGGTGTAGCCATAGCATTCATTATTTTCTTTTTCTTATATATATGTGGATTCAAAACACCCAGAATATTTCATGCTAACCACATCTCTCTCTCTCTCTCTCTCTCTCTTTCTCTCGATCTCTCACCCCCTCTCACTCTCTCACCGCTTTGCCCACTCCCCCCACCTTTCTCTTCTGGAACACATCCAAACATTATGGTTGGTTTAACGTCGCGCGATATATATATATATATATATATATATATATATATATATATATATATATATATATATATATATTTTTTTACAGGTGTGAACACACGGTACAAAAGTAATCAGACACCGCCCCGCTTGACAAGGTAACCGCAGCTGAAGGCACAACTCGGCGGCAGCAAGTAGGCAGCGTACACTAGGCAGCTGTCTCGTACTACAGGAAAGCACATGTCTCGTCAAAAAAGACAAAAGAAGCGCCATGCCCCGCAAAGGTAGGGAAACGAACGTGGATGAGCGAAGGTGTATTGTGCGTCTGTATAGTGATGGACAATGATATGCAGAAACAGCCAAGCTCGTCAACCGAAGCAGTAAAACTGTATTTAGTATCGTTCAAAAATGGAAAGAAGAAAAAACTTGTCAATCGTCCATGACAAGGGCGCCCTCAGAAACTCACGAACAGAGACTAGAGGAATATAGTTTGAATGGTGAGAAACGACCCACAGACAGTGCCTCCAGCTATAGCGGCAGAACTGGCAGAAGGCGTTAGTGTTAGAACAGTGCGCAGATGCCTGAACAATGCTGGGTACAACGCCAGAGTACCAAGGCGCAAACTGTTCGTCAGTAAATGTAACGCAAAGAAGCGGATGGATTTTGCAGAAGAATTCGTCGGCAAGGATGTGACCTTTTGGGACGAGATTCTGTGGAGTGATGAATGCAGTTCTACTTTGAGCCACGTGGATGGACGCAATTTAGTGTGGCATCAAGCAAACACAGAGTGGGATCCCAAAAACATACAAGCAACCATTAAACATGGAGGCGGCGGTGTGACGGTGTGGGGATGCATGTCTTCCAGAGGTGTTGGCGAGCCTGTCTTTATTGAAGGCACTATGGACAAATTTGTCTATCTCGATATACTCAAACAAAATCAGACGAAAAGTGTTGCGAAGTTGGATCTCGGAGGTGACTTTTATTTCCAATAAGGCAATGGTCCTAAGCGAAGGGCGGAAATTGTCAAGCTATGGATCCTATTCAACACGCCTCGTCGCCTCATTAGCCTACCGCAGTCTACGGACCTCAATCCTATCGAAAACATATCGAATGGACTGAAAAGGAGACTACACAAACGACATGCGAGCAGTTTGACACATTCGCGTGCATTGATAATAGAATAGTGGGTGAATACCGGTTCGGATATAACGAAAAAGGTTGTTTACTTCATGCCACAAAGACTGAGGGCTGTAACACAGGTAAGTGATGCACTGCCAAATACTGACTGCTGAGTGTCTGAATACTTCTGCCCATTGCATATGTCGATTTTTTTTAAAAATAAGGCGAGTTTTGTTGGTTGTTCTTTTGCATGAGTTCAGATTGACATATGTATTACACATTTGACAGAATAAAATATCTGTTTTGCGTTAAAAAAACCTGTAAGGTTTGCTTCTCTGATTACTCCCAGTGTCTGAATACTTTTGTCCGCCTCTGTGCATATGTGTGTGTGTGTTTCAAGTTTCTCTTAACTAAATTTATATGTGTCTGTCATTACCTATAACTGAGGAAACGCTTCTTATGACATGTTGACATTATTCTGATATTCAGAGCACCTACATGACCTTATAGACTGAAAGTTAAGCAGCTGACTTTTAGATATCCGATGTTCTACCATACTGACTTTAGTCCATGCGTTTTGGTCACTTACCATCGTTTGCAGATCTCAGTCTAATTGTCTACAGTCTCTCGTTACTTGGGGTATCTGAGAACGGCGTGGTCAGTGGAACCTTCTTCTCCACATTCACAGACTGGTGTACTCTGTATCCCACTCGATGCAGATGTTTGGGATATGGACCGTGACCTGTTAACAGGTGCACCATACCGCGATTAGGGGCAATGTCGCGCATTTTGAGCCTGTTCCTCATGCTTGGGAATATGCTGTAAACACGCCTTGCTGTGCCCCTAGTACCAGTTAGACTGCCATTCATCTAACGTAGTGGCTCGTAAATGTCTTTTATCGATAATATGCGTTCTTGTGATCTCGTGCACACGGTCATATTGCTCACGCCCCAACTAGTACAGCGCTGACCTGTAGCGTACCACAAAATCCATCCGACATATTCCTGGGACCATCAGTAAACCCTCTACAGGTGTAGCGCGAAAGGCACAGGTGAGCCTCAGAAGTACGCTCCCTGAATTCGTTGCAGTATTGTTTTGAACCTGTGTAGTCTAAGGCGATGCGTCCTATCGCTGGCAGCGAAGCGCATAATGGTGTTGAAGATATCTTCGTGATATGATCGCATCACATGCAACGGCAATTTATAGTCAGCAGTATCAACAAGGGCAATCACATACATAATTTTAGTGGCTTTTTGAGTAACGGATTTTACGTGATCTAGATAATTTCTTTTCTCGTCCAGAAAAAATGCCTGCATATCTGCATAATCTAAATATGCGCTTTACAGGTATTCATTCAAGCCTCAGGAAAGGATTTCTGGCAAAAGGAACTCTTGCCTTCAGAAGTGTGTACTTCGTTTTATTAGCAGCTACAGTCAGTTTGTTGCTCTCGCACCAATGCCGCATCTGAGTAACTACATCATTCGCCTTTTCCTCAAGTCTCGCCCTGGAATCTGCAGACACAACTACTAGGATGTCATGCGCGTATGCGATAACGCCTTCCATAGCAACTTCTAACAGGTGTAATAGGGGGTCAGCACTAAGATCCCAGAATAGTGGTCCACTTGTGGAGCCTTGTCGCCAGCCCTTGCTAACCTTCTTGATTACCATGCTATCCCCCGCAAGCCACTGGACTCCACGTTCACTTGAATAATCTACAATGCTCTCACAGAAACATTTGGGAACCCTGAGATCTCGAAGGCGAGCGAACATCAGAGACCATCAAAGACTGTCGAATGCGCCTGCTTGAGCGCCACTGCGTACATCGTTGTCGAGTTTTCTACAACCTGAAGAGTTCACTTAACCGCATAATCTTTCCCTTTTCTGAATCCATATTGACAGTGGTTTATTCCCAAGAGCTTCCTGCGCGCTTGCAACCGATCACAGACCAGACGTTTCTGAACTTTGGCCAAGACATTTAATAAGCAAATATGTCTGTAGCTTTTCGGTGATGCCGGGTCTTTATCTACATCTACATCTACATGACTACTCTGCAATTCACATTTAAGTGCTTTGCAGAGGGTTCATCGAACCACAATCATACTATCTCTCTACCATTCCACTCCCGAACAGCGCGCGGGAAAAACGAACACCTAAACCTTTCTGTTCGAGCTCTGATTTCTCTTATTTTATTTTGATGATCATTCCTACCTATGTAGGTTGGGCTCAACAAATTATTTTCGCATTCGGAAGAGAAAGTTGGTGACTGAAATTTCGTAAATAGATCTCGCCGCGACGAAAAACGCCTTTGCTGTAATGACTTCCATCCCAATTCGCGTATCGTATCTGCCACACTCTCTCCCCTACTACGTGATAACACAAAACGAGCTGCCCTTTTTTGCACCCTTTCGATGTCCTCCGTCAATCACACCTGGTAAGGATCCCACACCGCGCAGCAATATTCTAACAGAGGACGAACGTGTGTAGTTAAGCTGTCTCTTTAGTGGACTTGTTGCATCTTCTAAGTGTCCTACCAATGAAACGCAACCTTTGGCTCGCCTTCCCCACAATATTATCTATGTGGTCTTTCCAACTGAAGTTGTTCGTAATTTTAGCACCCAGGTACTTAGTTGAATTGACAGCCTTGAGAATTGTACTATTTATCGAGTAATCGAATTCCAACGGATTTCTTTTGGGACTCATGTTGATCACCTCACACTTTTCGTTATTTAGCGTCAACTGCCACCTGCCACACCATACAGCAATCTTTTCTAAATCGCTTTGCAACTGATACTGGTCTTCGGATGACCTTAGTAGACGGTAAATTACAGCATCATCTGCGAACAACGTTTTCAATCACTACTGCTCTAGCTGTTTTCCATATCACCGGGGTCCTACCTATTCGCAACGTCTCGCTTAGTAATTCTGTCGAATATGGTACTGTCAGTGGACCTTCATCTGGATGAAGTGCCTTTCCAGTTTTGAGATTGGAAACTGCGACAGCAACTTATTCTTGAGCACGAGGTATCACCAACGTCTGATTGCCGTATTCGTTATCTAATTCACTTCTGAAATGTGCATGTATTTCAGAATCTGTGCCTGTGTTATCACCAGGAAGTAGAGCAGTTAGCATTCAGCTGGCCCCCTCCGTCCTGCCGTCAATGAGCCATCCTCCTTATGAATTGTGGACATGATAGTAGGACTCTTAACGTTTTGAGTCAATAATTTATACGGTCTTCCACATATGTCAAATAGCAGCTGCCTCCCCGAGAATTCTTTTAGTTTCCTGAAGCAATGTCTGGTAGCACGTCTTAATTGCCCTGTATTCATGGAACCTAGCAGTCCGCTCTGATTGCCCTAGAGCACGTTCAGAAGATCTTGTTGTCGATCTCATCCTTCCTCTCATCATGGAAACTTCTGGGCTCTAAAGGATTACAGCCTGACTGTTTACCTCTTTCTTAGGAACCCAAATGTCCTGGCTCTTTGCAAGAGTTTAGTTTGTAGCTGCGCATGTAAGTCTACGTTTACCAGGAACGATTCCAATGGAAATGTTGCAAGGGAGGCCACTTATTCATCCCAATCCGTTTTCCTGATGTCTAACCCAATCCTCCTTTCCTCTGCTTGTCTCCCTGTGTTACTGTCATTTCCCTCTTCGACGACAATTGCATTATGATCACTGGATGTTGGGTACTGGAGCACTTGCCAGCTATTAACCTTAGCTGCTGCTATGCAGTTTGCTACAGTGACAACTACGTCAGTGGCTACACCTGCTCGTCCCTCGAATGTTCTCGGTGGCCTTCTAGGATTTAAACAATGAGGTCTAGTTCTTGTACTGCGCCCTTTATTATCTCCCCTCGTTAGTCAGTTTGCCAACTGTATCACAGTTGCCACAAGGATATACGCACTTCGTCCATAAGGAGCCACAGCCCTGAGTTTATCAACATAAGGTACAATGGGATGAAAATACTGTGTGTTTATGCTTATTACAACCCACTTTGGGCATTCTTCACTTCTACTGTGATCATGTGCTCATCACACAGCTGTGCCGCCTTTCTCACAGCGAATTTTTTATTGCAATGTAAATGGCAGACAATGCCTCATCGTAGCCAGAAAATGTGGGAGCTTATTATTTCTGCAGTATGGTTCTTACAAAAAGACTGTATCAACACTCAGTTCGTTAATTAGTTTTCGTATTTCAGTCATTGCCAGTTTACTTCGATTAGTATTTATCTATAGTATCTTTTTTCCTTTTACGTGTTTCGTGTGCAAACAAAGCACTTAAGAGAGTGGGGGGCTGGGTCAAAGAAAACTCGTTCGTACGCTTTTACAAAATCCACGTACAAATGCCCAATGTCGAATGGTCCTTTTCTTTAGTGAAGTCTGCCAAAGAAGGTAGCATAATGGATCAAACTCTGTTAGCAAATTAGTTACTCCCAAAAGAATGCTGCCTAATGCCCTGGGTATAGCATACGTAATAGATTTTCCTTTAGGATGCCTAATTGTAAGCCGGCAGTTGTGGCCGAGCGGTTCTAGGCGCTTCAGTCTGGGACCGCGCGACCGCTACGGTCGCAGGTTCGAATCCAGCCTCGGGCATGAACGTGTGTTGTCTTTAGGTTAGTTAGGTTTAAGTAGTTCTGCGTTCTAGTGGACTGATGGCCTCAGATGTTAAGTTCAATAGTGATCAGAGCCATTTGAACCGTTTTCAACCCAATTCTAATAAGCTGCGGAACCCTCCAAACAGCGTAACTGGACGTTAATTTCTAAATTGTTATAAATTTTACCCCTGTGCAATTGAGAACCACTTTAGTATGGTTCGAAATGCTAGACTTTTTTGTATTTACTAGAAGGACCTTACCTTCACTGCAGTTCACTGTTTTGCGATTCTTGCACTCATCAGTATTATCAAGTCCACCACACTCAATTTCACGCGGGAATAGGGGAGGCTCAGCAGATGATGTCGAAGCTGCCTGGGCGTCTGCTGCTGCTGCAGGTGCGGTGTCGACGTGATCATGGTCATCACCATCTTTATCATACCCTTTGGCAGGAGTTCCATGCGGATGCGGCGTCGGATTGGACAGATGATAAGTAGGGAAGCCTCCCGTTCCAGGCTTTGCTGCACCAGGAACATCTCTTCTGGCAGCAGCCCCCGCAGCTTGGGTTTATGCAGGTGTTGCCCACATGATCTCTCCTAGAACGAAGTTCACGAACTTCATCTGTTGTGATTTAACACACATCTTATCTTGATGACAGGCGTGTATGAGTTATACTGTCTGTGTTAAAGCTTCCTGAATGCTCAACTTCACTTGCACAAAATTGCTGTAGCTCAAACTCACTTATCAAGCAGCACATCTTTGTCTGGGTTATTGCCAGTTTACCTTCTAAGTTCGTCTGCAACTTCCGTCTCTACTCAGAATGTGATTCTGAGTTAAGTAACATATTAAGCTATCTGTGTAACCAGTCGTTTATCAGTGGAATATTTCCTGAATGGTTGAAATATGCTGACGTTAAGCTTCTGTTAAAGAAGCGGAATAAAGAAATAGCATCAAATTTCCGTCCGATTACACTTTTGCCAGCATTCTCAAAAATTTTAGAAAAAGTAATGTACAGTCGTGGACGAAACGAACTAGACCCCTCGCCTTATCGTTGTGCTGATCCGCACAGCTTTAAAGTCTGCTACACAGCATAACAGGCAAGGAGACGAAGTGCTACCAACATACTATGCACAGGCGTGAAATTGAAAAACCATCCGAGCTATGTCAGACTGTTTTCAATCACGTGTAAGACTATATTAATGCTGATTAGTGTGTTAAACACAACACGTACATATAAGATATGAATGAAAGAAGAAACGCTAATTAGTATGAACTCTACTAATAAAAATGAATTTCAGCTTATCGAGATAACATAACTGTTTTAGTAACACAAAGTACCCCAGATCGTTACGAATTAGCAAAATAATATGCGCATTCGGCCGCGAAACGGTCGCTGCCAACTTTCAGACAAGTCATACGGGATTACCGTTGCTGACCTAGCATGAAAGTGTGCAACTTTAACAATGCTTGAAGATTCACAACGAAATTCAGTTAAAAATCATTCAGTGGCACACTTTATTCAATTATTGACAGAAGTGGAAAAAGTAGGCGGTAACAAGTATGAAATTCTTTGTTCTGTACCGGCGCCCTGTGGATATCAATATGAAACTCTCGTAGAATTTCAAATTTGTTATTGCCTACTTTCTCCGCTTCTGTCAATAATTGATTTGAGTGTGGACTGAATGATTTTTAACTGAATTTCGTTATGAATCTTCATGCATTGCTAAATTTACGCACTTTCATGGTAGGTCAGCAACGGTAATCCCGTATGACTGGTCTGAACGTTGACAGAGACCGTTTCGCGGCCGAATGTGCATATCATTTGGCTGATTAGTAACTATCTGGGGTACATTGTATTACTAAAACAGTTATGTTATCTCGATAAGCTGAAATTCATTTTTATTAGTAGAGTTCGTACTAATTAGCGTTTCTTCTTTCATTTATATCTTATATTTACGTGTTGTGTTTAACACACTAATCAGCATTAATATAGTCTTATACACGATTGAAAACAGTGTGACATAGTTCGGATAGTTTTTCAGTTTCACCCCTGTGCATAGTATGTTGGTAGCACTTCCTCTCCTTGCCTGTTATGCTGTTAGCAGACTTTAAAGCTGTGCGGATCAGCATAATGAAAAGGCGCGGGTTCTCGCTCGTTTTGTCCACGACTGTACAATCGGCTTTATAACCAACTTATGTCAAATAACATACTGTCAAAGTCGGAGTTCGGATTTCTAAAGGGTTCTGATATTGAGAAGGCTATCTACACTTACAGTGAAAATGTGCTTAATTCATTAGACAAAAAATTGCAGGCAACTGGTATATTTTGTGATCTGTCAAAGCCATTTGACTGTGTAAATCACAATATCCTTTTAAGTAAATTCGAATATTATGGTGTATTAGGAAATGCTGCAAAATGGTTCAAATCTTATATCTCTGGCAGGAAACAAAGGGTGTTATTAGGAAAGAGACATGTATGAAGCTATCAGGCATCATCCAATTAGGAACTAATTACATGAGGGGTGCCACAAGGTTCCATTTTAGGGCCCTTACTTTTTCTTGTGTATATCAATGACCTTTCATCAGTAACATTACCAGATGCAAAGTTTGTTTTGTTTGCCGACGATACAAACATTGCAATAAATAGCAATCAAGTGTAGTCTTGGAAAGATCAGCTAATAAAATATTTGTGGACATTAATCACTGGTTCCTAGCCAATTCTTTGTCACTAAACTTTGAGAAAACACACTACATGCAGTTCAGAGCTTGTAAGGGGTGTCCCACGAGTATATGCCTAACATACGATGACAAGCAGATAGAAGTGGACAGTGTTAAATTCTTGAAATTACAGCTTGATAATAAATTCAACTGGGAGGGTTACACCACAGAATTGCTGAAGCGTCTTAACAAATCTCTATTTGCAATGTGAATTGTGTCAGACGTAGTGGATATAAAAATGAAAAATCTGGCATACTATGCTTACTTTCATTCCATAACGTCATATGAGATTATTTTTTTGGGGTAATTCATCAAGCCAAGCTAAAGATTTCCGGGCACAAAAACGTGCAGTAGGATTTATATGTGGTGTGAACTCAAGAACATCCTGCAGAAGCCGGTTTAGGGAACTGTGGATACTAACTACTGCTTCCCAATATATTTATTCCTCATTGGAATTTATCATTAAAAATATATCACTTTTTCAAATCAACAGCTCAATTCATGGAATAAATAATAGAAATAAGAATGATCTTCACAAGGATTTAAAATCACTTACTCCTGTACAAAAAGGTGTGCATTATTCAGGAACACACATTTTCAATAACTTGCCAGCAGCCATAAAAAGCTTAACAACCAATGAAATTGAGTTTAAGAAAAGCCTAAAGGATTTATTGGTGGCCAACTACTTCTTCTCCATTGATGAATTTCTCATTAGAACCAACTGACTTTTGTATATATATATATATATATATATATATATATATATATATATATATATATATTGAAAGGTCTCTGTTGGATTCCTTTCATGTTAATTTCTTAAATCTGTTGTAATTTATGGCATAAATTCCTCTTCTAAATTTACTGTGGTGTTTCTGACTATTTGGGAGGAGACTGAGCAGTGAAACGTGTTACTTTTACACATAAAGAAGAACGATCTGTCACACTACTACACTTTAAAACACAGTTTATATGTAATTCATGTCACACAGTCTCATATGGAACCTACATCCGCTTTCTTTTATATACTGTATATGATAAGATACTGTCATGCCCCTTCCTTTCTGTGTGAGAGGATGAATGAGCAAATGTATTTCTAGTTGCATGCTTGAGGGTAGCAGACAAGCCTGTCTGCTAGAGAACAGTGGGACCAACGTCGGAACAGGTAGCTACGCTTTCTAAAAGCAGAGAGGTTTCTATTCTTAGTATGGTCCTGTCCGTCCCTTGTCATATTGGTATACGAAGCTGCCCCTCTGGCCACTTCCGTTGGTTTTTGTGAGCCACTCTCAGGAAGGGACCAGGGCAGTCTGTCCGTGGCGAGCGTCTGAAGTGGTAAGATCTCGGCTAAACGCGTGTCTGCTAAGTACGTAGGACAATGGATTTCTTAAGTTCAGCCTAACTGAAAATTTAATCACCTTTATTTCAGGTTTAGCTCTAAAATATCTAATGTTATCTTAAATTGCAACGCAGTGTAATTCGAGTGTGAAGTTCAGAATATATTCCGGTAGTTGCTTTGTCACAACTTTGTGAGTAACGTGGAACCACGTGTTGATCAGTAACTCTAACTAAGTTCATCAATCTTAAATGCGAATGTGCGTGAGATTATAAAGTCTCGTCTTGACAATATTTTTCAATATAGCAACTTTTCTTTATGTTCAACCCACGTGGGGTGTACTTTGTGAGACCAGTACCACGTGCTTATGCAATTGTTTGACCCATCCGGTTAATAGTAAGACGATAGTAACCAGTTCGAGGTTTTTCGTTTGTAAATTGCTTTTCGATCTAATTTATTTTAATTATCAAATTTATTGTGGAGTTACACTCTTTGTGTAAACCAAGTTGAACACGTGAAGAATGTGGTGTAATCATAAAAGTAGCCCTCAGCTATTCTTTTCGGGAAGATTTCACAGAGAGTTAGTATGAATTTAGTATACCAGTGTGTGATAATTACATGACGGACAGGATTGCGCTACGAATGTAACTTCTTTGGGTGAAAATTGAATCGGTTGGTTGTGGTTAATTTCCTCTTGCATATGTTTCAACGTTCTTCGTGTGTTATTTTATGAATGCAGTGTTGTATGCAGTCTCCCAATCTTGGCTCCATATTTGATGTGTTCCGTTAAGATTACAAACTCACATTTTCACAGTCCTAAATAAGGCACCAGCTTAGTTATGACTCAAGTTTAATATGCTGAAATTTCAATGATCAATGTTAAAATAAATTTCCAAATATAAACTGATTTATTTCTTTTTATTTAAATTCTCGTTTATATATATATATATATATATATATATATCACTGGTTGTCGTATGACTATTAAAAGATTATAATTAATGTTAGTCTGGTTGGGAATTTGGTAAGCTAGACTGGATACTTGATGAAACAGTTGGTCAGTAATGCAAGGTTAACTTCCTCAGACAGTTCACAGCTTTTAACCCACTTTTATTGTCTATCAGCACCGCTTACATAGCAAATTAAACCAACAACGTTACAATATATATATATATATATATATATATATATATATATATATATATATATATAAAATTTCTGGATAATTTCAGAGCAGTATTGTGTTCATTGTAATTGCGTGTGTGTGTGCGTGTAAGTACAATCTAACTTCTACACCATTTCAGTGCAGTAATGTGTTCATAGTAAAAAAGTATTGTAGTAATTCTGCTACATGTTTATTACCTTATAAATAAAAAACTTTTTTATTTTAAATTCAGTGCATTGGTGTTTGTAAAATGGTTCTTTCATATAGTGTTCATTAAAAAAAAATGATGTTCATTCCACTTGGGACCTGTGGCAGGTACATCAGCGTATTTGTTTCAGTTGTAAATATTTGTCCTGTATTATTGTTTTTCTGACATGTTCCACATCCTGGGGGACCTCGTCACTACGGATAAATTGAAATGAAAGTAAATCTAGTCTAATCTAATTTCTTCTGCAGTATCACGTCGCCTACGAAATTTATAAAGTCAAGATGCTACTTCTGATTAAACTCTGTAGCAATTGGTACTGGAATGTCGTCAAAACGTGACCCTACTCTCTGTGGCTAAGGCACGACGCCAATTCCTAACTACTGTCGACTGGGACTTGCACTTCCGTTTCCTGTGCAACGTATCGTCTGTTCTTTGATTTACTTAGATTTGATATGGAGTTGACCGCTCTATGTTTGCTTGTGTTTTAGATGGATCCACAGTCTATTCTAGGTTTTTCACGTTCTAAAAGCATTTCATAAGTTGCACGGCCTTCCCAGGTGAGTCACATTTTCGGTTCCTGTTGCGACAAGGGATGCAGACAGATTTACCATTGATTTTTGAGCATGCACTTTTCTGGTAGCTCTCTGCTCCACAGTCGGACCACACTCGTTCCTAACACTTACAGATCTTCTTGGTGTGACCTAAGTCACAACGTTTATAACATTTTACTACGTCCACGTCCACCCCTTGGAGCTGAGTGGTCAGCGCGACGAAATGTCATGCCCAACGGCCCGGGTTCGATTCCTGGCTGGGGCGGAGATTTTCTCCGCGTAGGGACTGGGTGGTGTGTTGTCCTTATCATCATTTCATCCCCACTGACACGCAAGTCGCCGAAGTGGCGTCAACTCGAAAAGACTTGCACTAGGCGACCGGTCTACCCGACGGGAGGCCCTAGCCACACGGCATTTCCATTAACTACGTCCACATAATCATTTATTCCTAGAGC